>NC_054475.1:116813335-117160603 GCF_017639515.1 Carcharodon carcharias
TTGTGCATGAGAGTGAGAGAAATAGAGTGAGTGCGTGTGGGAGTGAGGGAGAGAGAGTGCACGTGGGAGTGAGCGAACGAGAGAAAGTGCGTGTGGGGGTGAGCAAAAGAGAGAGAGTGTGTGTGGGAGTGAGAGAGAGAGAGTGTGCGTGGGAGTGATTGAGAGAGTTTTCGCGTGGGAGTGAGAGAGAGTGTGTGTGGGAGTGGGAGAAACAGAGAGTGTGCTCATGGGAGTGAGAGAGAGAGTGCACTTGGGAGTGAGAGAGCGAGAGAGAGTGCATGTGGGAGTGAGAGGGTGAGAGAAAGTGCACGAGTGAGTGAGAGAGAGAGTGCGCGTGGGAGTTGGAGAGAGAGAGCGCTTGGGAATGAGAGGGAGAGAGAGTGAGAGAGTGCGCGTGGGAGTGAGAAAGAGAGAGTGCGCGTGGGATTGAGAGGGAGAGAGAGTGAGAGAGTGCACGTGGGAGCAAGAGAAAGAGAGAGAGAGCGTGTGGGAGTGAGAGAAAGGGAGAGAGTGCGCATTGGTGTGAGAGAGAGAGAGTTTGTGGGCGTGAGAGAGAGAGAGAGTTTGCACGTGGGTGTGAGAGAGAGTGTGTGAGTTTTGGAGTGAGTGTGAGAGAGCTTTTGGGAGTGAGAGAGTGAGAGAGAGTGCGCATGGCATTGAGAGAGAGAGAGTGTGCGTGAGAGTGACGGAAAGAGAGTGAGTGTGTGTGGAAGTGAGAGAGAGTGCTTGTGGGAGTGAACGAAAGAGAGAAAGTGCATTTGGGAGTCAGTGGAAGAGAGAGAGTGCGTGTGGGAGTGAGCAAAAGAGAGAGAGTGCACGTGGGTGTGGGCGAAAGAGTGAGAGTGAAAGTGCACGTGGGAATGAGCCAAAGAGAGAGAGACCGAGTGCGGGTTGGAGTGAGCGAAAGAGAGAGAGTGCACGTGGGAGTGAGCAAAAGAGAGAGAGTGCATGTGGGAGTGAGCGAGCGTGAGAGAGTGCACGTGGGAGTGACCTAAAGAGAGAAAGTACACTATGTTGTGAGCGAAAGATAGAGAGTGCATGTGGGAGTGAGAGAGAGAGAGTGTGCATGGGAGTGAGAGAGAGAGAGTGCACGTGGGAGTGAGAGCGAGAGTGAGAGAGTGCACGTGGGAGTGAGAGAAAGAGAGAGAGTACATGTGGGATTGAGAGTAAGGGAGAGAGTGCATGTGGGAATGAGAGAAAGAGAGAGAGTGCACGTGGGAGTGAGAGAAAGAGAGAGAGTATGTGTGGGATTGAGAGTAAGAGAGAGAGCGCATGAGAGTGAGTGAAAGAGAGAGAGTGAGTGTGGGAGTGAGAGAAAGAGAGAGAGTGTGTGTGGGCCTGAGAGAGAGAGTGCGCTTGGGAGTGAGAGGGAGGGAGAGAGTGAGAGAGTGCGCGTGGGAGGGAGAGATATAGAGAGAGTGCATGTGGGATTAAGAGTAAGAGAGAGAGTGTACGTGGGAGTGAGAGAAAGAGTGAGATTGCACGTGGGAGTGAGAAAAAGAGAGAGTGTGCGGGGGAGTGAGAGAAAGAGAAAGTGCTTGGGAGTCAGAGAGAGAGAGTTTGCGTGTGGGAGTGAGAGAGAGGGAGTGTGCGTGGGAGTGAGAGAGAGAGTGCACTTGGGAGTGAGAGAGAGAATGCGCTTGGGAGTGAGAGAGTGAGAGAGAGTGCACGTGGAAGTGAGAGGGAGAGAGAGAGTGAGAGAGTGCGTGTGGGAGTGAGAGAATGAGAGAGAGTGCACATGGGATTGAGAGAGAGAGAGTGTGTGGGAGTGACAGAGAGAGAGTTTGCGCGTGGGAGTGAGAGAGAGAGTGCATGTGGGAGTGAGAGAAAGAGGGAAAGTGCGCATGGCAGTGAGAGAGAGAGTGTGCGTGAGAGTGAGAGAAATAGAGTGAGTGCGTGTTGGAGTGAGGGACAGAGAGTGCACGTGGGAGTGAGATGGTGAGAGAGAGTGCACGAGGGAGTGAGAGAGAGAGTGTGCGCGTGGGAGTGAGCGAACGAGAGAAAGTGCATGTGGGGGTGAGCAAAAGAGAGAGAGTGTGTGTGGGAGTGAGAGAGAGAGAGTGTGCGTGGGAGTGATTGAGAGAGTTTTCGCGTGGGAGTGCGAGAGAGAGTGTGTGTGGGAGTGGGAGAAACAGAGAGTGTGCTCATGGGAGTGAGAGAGAGAGTGCACTTGGGAGTGAGAGAGCGAGAGAGAGAGTGCATGTGGGAGTGAGAGGGTGAGAGAAAGTGCACGAGTGAGTGAGAGAGAGAGCTGCGCGTGGGTGTGGGAGAGAGAGAGTGCTTGGGAATGAGAGGGAGAGAGAGTGAGAGAGTGCACGTGGGAGTGAGAAAGAGAGAGTGCGCGTGGGATTGAGAGGGAGTGAGAGAGCGACAGGGAGTGAGCATGTGATTGAGAGAGAGAGAGTGCGCATGGGTGTGAGAGAAAGCGAGAGAGTGCGTGTGGGAGTGAGAGAGAGGGAGTGTGAGTGAGAGTGAGAGAAAGTGATTGTGTGCACGTGGGAGTGATCGAAAGAGAGAGAGTGTGTGTGGGAGTCAGTGGAAGAGAGTGAGTGCATGTGGGAGTGAGCGAAAGATAGAGAGTGCACGTGGATGTGAGTGAAAGAGAGAGAGCGAGTGCGGGTGGGAGTGAGCGAAAGAGAGAGAGTGTGCATGGGAGTGAGAGCGAGAGTGCTCTAGGGAGTGAGAGAGTGAGTGCACATGGGGGTGACAAGAGAGAGAGCGAATGTCCATGGGTGTGAGAGAGAGAGAGAGAGTTTGCGTGGGAGTGAGAGAGAGAGAGAGTTTTTGCACATAGGTGTGAGAGAGAGAGAATGTGCATGTGGGAGCGAGAGAGAGTGCGCATGGGAGTGAGAGACCAAGAGAGAATGTGCATGGGAGTGAGAGAGAGATGGAGTGTGTGTGGGAGTGTGAGAGCGAGAGAGATTGCATGTGGGAGTGAGAGGGAGAGAGAGAGTGAGAGAGTGCACGTGGGAGTGAGAGAAAGAGAGAGAGTACGTGTGGGATTGAGAGTAAGAGAGAGTGCGCATGGGAGTGAGAGAAAGAGAAAGAGTGCATGTGGGAGTGAGAGAAAGACAGAGAGTGTGCGTGGGAGAGAGAGAGAGAGAGTGCGTGTGCAAGTGAGCAAAAGAGAGTGAGTGTACGTGGGTGTGAGTGAAAGAGAGAGTGAGTGCGTGTGGGAGTGAGAGAGTGACAGATAGTGTGCGTGGGAGTGAAAGAGAGAGAGTGTGCGTGAGAGTGAGAGATAGAGATTGAGTGCGTGTGGGAGTGAGAGAGATAGAGTGCATGTGGGAGTGAGCAAACGAGAGAAATTGCGTGTGGGGATGAGCGAAAGAGAGACAATGTGCGTGGGAGTCAGCGGAAGAGAGAGAGTGCGTGTGGGAGTGAGCGAAAGAGAGAGAGTGCACGTGGGAGTAAGAGAGAGAGTGCGCTTGGGAGTGAGAGAGCGAGAGAGAGTGTGTGTGGGAGTGAGAGATCGAGAGAGAGTGCACGTGTTTGTGAGAGGGAGAGAGAGTGTGAGAAAGTGCACGTGGGAGTGAGAGAAAGAGAGAGAATACATTTGGGATTGAGAGTAAGAGAGTGTGCGTGAGAGTGAGAGAAAGTGATTGAGTGCGCTTGGGAGTGAGAGAGCGACAGAGAGTGCACGTGGAAGTGAGAGGGAGGTAGAGAGTGAGAGAGTGCGCGTGGGAGTGAGAGAAAGAGAGAGAGTACGTGTGGGATTGAGAGTAAGAGATAGGGTGCGCATGGGAGTGAGAGAAAGAGAGAGGGTGCGAGTGGGAGTGAGAGAAAGAGAGAGAGTGCGCGTGGGAGTGAGAGAGAGAGAGAGAGTGCACGTGGGAGTGAGAGGGAGAGAGAGAGAGTACTTGTGGGATTGAGAGTAAGAGAGAGAGTGCGCATGGGAGTGAGAGAAAGAGAGAGAGTGCGTGTAGGAGTGAGAGAAAGAGAGAGAGTGCACGTGGGAGAGGGAGAGAGGGAGAGTGTGCGTGGGAGTGAGAGAGACAGCGTGCGTGTGGGAGTGAGAGAGAGAGTGTGTGTGGGAGTGAGAGAGCGACAGAGAGTGTGCATGGGAGTGAGAGAGAGAGAGTGTGTGTGAGAGTGAGAGAAATTGATTGAGTGCATGTGGGAGTGAGAGGGAGAGAGAGAGTGAGAGAGTGCACATGGGAGTGAGAGAAAAATAGAGAGTACTTGTGGGATTGAGAGTAAGAGAGAGAGTGCGCATGGGAGTGAGAGAAAGAGAGAGAGTGCGTGTAGGAGTGAGAGAAAGAGAGAGAGTGCACGTGGGAGTGAGATGGTGAGAGAGAGTGCACGAGGGAGTGAGAGAGAGAGTGTGCGCGTGGGAGTGAGCGAACGAGAGAAAGTGCATGTGGGGGTGAGCAAAAGAGAGAGAGTGTGTGTGGGAGTGAGAGAGAGAGAGTGTGCGTGGGAGTGATTGAGAGAGTTTTCGCGTGGGAGTGCGAGAGAGAGTGTGTGTGGGAGTGGGAGAAACAGAGAGTGTGCTCATGGGAGTGAGAGAGAGAGTGCACTTGGGAGTGAGAGAGCGAGAGAGAGAGTGCATGTGGGAGTGAGAGGGTGAGAGAAAGTGCACGAGTGAGTGAGAGAGAGAGTGCGCGTGGGTGTGGGAGAGAGAGAGTGCTTGGGAATGAGAGGGAGAGAGAGTGAGAGAGTGCACGTGGGAGTGAGAAAGAGAGAGTGCGCGTGGGATTGAGAGGGAGTGAGAGAGCGACAGGGAGTGAGCATGTGATTGAGAGAGAGAGAGTGCGCATGGGTGTGAGAGAAAGCGAGAGAGTGCGTGTGGGAGTGAGAGAGAGGGAGTGTGAGTGAGAGTGAGAGAAAGTGATTGTGTGCACGTGGGAGTGATCGAAAGAGAGAGAGTGTGTGTGGGAGTCAGTGGAAGAGAGTGAGTGCATGTGGGAGTGAGCGAAAGATAGAGAGTGCACGTGGATGTGAGTGAAAGAGAGAGAGCGAGTGCGGGTGGGAGTGAGCGAAAGAGAGAGAGTGTGCATGGGAGTGAGAGCGAGAGTGCTCTAGGGAGTGAGAGAGTGAGTGCACATGGGGGTGACAAGAGAGAGAGCGAATGTCCATGGGTGTGAGAGAGAGAGAGAGAGTTTGCGTGGGAGTGAGAGAGAGAGAGAGTTTTTGCACATAGGTGTGAGAGAGAGAGAATGTGCATGTGGGAGCGAGAGAGAGTGCGCATGGGAGTGAGAGACCAAGAGAGAATGTGCATGGGAGTGAGAGAGAGATGGAGTGTGTGTGGGAGTGTGAGAGCGAGAGAGATTGCATGTGGGAGTGAGAGGGAGAGAGAGAGTGAGAGAGTGCACGTGGGAGTGAGAGAAAGAGAGAGAGTACGTGTGGGATTGAGAGTAAGAGAGAGTGCGCATGGGAGTGAGAGAAAGAGAAAGAGTGCATGTGGGAGTGAGAGAAAGACAGAGAGTGTGCGTGGGAGAGAGAGAGAGAGAGTGCGTGTGCAAGTGAGCAAAAGAGAGTGAGTGTACGTGGGTGTGAGTGAAAGAGAGAGTGAGTGCGTGTGGGAGTGAGAGAGTGACAGATAGTGTGCGTGGGAGTGAAAGAGAGAGAGTGTGCGTGAGAGTGAGAGATAGAGATTGAGTGCGTGTGGGAGTGAGAGAGATAGAGTGCATGTGGGAGTGAGCAAACGAGAGAAATTGCGTGTGGGGATGAGCGAAAGAGAGACAATGTGCGTGGGAGTCAGCGGAAGAGAGAGAGTGCGTGTGGGAGTGAGCGAAAGAGAGAGAGTGCACGTGGGAGTAAGAGAGAGAGTGCGCTTGGGAGTGAGAGAGCGAGAGAGAGTGTGTGTGGGAGTGAGAGATCGAGAGAGAGTGCACGTGTTTGTGAGAGGGAGAGAGAGTGTGAGAAAGTGCACGTGGGAGTGAGAGAAAGAGAGAGAATACATTTGGGATTGAGAGTAAGAGAGTGTGCGTGAGAGTGAGAGAAAGTGATTGAGTGCGCTTGGGAGTGAGAGAGCGACAGAGAGTGCACGTGGAAGTGAGAGGGAGGTAGAGAGTGAGAGAGTGCGCGTGGGAGTGAGAGAAAGAGAGAGAGTACGTGTGGGATTGAGAGTAAGAGATAGGGTGCGCATGGGAGTGAGAGAAAGAGAGAGGGTGCGTGTGGGAGTGAGAGAAAGAGAGAGAGTGCGCGTGGGAGTGAGAGAGAGAGAGAGAGTGCACGTGGGAGTGAGAGAGAGAGAGAGAGAGTACTTGTGGGATTGAGAGTAAGAGAGAGAGTGCGCATGGGAGTGAGAGAAAGAGAGAGAGTGCGTGTAGGAGTGAGAGAAAGAGAGAGAGTGCACGTGGGAGAGGGAGAGAGGGAGAGTGTGCGTGGGAGTGAGAGAGACAGCGTGCGTGTGGGAGTGAGAGAGAGAGTGTGTGTGGGAGTGAGAGAGCGACAGAGAGTGTGCATGGGAGTGAGAGAGAGAGAGTGTGTGTGAGAGTGAGAGAAATTGATTGAGTGCATGTGGGAGTGAGAGGGAGAGAGAGAGTGAGAGAGTGCACATGGGAGTGAGAGAAAAATAGAGAGTACTTGTGGGATTGAGAGTAAGAGAGAGAGTGCGCATGGGAGTGAGAGAAAGAGAGAGAGTGCGTGTAGGAGTGAGAGAAAGAGAGAGAGTGCATGTGGGAGACGGAGAGAGGGAGAGTGTGCGTGGGAGTGAGAGAGAGAGCGTGCGTGTGGGAGTGAGAGAGAGAGTGTGTGTAGGAGTGAGAGAGCGACAGAGAGTGTGCATGGGAGTGAGAGAGAGAGAGTGTGTGTGAGAGTGAGAGAAAGTGATTGAGTGCATGTGGGAGTGAGAGAGATATAGTGCATGTGGGAGTGAGGAAAAGAGAGAAAGTGCATGTGGGGGTGAGTAAAAGAGAGAGAGAGTGTGCGGGGGAGTCAGCGGAAAAGAGTGAGAGTGTGTGGGAGTGAGCGAAAGAGAGAGAGTGCACATGGGTGTGAGCGAAAGAGAGATAGAGCGAGTGCGAGTGGGAGTGAGTGATAGAGAACGAGTGTGCTTGGGAGTGAGAGCAAGAGCGAGAGTGCACTTGGGGGTGAGAGAGCGAGTGAGCATGGGAGTGACAAGAGATAGAGCAAATGTGCGTAGGTGTGAGAGAGAGAGCAAGTGTGCGTGGGAGTGAGAGAGAGAGAGTTTGCGCGTGGGAGTGAGAGAGAGAGAGTGCGTGTGGGAGTGAGAGGGAGAGAGAGAGTGAGAGAGTGCACATGGGAGTGAGGGAAAGAGAGAGAGAGTGAGTGTGGGAGTGAGAGAAAGAGAGAGAGTGCACTTGGGAGTGAGGGGGAGAGAGAGAGTCAGAGAGTGCACGTGGGAGTGAGAGAAAGAGAGAGAGTACATATGGGATTGAGAGTAAGAGATAGAGTGCACGTGGGAGTGAGAGAAAGAGATAGGGTGCGTGTGGGAGTGAGAGAAAGAGAGAGAGTGCGCGTGGGAGTGAGAGAGAGTGTGGTTGGGAGTGAGAGCGAGAAGGAGTGCGCGTGCGAGTGAGAGGGATAGAGAGAGTGAGAGAGTGCGCATGGGAGTGAGAGAAAGGGAGAGAGTACATGTGGGATTGAGAGTAGAAGAGAGAGTGCACATGGGAGTGAGGGAAAGAGAGAGAGTGCGTGTGGAAGTGAGAGAAAGAGAGAGAGTGCACGTGGGAGAGGGAGAGAGGGAGAGTGTGCGTGGGAGTGAGAGAGAGAGCGTGCGTGTGGGAGTGAGAGAGAGAGAGTGTGTGTGAGAGTGAGAGAAAGTGATTTAGTGCAAGTGGGAGTGAGAGTGATATAGTGCGTGTGGGAGTGAGGAAAAGAGAGAAAGTGCATGTGGGGGTGAGTAAAAGAGAGAGAGTGTGCATGGGAGTCAGCTGAAGAGAGTGAGAGCGTGTGGGAGTGAGCGAAAGAGAGAGAGTGCACATGGCTGTGAGCGAAAGAGAGAGAGAGCGAGTGCGGGTGGGAGTGTGCGAAAGAGAACGAGTGTGCGTGGGAGTGAGAGCGAGAGTGAGAGTGCGCTTGGGAGAGAGAGAGTGAGTGAGCATGGGAGTGACAAGAGAGAGAGCGAATGTGCATAGGTGTGAGAGAGAGAGAGTGTGCGTGGGAGTGAGAGAGAGAGAGTTTGCGCGAGGGAGTGAGAGAGAGAGAGTGTGCATGTGGGAGTGAGAGAGAGTGCACATGGGAGTGAGAGAGTGAGAGAGAGTGCATGTGGGAGTGAGAGGGAGAGAGAGTGAGAGAGTGCACGTGGGAGTAAGAGAAAGAGAGAGAGTACGTGTGGGATCGAGAATAAGAGAGAGAGTGTGCATGGGAGTGAGGGAAAGAGAGAGGGTGCGCGTGAGAGTGAGAGAGAGAGTGAGCGTGGGAATGAGAGAGAGAGAGTGTGCATGTGGGAGTGAGAGAGAGAGTGCGTGTGAGAAAAGGAGAAGGACAGAGAGTGCGCATGGGAGTGAGAGAGAGAGAGTGTGCGTGAGAGTGAGAGAAAGAGATTGAGTGCGTGTGGGAGTGAGAGAGATAGAGTGCATGAGGGAGTGAGCAAATGAGAGAAAGTGCATGTGGGTTTGAGTGAAAAAGAGTGTGCGTGGGAGTCAGCGGAAGAGAGAGAGTGCATGTGGGAGTGAGCGAAAGAGAAAGAGCGCATGTGGGTGTGAGAGAGAGAGAGTGTGTGTGGGCGTAAGTGCGAGAGTGAGAGTGTGCGTTGGAGTGAGAAAAAGAGAGAGAGTGCGTGTGGGAGTGAGCAAAAGAGAGTGAGTGCGCGTGGGAGTGAGAGAGAGAGAGAGTGCGTTGGAGTGAGAGAAAGAGAGTGAGTGCACGTGGGAGTGAGAGAGAGAGAGAGTTTGTGCTTGCTAGTGAGAGAGAGAGTGTGTGCATTTTGGAGTGAGAGAGAGAGTACGTGTGGGAGTGAGAGAGCGACAGAGAGTGCGCATGGGAGTGAGAGAGAGAGTGTGCGTGAGAGTGAGAGAAAGAGATTGAGTGCGTGTGGAATGAGAGAGATAGAGTGCATGTGGGAGTGAGCAAAAGAGAGAAAGTGCGTGTGGGTTTGAGCGAAAGAGAGAGAGTGTGCGTGGGAGTCAACGGAAGAGAGAGAGTGCTTGTCGGAGTGAGCGAAAGAGAGAGAGTGCACGTGGGTGTGAGAGAGAGAGAGAGTGTGTGTGGGAGAGATTACGAGACCGATAGTGTGCATGGGAGTGCGAGAAAGAGAGAGAGAGCATGTGGGAGTGAGAGAAAGAGAGAGAAAGTGTACATGGGAGTGAGAGAGAGAGAGAGTGTGTGAGAGTGAGAGAAAAAAAGTGAGTGTGTGTGGGAGTAAGAGAGAGTGCTTGCGGTTGTGAGTGAAAGAGAGAGAGTTTGCGTGGGAGTGAGAAAAAGAGAGACAGTGCACATGGGAGTCAGCGGAAGGGAGAGAGTACGTGTGGGAGTGAGCAAAAGAGAGAGAGTGCACGTGGGAGTGGGCAAAAGAGAGAGAGAAAAATTGCACGTGGGAGTGAACCAAAGAGAGAGAGACCGAGTGCAGGTTGGAGAGAGCGAAAGAGAGAGAGTGCATGTGGGAGTGAGGGAACAAGAGACAGAGAGAGTGCGCGTGGGAGTGAAAGCAAGAGCGAGAATGCTCTTGGGAGTGAGAGAGCAAGTGCGCATGGTAGTGAGAGAGAGAGAGAGCAAATGCACGTGGGTGTGAGAGAGAGAGAGTGTGGGTGGGTGTGAGAGAGAGAGTGCACATGGGAATGAGAGAAAGAGAGTGAGTGCGCATGGGAGTGAGAGAGAGAGAGAGTTTGCCCGTGGGAGTGAGAGAGAGAGTGTGCGTGTGGGAGTGAGAGAAAGAGAATGCACGTGGGAGTGAGCAAAAGAGAGAAAGTGCATGTGGGGGTGAGCGAAAGAGAGAAAGGGTGCGTGGGATTGAGAGAGAGAATGCGCTTTGGAGTGAGTGTGTGAGAGAGAGCACACGTGGGAGTGAGAGGGTGAGAGAGAGTGCATGAGGGAGTGAGAGAGAGAGTGTGCGTGGGTGTGAGAGAGAGAGTGTGCTTGGGAGTGAGAGAGCGAGAGAGAGTGCGCGTGAGAGTGAGAGAAAGAGAGAGAGTGCGTGTGGGAGGGAGATAAAGAGAGAGAGTGCACGTGGGAGTGAGAGAGAGAGTGCTTGGGAGTGAAAGAGAGAGAGAGTTTGCGTGTGGTAGTGAGAGAGAGAGTGTTTGTGTTTTGGAGTGAGAGAGAGAGCGAATGTGGGAGTGAGAGAGCGAGAGAGAGTGTGCATGGGAGTGAGAGAGAAAGAGAGTGTGTGTGAGAGTGAGAGAAAGAGAGTGAGTGTATGTGGGATTGAGAGAGAGTGCTTGTGGGAGTGAGCGAAAGAGAGAAAGTGCCAGTGGGGGTGAGCGAAAGAGAGAGAGTGTACATCGGACAGAGCGAAATAGAGAAAGTTCACGTGGGTGTGGGCGAAAGAAGAAGAGAGAAAGTGCATGTGGGAGTGAGCCAAAGAGAGAGAGAGCAAGTGTGAGTTGGAGTGAGTGAAAGAGAGAGAGTGCATATGGGAGTGAGGGAACAAGAGACAGAGAGAGTGCACGTGGGAGTGAGAGCGAGAGCGAGAGTGCGCTTGGGAATGAGAGAGCAAGTGTGCATGGTAGTGAGAGAGAGAGAGAGCGAATGCGCGTGGGTGTGAGAGGGTGAGAGAGTGTGCGTGGGAGTGAGAGAGAGAGAGAGTGCATGTGTGAGTGCAAGAGAGAGAGTGCGCATGGGAGTGAGAGAGAGAGAGAGTGCGCGAGGGCGTGAACGAGAGAGAAAGTGAGTGCGTGTGGGAGTGAGAGAGAGAGAGTGCGTGTGGGAGTGAGAGAGAGTTTGCACGTGGGAGCGAGAGAGAGAGAGTGTGCATGTGGGAGTGAGAGAGAGAGAGAGTTCAAGTGGGAGTGACAGACCGAATGAGAATGAGCATGGGAGTGAGAGAGCGAGAGAGAGTGCACGTGGGATTGAGAGAAACAGTTAGAGTGCACGTGGGATTGAGAGTAAGAGAGGGAGTGCACGTGGGAGCGAGAGAAAGAGAGAGAGTGCGTGTCGGAGTGAGATAAAGAGAGAGAGTGCGCGTGGGAGTGAGAGAGAGAGAGAGTGCGTGGGAGTGAGAGAAAGAGAGAGTTTGCGCGTGGTAGTGAGAGAGAGAGTGTTTGCATTTTGGAGTGAGAGCGAGAGCGAGAGTGCGCTTGGGAGTGAGAGAGCAAGTGCGCATGGTAGTGAGAGAGATAGAGAGAGCGAATGCTCATGGGTGTGAGAGGGAGAGAGAGTGTGCGTGGGAGTGAGAGAGAGAGAGAGTGCACGTGTGAGTGAAAGAGAGAGTGTGCGCGTGGGAGTGAGAGAGAGAGAGTGCGTGTGGGAGTGAGAGAGAGTTTGCACGTGGGAGTGAGAGAGAGAGAGTTCATGTGGGAGTGACAGAGCGATTGAGAATTTGCATGGGAGTGAGGGAGTGAGAGAGAGTGCACGTGGGAGTGAGGGAAACAGAGAGAGTGCGCGTGGGATTGAGAGTAAGAGAGAGAGTGCGTGTGGGAGTGAGAGAGAGATTGCACATGGGACTGAGAGAGAGGGAGTGTGCATGTGGGAGTGAGAGAGAGAGATTTCATGTGGGATTGACAGAGCGATTGAGAATGTGCATGGGAGTGAGAGAGCGAGAGAGAGTGCACGTGGGAGTGAGAGAAACAGAGAGAGTGCGCGTGGGATTGAGAGTAAGAGAGAGAGTGCACGTGGGCATGAGAGATAGAGAGAGAGTGTGTGTGTGTGAGTGAGATAAAGAGAGAGAGTACGCGTGGGAG
The DNA here is from genome assembly GCF_017639515.1 of Carcharodon carcharias. NCBI lineage: Eukaryota > Metazoa > Chordata > Chondrichthyes > Lamniformes > Lamnidae > Carcharodon > Carcharodon carcharias. The sequence goes on from NC_054475.1 coordinate 116,825,083, forward strand.
TGAGAGAGAGAGAGTGCATGTGGGAGTGAGAGAGAGAGAGTTCACGTGGGAGTGACAGATCGATTGAGAATGAGCATGGGAGTGAGAGAGCGAGAGAGAGTGCACGTGGGATTGAGAGAAACAGTTAGAGTGCACGTGGGATTGAGAGTAAGAGAGGGAGTGCACGTGGGAGTGAGAGAAAGAGAGAGAGTGCGTGTCGGAGTGAGATAAAGAGAGAGAGTGCGCGTGGGAGTGAGAGAGAGAGAGAGTGCGTGGGAGTGAGAGAAAGAGAGAGTTTGCGCGTGGTAGTGAGAGAGAGAGTGTTTGCGTTTTGGAGTGAGAGCGAGAGCGAGAGTGCGCTTGGAAGTGAGAGAGCAAGTGCGCATGGTAGTGAGAGAGATAGAGAGAGCGAATGCTCGTGGGTGTGAGAGGGAGAGAGAGTGTGCGTGGGAGTGAGAGAGAGAGAGAGTGCACATGTGAGTGAAAGAGAGAGTGTGCGCGTGGGAGTGAGAGAGAGAGAGAGTGTGTGTGGGAGTGAGAGAGAGAGAGAGAGTGCGTGTGGGAGTGAGAGAGAGTTTGCACGTGGGAGTGAGAGAGAGAGAGTGTGCATGTGGGAGTGAGAGAGAGAGAGTTCATGTGGGAGTGACAGAACGATTGAGAATGTGCATGGGAGTGAGGGAGCGAGAGAGAGTGCACGTGGGAGTGAGAGAAACAGAGAGAGTGCGCGTGGGATTGAGAGTAAGAGAGAGAGTGCGTGTGGGAGGGAGAGAGTGTTTGCATGTGGGACTGAGAGAGAGGGAGTGTGCATGTGGGAGTGAGAGAGAGAGATTTCATGTGGGAGTGACAGAGCGATTGAGAATGTGCATGGGAGTGAGAGAGTGAGAGAGAGTGCACGTGGGAGTGAGAGAAACAGAGAGAGTGCGCGTGGGATTGAGAGTAAGAGAGAGAGTGCACGTGGGCATGAGAGATAGGGAGAGAGTGTGTGTGTGAGTGAGATAAAGAGAGAGAGTGCGCGTGGGAGTGAGAGAGAGAGTGCTTGGGAGTGAAAGAGAGAGAGAGTTTGTGCGTGGTAGTGAGAGAGAGAGTGTTTGCGTTTTGGAGTGAGAGAGAGAGTGAATGTGGGAGTGAGAGAGCGAGAGAGAGTGTGCATGGGAGTGAGAGAGAAAGAGAGTGTGTGTGAGAGTGAGTGAAAGAGAGTGAGTGTGTGTGGGATTGAGAGAGAGTGCTTGTGGGAGTGAGCGAAAGAGCGAAAGTGCCAGTGGGGGTGAGCGAATGAGAGAGAGTGTACATCGGAGAGAGCGAAATAGAGAAAGTTCACGTGGGTGTGGGCGAAAGAAGAAGAGAGAAAGTGCATGTGGGAGTGAGCCAAAGAGAGAGAGAGAGCGAGTGCGGGTTGGAGTGATTGAAAGAGAGAGAGTGCATATGGGAGTGGGGGAACAAGAGACAGAGAGAGTGCACGTGGGAGTGAGAGCGAAAGCGAGAGTGCGCTTGGGAATGAGAGAGCAAGTCCGCATGGTAGTGAGAGAGAGAGAGAGCGAATGCGCGTGGGTGTGAGAGGGAGAGAGAGTGTGCGTGGGAGTGAGAGAGAGAGAGAGTGCACGTGTGAGTGAAAGAGAGAGAGTGCGCATGGGAGTGAGAGAGAGAGAGAGTGCGCGAGGGCGTGAACGAGAGAGAAAGTGAGTGCATGTGGGAGTGAGAGAGAGAGAGTGCGTGTGGGAGTGAGAGAGAGTTTGCACGTGGGAGTGAGAGAGAGAGAGTGTGCATGTGGGAGTGAGAGAGATCGAGAGTTCACGTGGGAGTGACAGAGCGATTGAGAATGAACATGGGAGTGAGAGAGCGAGAGAGAGTGCACGTGGGATTGAGAGTAAGAGAGGGAGTGCACGTGGGAGTGAGAGAAAGAGAGAGAGTGCGTGTCAGATTGAGATAAAGAGAGAGAGTGCGCGTGGGAGTGAGAGAGAGAGAGAGTGCGTGGGAGTGAGAGAAAGAGAGAGTTTGCGCGTGGTAGTGAGAGAGAGAGTGTTTGCGTTTTGGAGTGAAAGCGAGAGCGAGAGTGCGCTTGGGAGTGAGAGAGCAAGTGCGCATGGTAGTGAAAGAGATAGAGAGAGCGAATGCTCGTGGGTGTGAGAGGGAGATTGTTTGCGATTTGGAGTGAGAGAGAGAGTGCATGTGGGAGTGAGAGAGCGAGAGAGAATGTGCATGGGAGTGAGAGAGAAAGAGAGTGTATGAGAGAGTGAGAGAAAGAGAGTGAGTGCGTGTGGGAGTGAGAGAGAGTGCTTGTGGGTGTGAGTGAAAGAGAGAAAGTGCCAGTGGGAGTGAACAAAAGAGAGAGAGTGCACGTGTGTGTGGGCGAAAGAGAGAGAGAGAAAGTGCATGTGGGAGTGAGCCAAAGAGAGAGAGAGTGAATGCGTGTTGGAGTGAGTGAAAGAGAAAGAGTGCATGTGGGAGTGAGGGAACAAGAGATAGAGAGAGTGCGCCTGGGAGTGAGAGCGAGAGCGACAGTGCGCTTGGGAGTTTGAGAGCAAGTGCGCATGGAAGTGAGAGAGAGAGAGCAAATGCACGTGGATGTGAGAGGGAGAGAGAGTGTGCATGGGAGTGAGAGAGAGAGAGAGTGCAAGTGTGAGTGATAGAGAGAGAGTGCGCGTGGGAGTGAGAGAGAGAGAGTGCGTGAGGGAGTGAGTGAGAGAGAGAGTGAGTGCGTGTGGGAGTGTGAGAGAGAGAGAGATTGCATGTGGGAGTGAGAGAGAGAGAGTTGGCACATGGGAGTGAGAGAGAGAGAGTGTGCATGTGGGAGTGAGAGAGAGAGTTCAAGTGGGAGTGACAGAGCGAGAGAGAATGTGCATGGGAGTGAGAGAGAGATTGTGTGCGTGGCAGTGAGAGAAAGAGAGTGAGTGCGCGTGGCAGTGAGAGAGACAGAGTGCTCATGGGAGTGATCAAAAGAGAAAATGTGCGTGTGGGGGTGAGCGAAAGAGAGAGAGTGCACGTGGGATTGACCGAAAGAGAGAGTGCGCTTGGGTGTGAGTGAATGATAGAGAGTGCAAGTGGGTGGGAGAGAGAGAGAGAGTGCATTTGGGAGTGAGAGAAAGAGAGTGCGCGTGGGAGTGAGAGGGAGAGAGAGTAATGAGAGAGTGCGCATGCGAGTGAGAGAAAGAGAGAAGGTGCGTGTGGGAGTGAGAGAAAGGGAGAGAGTGCGCTTGGGACCGAGAGAGATAGAGAGAGTGTGAGAGTGCACGTGGGAGTGAGAAAAAGAGAGAGAGTGCGTGTGGGAGTGAGAGAGCGAGAGGCAATGTGCATGGGAGTGAAAAAGAGAGAGTGTGCGTGGGGGTGAGAGAAAGCGAGGGAGTGCGCGTGGGAGTGAGAGAGCGAGAGGCAATGTGCATGGGAGTGAGAAAGAGAGAGAGTGCTTGGGAGTGAGAAAGAGAGAGTTTGCACGTGGGAGTGAGAGAGAGAGAGAGTGTGCATGTGGGAGTGAGAGAGAGAGAGAGTGCGCGAGGGAGAGTGAGCGAGCGAATGATTGCATGTGGGAGTGAGAGAGAGAGAGAGTGCGTGTGGGAGTGAGAGAGAGAGAGTTTGTACGTGGGATTGAGAGAGAGAGAGAGAGTGTGAATGAGGGAGTGAGAGAGACAGTTCACGTGGGAGTTACAGAGCGAGAGAGAATGTGCTTGGGAGTGAGAGAGGGAGTGTGTGCATGGGAGTGAGAGAAAGATAGTGAGTGCGCATGGGAGTGAGAGAGAGAGAGTGCACATGGAATTGAGCGAAAGAGAGAAAGTGCATGTAGGAGTGAGCGAAAGAGAGAGAGTGCGCGTGGGAGTGAGCAAAAGAGAGAGTGCATGTGGGAGTGAGCAAAGGTGAGAGAGTGCGTGTGGGAGTGACCTAAAGAGGAAGAGTGCACTTGGTTGTGAGCGAAAGATAGAGAGTGCATGTGGGAGTGAGAGAGAGAGAGTGCGCGAGGGCGTGAGCGAGAGAGAGTGAGTGCGTGTGGGAGTGAGAGAGAGAGAGAGTGCGTGTGGGAGTGAGAGAGAGTTTGCACGTGGGACTGAGAGAGAGAGAGTGTGCATGTGGGAGTGACAGAGCGATTGAGAATGTGCATGGGATTGAGAGAGCGAGAGAGAGTGCACGTGGGAGTGAGAGAAACGGAGAGAGTGCACGTGGGATTGAGAGTAAGAGAGAGAGTGCATGTGGGAGTGAGAGATCGAGAGAGAATGTGCATGGGAGTGAGAGAGAAAGAGAGTGTGTGTGAGAGTGAGAGAAAGAGAGTGAGTGCATGTGGGATTGAGAGAGAGTGCTTGTGGGAGTGAGCGAAAGAGAGAAAGTGCCGTGGGGGTGAGCGAAAGAGAGAGAGTGTACATCGGAGAGAGCGAAATAGAGAAAGTTCACGTGGGTGTGGGCGAAAGAAGAAGAGAGAAAGTGCAGGTGGGAGTGAGAGGGAGTGCTTGTGGGAGTGAGTGAAAGAGAGAAAGTGCCAGTTGGAGTGAACGAATGAGAGAGAGTGAACGTGGGTGTGGGCAAAAGAGAGAGAGAGAAAGTGCATGTGGGAGTGAGCCAAAGAGAGAGAGAGTGAGTGCAGGTTGGAGTGAGTGAAAGAGAAAGATTGCATGTGGGAGTGAGGGAACAAGAGACAGAAAGAGTGCGCCTGGGAGTGAGAGCGAGAGCGAGAGTGCATGTGGGAGTGAGAGAGAGGGAGTGCACGTGGGAGTGAGAGGGAGAGTGAGAGAGTGCACATGGGAGTGAGAGAAAGAGAGAGAGTAAATGTGGGATTGAGAGTAAGAGAGAGAGTGCACATGGGAGAGAGAGAAAGAGAGAGAGTGCATGTGGGAATGAGAGAAAGAGAGAGAGTGCACGTGGGAGTGAGAGAAAGAGAGAGAGTATGTGTGGGATTGAGAGTAAGAGAGAGAGTGCGCATGGGAGTGGGAGAAAGAGAGAGAAAGATTGTGGGTGTGAGGGAAAGAGAGAGAGAGCACGTGGGAGTGAGAGAGAGAGTGAGCTTGGGAGTCAGAGAGCGACAGAGAGTGCATGTGGGAGTGAGAGGGAGGGAGAGAGTGAGAGAGTGCGCGGGGGAGTGAGAGAAATAGAGAGATTGCATTTGGGATTAAGAGTAAGAGAGAGAGTGCACGTGGGAGTGAGAGAAATAGAGAGTGCGTGGGAGTGAGAGAAAGAGAAAGTGCGTGGGAGTCAGAGAGAGAGAGTTTGCGTGTGGGAGTGAGAGAGAGAGAGTGTGCGTGGGAGAGAGAGAGAGAGAGAGATAGTGCATGTGGGTGTGAGAGAGAGAGAGATTGCGTCGGAGTGAGAGAGTGAGTGCACGTGGGAGTGAGAGAGAGAGTGCGCTTGTGAGTGAGAGAGCGAGAGAGAGTGCATGTGGGAGTGAGAGGGAGAGAGAGAGTGAGAGAGTGCGTGTGGGAGTGAGAGAATGAGAGAGTGCGCGTGGGAGTGAGAGAGAGAGAGTGAGTGCGTGGGAGTGACAGAGAGAGAGTTTGCGCGTGGGAGGAAGAGAGAGAGTGCGTGTGGAAGTGAAAGAAAGAGAGAGAGTGCGCATGGCAGTGAGAGAGAGAGGGTGCATGAGACTGAGAGAAATAGAGTGAGTGCAGGTGGGAGTGAGGGAGAGAGAGTGCATGTGGGAGTGAGTGAACGAGAGAAAGTGCATGTGGGGGTGAGCGAAAGAGAGAGAGTGTGTGTGGGAGTGAGAGAGAGAGAGTGCGTGGGAGTGAGAGAGAGAGTCTTTGCGTGGGAGTGAGAGAGAGAGTGTGTGTGGGAGTGAGAGAAACTGAGAGTGTGCACATGGGAGTGAGAGAGAGAGTGCGCTTGGGAGTGAGAGAGTGAGAGAGAGTGCATGTGGGAATGAGAGAGCAAAAGAGAGAGAGTGCACAAGGGAGTGAGAGAAAGAGAGAGTGCGCGTGGGATTGAGAGGGAGAGAGAGTGAGAGAGTGCGCGTGGGAGCGAGAGAAAGGAAGAGAGTGTGTGTGGGATTGAGAGTAAGAGCGAGTGTGCATGTGGGAGTGAGAGAGTGAGTGCACGTGGGAGTGACAGAGTGAGAGAGAATGTGCATGGGAGTGAGAGAGAGAGTGTGTGCGTGGGAGTGAGAGAAAGATAGTTAGTGCGCATGGGAGTGAGAGAGAGAGAGTGATCATGGGCTTGAGTGAAAGAGAGAGAGTGCGCATGGGAGTGAGCAAAAGAGAGTGCATGTGGGAGTGAGCAAAAGTGAGAGAATGCGCGTGGGAGTGACCTAAAGATAGAGAGTGCACTTGGTTGTGAGCGAAAGATAGAGAGTGCATGTGGGAGTGAGAGATAGAGAGTGCGCTTGGGAGTGAGAGAGAGAGTGCGTGTGGGAGTGAGAGGGAGAGTGAGAGTACATGTGGGATTGAGAGTAAGAGAGAGAGTGCGCATGGGAGAGTGAGAAAGAGTGCGCGTGGGAGCGAAGAAAGGGAGAGAGTATGTGTTGGATTGAGAGTAAGAGCGAGAGTGCGTGTGGGAGTGTGAGAAAGAGAGAGAGTGCGCGGGGGAGTGAGAGTGTGAGAGAATGCGTGGGAGTGAGAGAGAGAGTTAGTTTGCACGTGGGACTGAGAGAGAGAGTGTGTGCGTTTTGGAGTGACTGTGAGAGTGCGTGTGGGAGTGAGAGATTGAGAGAGAGTGCGCATGGCAGTGAGAGAGAGACGGAATGTGCGTGAGAGTGAGTGAAAGAGAGTGAGTGCGTGTGGAAGTGAGAGAGAGTTTTTGTGGGAGTGAACAAAAGAGAGAAAGTGCATGTGGGAGTCAGTGGAAGAGAGACAGTGCGTATGGGAGTGAGCAAAAGAGAGAGAGTGCACGTGGGTGTGGGCGAAAGAGTGAGAGAGAAAGTGCACGTGCGAATGAGCCAAGAGAGAGAGACCGAGTGCAGGTTGGAGTGAGCGAAAGAGAGAGAGTGCATGTGGGAGTGAGGGAACAAGAGACAGAGAGAGTGCGCATGGAATTGAGAGCGAGAGCGAGAGTGCACTTGGGAGTGGGAGCGCATGGTAGTGTGACAGAGAGAGAAGAATGCGCGTGGGAGTTAGAGAGAGAGAGTGCACGTGGGAGTGAGAGAGTGAGTGCGTGTAGGAGTGAGAGAGAGATTGCGTGTTAGAGTGAGAGTGAGAGAGTTTGCATGTGGGACTGAGAGAGAGAGAGTGTGCATGTGGGAGTGAGAGAGTGAGTGCACGTGGGAGTGACAGAGCGAGAGAGAATGTGCATGGGAGTGAGAGAAAGATAGTGAGTGCGCATGGGAAAGAGAGAGAGAGAGTGATCATGGGATTGAGCGAAAGAGAGAGTGCGCGTGGGAGTGAGCAAAAGAGAGAGAGTGCATGTGGGAGTGAGCGAAAGTGAGAGAGTGCGCGTGGGAGTGACCTAAAGATAGAGAGTGCACTTGGTTGTGAGCGAAAGATAGAGAGTGCATGTGGGAGTGAGAGATAGAGAGTGCGCTTGGGAGTGAGAGAGAGAGAGAGTGCGCGTGGGAGTGAGAGGGAGAGTGAGAGTACATGTGGGATTGAGAGTAAGAGAGAGAGAGTGTGCATGGGAGAGAGAGAAAGAGAGAGAGTGCGTGTGGGAGTGAGAGAAAGAGAGAGAGTGCACGTGGAACTGGGAGGGAGAGAGAGAGTGAGAGAGTGCACATGGGAGTGAGAGAAAGAGAGAGAGTTCATGTGGGATTGAGAGTAAGAGAGAGAGTGCGCATGGGAGTGAGAGAAAGAGAGAGAGTGAGTGTGGGAGTGAGAGAAAGAGAGAGAGTTCATCTGGGAGTGAGAGATAGAATGCGCTCGGGAGTGAGAGAGCGACAGAGCGTGCACATGGGAGTGAGAGGGAGGGAGAGAGTGAGAGCGTGCACGTGGGAGTGAGAGAAATAGAGAGAGTGTGTGCGGGATTAAGAGTAAGAGAGAGAGTGCATGTGGGAGTGAGAGAAAGAGAGCGATTGCGAGTGGGATTGAGAGAAAGAGAGAGTGCGCGTGGGAGTGAGAGAATGAGAAAGTGCGTGGGAGTCAGAGAGAGCGGGTTTGTGTGTGGGAGTGAGAGAGAGAGAGAGTGCATGGAGCAGTGAGAGAGAGACTGTGTGTGGGATTGAGAGAGCGACAGAGAGTGCGCATGGGAGTGAGAGAGGGAGAGTGTGTGTGAGAGTGAGAGAAAGTGATTGAGTGCATGTGGGAGTGAGAGAGAGGGAGTGTGTGTGAGAGTGAGAGAAAGAGATTGAGTGCGTGTGGGAGTGAGAGAGATAGAGTGCATGTGGGAGTGAGCAAACGAGAGAAAGTGCGTGTGGGGTTGAGCGAAGGAGAGAGAATGTGCGTGGAAGTCAGCGGAAGAGAGAGAGTGCGTGTGGGAGTGAGCGAAAGAGAGAGAGTGCGCATGTGTGTGAGAGAAAGAGAGAGAGTACATTTGGGATTGAGCGTAAGAGAGAGTGCGCATGGGAGTGAGAGAAAGAGAGAGAGTGCATGTGGGAGAGAGAGAGAGTGTGCGTGAGAGTGAGAGAAAGTGATTGAGTGCATGTGGGAGTGAGAGAGTGAGAGTATGCATGAGAGTGAGAGAAAGTGATTGTGTGTGTGTGGGAGTGAGAGAGCGAGAGAGACTGCACGTGTTTGTGAGAGGGAGAGAGAGTGTGAGAGAGTGCACGTGGGAGTGAGAGAAAGAGAGAGAGTACATTTGGGATTTAGCGTAAGAGAGAGTGCGCATGGGAGTGAGAGAAAGAGAGAGAGTGCATGTGGGAGAGAGAGAGAGTGTGCGTGAGAGTGAGAGAAAGTCATTGAGTGCATGTGGGAGTGAGAGAGTGAGAGTATGCAAGAGAGTGAGAGAAAGTGATTGTGTGCGTGTGGGAGTGAGCAAAAGAGTGAGAGTGTGTGTCGGTGTCAGCGGAAGAGAGTGAGTGCATGGGGAATGAAGCGAAAGAAAGAGAGTGCACGTGTGTGTGAGTGAAAGAGAGAGAGCGAGTGCGGGTGGGAGTGAGCGAAAGACAGAGAGTGTGCATGGGAGTGAGAGCCAGAGCGAGTGTGCGCTAGGGAGTGAGAGAGCGAGTGCACATGGGATTGACAAGAGAGAGAGCAAATGTCCGTGGGTGTGAGAGAGAGATTTTGCGTGGGAGTGAGAGAGAGAAAGTTTGCGCGTGGGTGTGAAAGAGAGAGAGAGTGTGCGTGTGGGATCGAGAGAGAGTGCGCGTAGGAGTGAGAGACTGAGAGAGAATGTGCATGGGAGTGAGAGAGAGAGAGTGTGCGTGGGAGTGTGAGAGTGAGAGAGAGTGCATGTGGGAGTGAGAGGGAGAGAGAGAGTGAGAGAGTGCATGTGGGAGTGAGAGAAAGAGAGAGAGTACGTGTGGGATTGAGAGTAACAGAGAGTGCGCATGGGAATGCGAGAAAGAGAGAGAGTGCATGTGGGAGTGAGAGAAAGAGAGAGAGTGCATGTGGGAGTGAGAGAGAGAGAGAGTGCGTGTGCAAGTGAGCGAAAGAGAGTGAGTGTACATGGTTTTGAGTGAAAGAGAGAGTGAGTGCGGGTGGGAGTGAATGAAAGAGAGTGTGCGTGCGAGTGAGAGAGAGAGAGTTTGCGCATGGGAGTGAGAGAGAGAGAGTGTGTGTGTGGGAGTGAGAGAGAGTTCGCGTGGGAGTGAGAGAGCGAGAGGCAATGTGCATGGGAGTGAGAAAGAGAGATTGTGCGTGGGAGTGAGAGAAAGAGGGAAAGTGAGTGTGGGAGTGAGAGAAAGAGTGTGCATGAGTGTGAGAGAGAGAGAGTGTGCATTTGGGAGTGAGAGAGAGAGATTGCGTGTGGGAATGAGAGAGCGACAGAGAGTGCGAATGGGAGTGAGAGAGAGAAAGTGTGCGTGAGAGTGAGAGAAAGAGATTGAGTGCGTGTGGGAGTGAGAGAGATAGAGTGCATGTGGGAGTGAGCAAAAGAGAGAAAGTGCATGTGGGGTTGAGCGAAAGAGAGATAGCGTGCGTGGGAGTCAGCGGAAGAGAGAGAGAGCGAGTGTGGGAGTGAGTAAAAGAGAGAGAGTGCACGTGGGTGTGAGAGGGAGAGAGTGTGCATGAGAGTGAGAGAAAGTGATTGAGTGCGTGTGGGTTGAGCGAAAGAGAGAGAGTGTCTGTGGGAGTCAGCGGAAGAGAGTGAGTGTGTGTGGGAGTGAGCGAAAGAAAGAGATTGCACATGGGTGTGAGTGAAAGAGAGAGCGAGTGTGGGTGGCAGTGAGCGAAAGACTGAGAGTGTGTTTGGGAGTGAGAGCGAGAGCGAGAGTGCGCTAGGGAGTGAGAGAGCGAGTCCACATGGGAGTGACAAGCGAGAGAGCGATTGTCCGTGGGTGTGAGAGAGTGAGGGAGAGTGTGCATCGGAGTGAGAGAGAGAGAAAGTTTGCGCGTGGGTGTGAGAGAGAGAGAGTGCGTGTGGGAACGAGAGAGAGTGCGCGTGGGAGTGAGAGAGTGAGAGAGAATGTGCATGGAAGTGAGAGAGAGAGAGTGTGCATGGGAGTGTGAGAGCGAGAGAGAGTGCATGTGGGAGTGAGAGGGAGAGAGAGAATGAGAGAATGCACGTGGGAGTGAGAGAAAGAGAGAGTGCGTGTGCGAGTGAGTGAAAGAGAGAGAGAGTGAGTGCGGGTGGGAGTGAGTGAAAGAGAGAGAGTGTTTGTGGGAGTGAGAGCTGAAGCAAGAGTGCGCTTGGGAGTGAGAGAGCGAGTGCGCATGGGAGTGAGAGAGAAAGAGTGCAAATGTGTGTGGGTATGAGAGAGAGAGAGTCTGCGTGCGAGTGAGAGAGAGAGAGTTTGCACCACATGGGAGTGAGAAAGAGAGAGTGTGCTTGTGGGAGTGATAGAGTGAGAGGGATGGTGCATGGGAGTGAGAGGGAGAGAGAGAGTGAGAGAGTGCATGTGGGAGTGAGAGAAAGAGAGAGAGTGCATGTGGGAGTGAGAGAAAGAGAGAGAGTGCGCGTGGGAGTCAGAGAGAGAGAGAGTGTGTGTGGGAGTGAGAGAGAGCGAGTGCGTGTGGGAGTGAGAGAGCAACAGAGAGTGTGCATGGGAGTGAGAGAGAGTGAGTGCGCGTGAGAATGAGAGAAAGAGATTGATTGCGTGTGGGAGTGAGAGAGATAGAATGCATGTGAGAGTGAGCAAAAGAGAGAAATTGCGTGTGGGGTTGGGCGAAAGAGAGAGAGTGTGCGTGGGAGTCAGCGGAAGAGAGAGAGTGCGTGTGGGAGTGAGTGAAATAGAGAGAGTGCACGTGGGTGTGAGAGAGTGTATGTGGGAGTGAGTGTGAAAGTGAGAGTGTGTGTGGGAGTGAGAGAGAGAGAGCGAGTGTGTGTGGGTGTGAGAGAGAGAGAGTGCACGTGGGAGTGAGAGAAGATTGCGCTTGGGAGTGAGAGAGCGAGAGAAAGTGCGTGTGGGAGTAAGAGAGCGAGAGAGAGTGCACGTGTTTGTGAGAGGGAGAGAGAGAGTGAGAGAGTGCACGTGGGAGTGAGAGAAAGAGAGAGAGTATGTGTGGGATTGAGAGTCAGACAGAGTGCACATGGGAGTGAGAGAAAGAGAGAGATTGTGCTTGGGAGAGAGAGAGAGAGTGCGTGTGCGAGTGAGCGAAAGAGAGTGAGCTTACGTGGGTGTGAGTGAAAAAGAGATAGAGTGAGTGCAGGTGGGAGTGAGTGAAAGAGAGAGAGTGTTTGTGGGAGTGAGAGCTGAAGCGATAGTATGCTTGGGAGTGAGAGAGCGAGAGCGCATGGGAGTGAATGAGATGGAGCGCGAATGTGTGTTGGTGTGAGAGAGAGGGCGAGTATGCATGTGAGTGAGAGAGAGAGAGTTTGCGCGTGGGAGTGGGAGAGAGAGTGTGCGTGTGGGAGTGAGAGAGCGAGAGTGAATGTGCATGGGAGCGAGAAAGAGAGAGTGTGCGTTGGAGTGAGAGAAAGAGAGAGAGTGCGTGTGGGAGTGAGAGAAAGAGAGAGAGTGCGCGTGGAATTGAGACAGAGAGAGTGTGCGTGGGAGTGAGAGAGAGAGAGTGCGTGTGGGAGTGAGAGAGCAACAGAGAGTTTGCATGGGAGTGAGAGAGAGAGAGTTTGCGTGAGAGTGAGAGAAAGAGATTGAGTGCCTGTGGAAGTGAGAGAGATAGAGTGCATGTGGGAGTGAGCAAAAGATAGAAAGTGCGTGTGGGGTTGAGCGAAAGAGAGAGAGTGTGCGTGGGAGTCAGCAGAAGAGAGAGAGTGCATGTGGGAGTGAGTAAAAGAGATAGTGCACGTGGGTGTGAGAGAGAGAGAGAGTGTGTTTGGGAGTGAGTGCGAGAGTGTGAGTGTGCGTGGGAGTGAGAGAGCAAGTGCGCTTGGGAGTGAGAGAGAGTGAGCGAGTGTGTGTGGGTGTGAGAGAGAGAGAGTGCATGTGGGAGTGAGAGAGAGAGTGTGCTTGGGAGTGAGAGAGCGAGAGAGAGTGCGTGTGAGATTGAGAGAGCGAGAGAAAGTGCAAGAGTTTGAGAGAGGGAGAGAGAGATGAGAGAGTGCACGTGGGAGTGAGAGAAAGAGAGAGAGTAGGTGTGGGAGTGAGAGAAAGACAGAGAGTGCGCTTGGGAGTGAGAGAGAGAGAGAGTGCGCTTGGGAGTGAGAGCGTGAGGGAGTGCACGTGGGAGTGAGGAAGCGAGAGAGAGTGCACGTGGGAGTGAGAGGGAGAGAGAGAGTGAGAGAGTGCACATGGGAGTGAGAGAAAGAGAGAGAGAGCGTGTGGGATTGAGAGAAAGAGAGAGAGTTCTTGTGGGAGTGAGAGAAAGAGAGAGAGTGTGCTTGGGAGTGAGAAAGAGAGAGAGTGTGTGTGGGAGTGAGAGACAGAGAGTGCGTGTGGGAGTGAGAGAAAGAGAGAGATTGTGCTTGGGAGAGAGTGAGAGAGAGTGCGTGTGCGATTGAGCGAAAGAGAGTGATTGTACATGGGTGTGAGTGAAAGAGAGAGAGAGTGAGTGCGGGTGGGAGTGAGTGAAAGAGAGAGAGTGTTTGTAGGAGTGAGAGCTGAAGCGAGAGTGCTCTTGGTAGTAAGAGAGCGAGAGCGCATGGGAGTGAGAGAGATGGAGCGCGAATGTGTGTTGGTGTGAGAGAGAGAGCGAGTATGCATGCCAGTGAGAGAGAGAGAGTTTGCGCGTGGGAGTTAGAGAGAGAGTGTGTGCGTGGGAGTGAGAGAGAGTGCGCGTGGGACTGAGAGATCGAGAATGAATGTGCATGGGAGTGATTAACAGAGAGTGTGCGTGGGAGTGAGAGAAAGAGTGAGAGTGCGTGTCAGAGTGAGAGAAAGAGAGAGAGTGCGCATGGAAGTGAGAGAAAGAGAGTGTGCGTGGGAGTGAGAGAGAGAGTATGCATGTGGGAGTGAGAGAGAGAGAGTGCATGTGGGAGTGAGAGAGCAACAGAGAGTGTGCATGGGAGTGAGAGAGAGAAAGTGTGCGTGAGAGTGAGAGAAAGAGATTGAGTGCGTGTGGGAGTGAGAGAGATAGAGTGCATGTGGGAGTGAGCAAAAGAGAAAGTGCGTGTGGGAGTGAACGAAAGGGAGAGAGTGTGCATGGGAGTCAGTGGAAGAGAGAGAGTGCATGTGGGTGTGAGTAAAAGAGAGAGAGTGCACATGGGTGTGAGAGAGCAAGTGTGCTTGGGAATGAGAGAGAGAGAGCGAGTGTGTGTGGGTGTTAGAGAGAGAGAGAGTGCATGTGGGAATGAGAGAGAAAGTGTGCTTGGGAGTGAAAGAGTGAGAGAGAGTGCGTGTGCGATTGAGAGAGCGAGAGAGAGTGCACGAACTTGAGAGAGGGAGAGAGAGAGTTAGAGAGTGCACGTGGGAGTGAGAGAAAGAGAGAGAGTAGGTGTGGGAGTGTGAGAAAGAGAGAGAGTGCGCGTGGGAGTGAGAGAGCGAGAGAGAGTGCACGTGGGAGTGAGAGGGAGAGAAAGAGTGAGAGAGTGCACGTGGGAGTGAGAGAAAGAGAGAGAGTTCGTGTGGGATTGAGAGTAAGAGAGAGAGTGCGCATGGGATTGAGAGAAAGAGAGAGAGTGCGTGTGGGAGTGAGAGAAAGAGAGAGAGTGCATGTGGGAGTGAGAGAGAGGGAGAGTGTGCATGGGAGTGAGAGAGAGAGTGTGCATGCAGGAGTGAGAGAGAGAGTGCATGTTTGAGTGAGAGAGCGACAGAGAGTGCGCATGGGATTGAGAGAGAGAGAGTGCGCTTGGTTGTGCGAGAAAGAGAGAGAGTGCGTGTGGGCGTGAGGGAGAGGGAGTGTGCGTGAGAGTGAGAGAAAGTGATTGTGTGCATGTGGGAGTGTTCTAAAGATAGAGAGTGTGTGTGGGAGTCAGCAGAAGAGAGTGAGTGCATGTGGGAGTGAGCGAAAGATAGAGAGTGCATGTGGATGTGAGTGAAAGAGAGAGAGTGAGTGCGGGTGGGAGTGAGCGAAAGAGAGAGAGTGTGCATGGGAGTGAGACCGAGAGCGAGAGTGCTCTAGGGAGTGAGAGAGCGAGTGCACATGGAGGTGACAAGAGAGAGAGCGAATGTCCGTGGGTGTGAGAGAGAGAGAGAGAGTGCATGTGGCAGCGAGAGATAGTGCGCTTGGGAGTGAGAGAGTGAGAGAGAATGTGCATGGGAGTGAGAGAGAGAGAGAGTTTGCGTGGGAGTGTGAGAGTGAGAGAGAGTGCATGTGGTAGTGAGAGTGAGGGAGTGCACGTGGGTGTGAGAGAAAGAGAGAGAGTACGTGTGGGATTGAGCGTAAGCGAGAGTGCGCATGGGAGTGAAAGAAAGAGAGAGAGTGGATGTGGGAGTGAGAGAAAGAGCGACAGTGTGCATGGGAGTGAGAGAGAGAGAGTGCGTGTGTGAGTGAGCGAAAGAGAGTGAGTGTACTTGGTTGTGAGTGAAAGAGAGAGTGAGTGCGGGTGCGACTGAGTGAAAGAGAGAGTGTGCGTGCGAGTGAGATGAGAGTTTGCGCGTGGGAGTGAGAAAGAGAGTGTGCGTGGGAGTGAGAGAAAGAGAGAGAGTGCAGGTGGGAGTGAGAGAGAGAGAGTGAGTGTGGGACTGAGAGAGCGAAAGAGAGTGTGCATGGGAGTGAGAGAGAGAGAGTATGCGTGAGAGTGAGTGAAAGAGATTGAGTGCGTGTGGGAGTGAGAGAGATAGAGTGCATGTGGGAATGAGCAAGCGAGAGAAAGTGCATGTGGGGTTGAGCGAAAGAGAGAGAATGTGCGTGGGAGTCAGCGGAAGAGAGAGAGTGCGTGTGGGAGTGAGCGAAAGAGAGAGAGTACACGTGGGTGTGAGAGAGAGAGAGTATGTGTGGGAGAGAGTGCGAGAGTGAGAGTGTGCATGGGAGTGAGAGAGCGAGTGCGCTTGGGAGTGAGAGAGAGGGAGCGAGTGTGTGTGGGTGTGAGAGAGAGAGAGAGTGCACGTGGGAGTAAGAGAGAGAGTGCGCTTCAGAGTGAGAGAGCGAGAGACAGTGCGTGTGGGAGTGAGAGAGCGAGAGAGAGTGCACGTGTTTGTGATAGGGAGAGAGTGTGTGAGAGAGTGCAGGTGGGAGTGAGAGAAAGAGAGAGAGTACATGTGGGATCGAGCGTAAGAGAGAGTGCGCATGGGAGTGTGAGAAAGAGAGAGAGTGCATGTGGGAGAGAGAGAGAGTGTGCGTGAGAGTGAGAGAAAGTGAATGTGTGCGTGTGGGAGTGAGCGAAAGAGTAAGATTGTGTGTGGGAGTCAGCGGAAGAGAGTGAGTGCATGTGGGATTGAGCGAAAGAAAGAGAGTGCACGTGTGTGTGAGTGAAAGAGAGAGAGCGAGTGCGGGTGGGAGTGAGCGAAAGACAGAGAGTGTGCGTGGGAGTGAGAGCGAGAGCGAGAGTGCGTTGGGAGTGAGAGAGCGAGTGCACATGGGATTGACAAGAGAGAGACCGAATTTCCGTGGGTGTGAGAGAGAGTTTGCGTGGGAGTGAGAGAGAGAAAGATTGCGTGTGGGTGTGAAAGAGAGAGAGAGTGTGCATGTGGGAACGAGAGAGAGTGCGCGTGGGAGTGAGAGAGTGAGAAAGAATGTGCTTGGGAGTGAGAGAGAGAGAGTGTGCGTGGGAGTGTGAGAGTGAGAGAGAGTGCATGTGGGAGTGAGAGAAAGAGAGAGAGTACGTGTGGGATTGAGAGTAAGAAAGAGTGCGCATGGGAATGAGAGAAAGAGAGAGAGTGCATGTGGGAGTGAGAGAGAGAGAGAGTGTGTGTGCAAGTGAGCGAAAGAGAGTGAGTGTACATGGGTTTGAGTGAAAGAGAGAGTGAATGCGGGATGGAGTGAGTGAAAGAGAGAGTGTGCGCGCGAGTGAGAGAGAGAGAGTTTGCGCATGGGAGTGAGAGAGGGAGTGTGCGTGAGGGAGTGAGAGAGCGAGAGGGAATGTGCATGGGAGTGAGAAAGAGAGAGAGTGCGTGGGAGTGAGAGAAAGAGGGAAAGTGAGTGTGGGAGTGAGAGAAAGAGAGAGAGTGCGCGTGGGAGTGAGAGAGAGAGAGTGCGCGTGAGAGTGAGAGAAAGAGATTGAGTGCGTGTGGGAGTGAGAGAGATAGAGTGCATGTGGGAGTGAGCAAAAGAGAGAAAATGCGTGTGGGGTTGAGCGAAAGAGAGAGAGCGTGCGTGGGAGTCAGCTGAAGAGAGAGAGTGAGTGTGGGAGTGTGTAAAAGAGAGAGAGTGCACGTGGGTGTGAGAGAGAGAGAGTGTGTTTGGGAGTGAGTCCAAGAGCGATAGTGTGCGTGGGAGTGAGAGAGCAAGTGCACTTGGGAGTGAGAGAGAGAGAGCGAGTGTGTGTGGGTGTGAGAGAGAGAGCGAGTGCACGTGGAAGTTAGACAGAGATTGTGCTTGGGAGTGAGATAGCGAGAGAGAACGCGTGTGGGATTGCGAGAGCGAGAGAGAGCGCACGTGTTTGTGAGAGGGAGAGAGAGAGTGAGAGAGTGCATGTGGGAGTGAGAGAAAGAGAGAGAGTACATGTGGGATTGAGAGTAAGAGAGAGTGCGCATGGGAGTGAGAGAAAGAGAGAGAGTGCATGTGGGAGTGAGAGAAAGAGAGAGAGTGTGCGTGGGAGTGAGAGATAGAAAGAGTGTGTGTGTGAGTGAGCAAAAGAGAGAGAGTGCGTGTGGGAGTGAGATAAAGAGAGTGAGTGCTCATGGGAGTATAGTGCACGTGGAAGTGAGCGAAAGAGAGAAAGGGCATGTGGGTGTGAGCAAAAGAGAGAGAGAGTTCGCGTGGGAGTGAGCAAAAGAGAGAGAGTACACGTGGGATTGAGCAAAAAAGAGAGAGTGCACGTGGGAGTGAGCGAAAGAGAAAGAGTGCGTGTGGGAGTGAGCTAAAGAGAGAGAGAGCACCTGGGTGTGAGAGAGAGAGTGTCCGTGGGAGTGAGAGAGCGAGTGAGAGTGCACGTGGGAGTGAGATGGAGAGAGAGAGTGAGAGAGTGCGAGTGGGAGTGAGAGTAAGAGAGAGTGTGCGTGGGATTGAGCGTAAGAGAGAGATTGCACGTGGGAGTGAGAGAAAGAGAGAGAGTGCATGTGGGAGTGAGGGAAAGAGAGAGAGTGTGTGTGGGAGTGAGAGAAAGAGAGAGAGTGCATGTGGGAGTGAGAGAGAGAGAGAGTGTGCGTGGGAGTGAGAGAAAGAGATTGAGTGCGTGTGGGAGTGAGAGAGATAGAGTGCATGTGGGAGTGACCAAAAGAGAGAAAGTGCATGTGGTGTTGAGCGAAAGAGAGATAGTGTGCGTGGGAGTCAGCGGAAGAGAGAGAGTGCGTGTGGGAGTGAACGAAGAGAGAGAGTGCACGTGGGTGTGAGAGAGAGAGAGTGTGTGTGGGAGTGAGTGCAAGAGTGAGAGTGTGTGTGGGATTGAGAGAGAGAGTGTGCGTGGGAGTGAGAGTAATAGAGAGATAGTGCATGTGGGTGTGAGAGAGAGAGAGTGCGTGTGGGAGTGAGAGAGAGATAGTTTGCACGTGGGAGTGAGAGAGAGAGAGTGTGCGTGTGGGAGTGAGAGAGAGAGTGCGTGTGGGAGTGAGGGAGCGAGAGAGAGTGCACATGGGAGTGACAAAGAGAGAGTGTGCGTGGGAGTGAGAGAAAGAGAGTGAGTGCACGTGCGAGTGAGAGAGAGAGATTGCGCGTGGGAGTGAGTGAAAGAGAGAATGCGCATATGGGGGTGAGCAAAAGAGAGAGAGAGTTCGCGTGGGATTGAGCAAAAGAGCGAGATTGCCTGTGGGAGTGAGCGAAAGAGATAGAGTGCGCTTGGGAGTGAACTAAAGAGACAGAGAGCACTTGGGTGTGAGAGGGAGAGTGTGCGTTGGAGTGAGAGAAAGAGAGAGAGGGCATGTGTGTGTGAGAGAGAGAGTGTGCGTGGGAGTGAGAGAGAAAGTGCGCGTGGGAGTGAGAGAGAGAGTGCACTTGGGAGTGAGAGAGCGAGAGAGATTGCACGTGGGAGTGAGAGGGAGAGAGAGAGAGTGAGAGAGTGCGAATGGGAGTTAGAGAACGAGAGAGTGCGCGCGGGATTGAGAGTAAGAAAGAGAGAGCGCGTGGGATTGAGAGTAAGAGAGAGAGTGCTTTTGGGAGTGAGAGAGAGAGAGAGAGAGTGCGTGGGAGTTAGAGAGAGAGTATGCGTGTGGGAGTGAGAGAGAGAGTGCGTGTGGGAGTGAGGGAGTTAGAGAGAGTGCGCATGGGAGTGAGAGGGAGTGTGCGTGAGAGTGAGCAAAAGAGAGAGACTGCGTGTGGGATTGAGAGAGTGAGTGGGAATGTGCATGTGAGTGAGAAAGATAGAGTGTGCATGGGAGTGAGAGAAAGAGAGTGAGTGCGCGAGGGTGTGAGAGAGCGAGAGAGAATGTGCATGGGAGTGAGAAAGAGGGAGTGTGCGTGGGAGTGAGAGAAAGAGAGTGAGTGCACATGGGAGTGAGAGAGAGAGTGTGCATGTGGAAGTGATAGAGAGAGTGCGTGTGGGAGTGAGAGAGCGACAGAGAGAGTGCGCGCGGGATTGAGAGTAAGAAAGAGAGTGCGTGTGGGAGTGAGAAGGCGATAGAGAGTGCGCATGGGAGTGAGAGAGAGAGAGAGTGTGCGAGAGAGTGAGAGAAAGAGAGTGAGTGCGTGTGGGAGTGAGAGAGGGAGAGTCACATGGGAGTGAGCGAAAGAGAGAAAGTGCATGTGGGGTTGAGCGAAAGAGAGAGGAATGCGCGTGGGAGTGAGCTAAAGAGAGAGAAAGCACGTGGGTGTGAGAGAGAGAGTGTGCATGGGAGTGAGAGAAATAGAGAGATAGTGCATGTGGGTGTGAGAGAGAGAGAGTGCTCGTGGGATTGAGAGAGAGAGTGTTTGCACGTGGGAGTGAGAGAGAGAGTGTGCGTTTGGGAGTGAGAGAGAGAGTGCGTTTGGGAGTGAGAGAGCGAGAGAGAGTGCGCATGGGAGTGAGAGAGTGAGAGAGTGTGCGTGAGAGTGAGCAAAAGAGAGAGACTGCGTGTGTGAGTGTGAGAACGAGTGGGAATGTGCATGGGAGTCAGAAAGAAAGAGTGTGCATGGGAGCGAGAGAAAGAGAGGGAATGTGCATGGAAGTGAGAAAGAGAGCGTGTGCATGGGGGTGCGAGAAAGCATGTGAGTGTGCGTGGGAGTGAGAGAGATAGAGTGCGCATGGGAGTGAGTGAAAGAGAGAAAGTGCATGTGGGGGTGAGCAAAAGAGAGAGAGAGTTCGCGTGGGATTGAGCAAAACAGAGAGATAACGCGTGGGATTGAGCAAAAGAGCGAGATTGCCTTGGGAGTGAGCAAAAGAGAGAGAGAGCACGTGGGAATGAGAGGGAGAGTGTGCGTTGGAGTGAGAGAAAGAGAGAATGTGCATGTGGGTGTGAGAGGGAGAGAGAGCACGTGGGAGTGAGAGAGAATGCGCGTGGGAGTGAGAGAGCGAGAGTGCACATGGGAGTGAGAGGGAGACAGAGAGTGAGATAGTGCGAGTGGGAGTGAGAGAAAGAGAGAGTGCGCGCGGGATTGAGAGTAAGAGAGAGAGTGCTTGTGGGAGTGAGAGAGAGAGAGAGTGCGTGGGAGTGAGAGAGAGAGACTGTGTGTGTTGGTGTGAGAGAGAGAGTGCGTGTGGGAGTGAGGGAGTGAGAGAGAGTGCACATGGGAGTGAGAGGGAGTGTGTGTGAGAGTGAGCAAAAGAGAGAGACTGCGTGTGGGAGTGAGAGAGCGAGTGGGAATGTGCATGTGAGTGAGAAAGATAGAGTGTGCGATAGAGTGAGAGAAAGAGCGTGAGTGCTTGTTGGCGTGAAAAAGGGAGAGTGCACGTGGGAGTGAGCGAAGGAGAGAAAGTGCATTTGGGGGTGAGCGAAAGAGAGAGGAATGCGTGTGGCAGTGAGCTAAAGAGAGAGAAAGCACATGGGTGTGAGAGGGAGAGTGTGCGTGGGAGTGAGAGAAATGGAGAGATAGTGCATGTGGGTGTGAGAGAGAGAGAGTGCTCATGGGAGTGAGAGAGAGTGTTTGCACATCGGAGTGAGAGAGAGAGAGAGTGTGCATGTGGGAGTGAGAGAGAGAGTGCGTGTGGGAGTGAGAGAACGAGTTGGAATGTGCATGGGAGTCAGAAAGAAATATTGTGCATGGGAGTGAGAGAAAGAGAGGGAATGTGCATGGGAGTGAGAAAGAGAGCGTGTGCGTGGGAGTGAGATAAAGAGTGTGAGTGCGCGTGGGAGTGAGAGAGATAGAGTGCGTGTGGGAGTGAGTGAAAGAGAGAAAGTGCATGAGGGGGTGAGCAAAAGAGATAGAGAGTTCGCGTGGGATTGAGCAAAACAGAGAGATTACGCATGGGATTGAGCAAAAGACCGAGATTGCCTGTGGGAGTGAGCGAAAGAGAGAGAGTGCGCGTGGGAGTGAACTAAAGAGAGAGAGAGCAGGTGGGTGTGAGAGAGAGCGTGTGTGCTGGAGTGAGAGAAAGAGAGAGACAGTTCATGTGGCTTAGAGAGAGAGAGAGTGAGCGTGGGAGTGAGAGAGAGAGTGCACTTGGGAGTGAGAGAGCGAGACAGATTGCACGTGGGAGTGAGTGGGAGAGAGAGAGTGAGTGAGTGCGATTGGGAGTGAGAGAGAGAGTGCACTTGGGAGTGAGAGAGCGAGAGAGATTGCACGTGGGAGTGAGAGGGAGAGAGAGAGTGAGAGAGTGCAAGTGGGAGTGAGAGGAAGAGAGAGTGCGCGTGGGATTGAGAATAAGAGAGAGAGTGCGCGTGGGAGTGAGAGAGCGAGAGAAATCACATGGGTGTGAGAGAGATAGTGTGTGTGGGAGTGAGAGAAATAGAGAGATAGTGCATGTGGGTGTGAGAGAGAGAGAGTGAGTGTGGGAGTGAGAGAGAGTGTTTGCGTGTGGGAGTGACAGAACGAGAGAGAGTGCGCATGGGAGTGAGTGAGAGAGAGTGTGCGTGAGAGTGAGCAAAAGAGAGAGACTGCGTGTGGGAGTGAGAGAGCGTTTGGGAATGTGCTTGTGAGTGAGAAAGATAGAGTGTGCATGGGAGTGAGAGAAAGAGAGTGAGTGCGTGAGGGAGTGAGAGAGCGAGAGCGAATGTGCATGGGAGTGAGAAAGAGACAGTGTGCATGGGAGTGAGTGAAAGAGAGAAAGTGCATGTGGTGGTGAGCAAAAGAGAGAGAGAGTTCGCGTGGGATTGAGCAAAACAGAGAGATTACGCATGGAATTGAGCAAAAGAGCGAGATTGCCTGTTGGAGTGAGCGAAAGAGAGAGAGTGCACGTGAGAGTGAGTGGGAGAGAGACAGTGAAAGAGTGCGAGTGGGAGTGAGAGAAAGAGAGAGAGTGCGCGTGGGATTGAGAGTAAGAGAGAGAGTGCTTGTGGGAGTGAGAGAGAGAGAGAGTGAGTGGGAGTGAAAGAGAGAGAGGTTGCGCGTGGGAGTGAGAGAGAGAGTGCGCGTGGGAGTGAGTAAAAGAGAGAAAGTGCATGTGGGGGTGAGCAAAAGAGATAGAGAGTTCGCGTGGGATTGAGCAAAACAGAGAGATTACGCGTGGGATTGAGCAAAAGAGCGAGATTGCCTGTGGGAGTGAGCGAAAGAGAGAGAGTGCGCGTGGGAGTGAACTAAAGAGAAAGAGAGCAGGTTGGTGTGAGAGAGAGCTTGTGTGTTGGAGTGAGAGAAAGAGAGAGACAGTTCATGTGGGTTAGAGAGAGAGAGAGTGAGCGTGGGAGTGAGAGAGAGAGTGCACTTGGGAGTGAGAGAGCGAGACAGATTGCACGTGGGAGTGAGTGGGAGAGAGAGAGTGAGTGAGTGCGATTGGGAATGAAAGAGAGAGAGTGCACTTGGGAGTGAGAGAACGAGACATTGCACGTGGGAGTGAGAGGGATAGAGAGAGTGAGAGAGTGCAAGTGGGAGTGAGAGAAAGAGAGAGTGTGCGTGGGATTGAGAGTAAGAGAGAGAGTGCCCGTGGGAGTGAAAGAGCGAGAGAAAGCACGTGGGTGTGAGAGAGATAGTGTGTGTGGGAGTGAGAGAAATAGAGAGATAGTGCATGTGGGTGTGAGAGAGAGAGCGAGTGCGTGTGGGAGTGAGAGAGAGAGTGCGTGTGGGAGTGAGAGAGCGAGAGTGTGCGTGAGAGTGAGCAGAAGAGAGAGACTGCATGTGGGAGTGAGAGAGCATTTGGGAATGTGCATGTGAGTGAGAAAGATAGAGTGTGCATGGGAGTGAGAGAAAGAGAGTGAGTGCGCGAGGGAGTGAGAGAGCTAGAGGGAATGTGCATGGGAGTGAGAAAGAGAGAGTGTGCGTGGGAGTGAGAGAAAGAGAGTGAGAGCGCGTGGGAGTGAGAGAGAGAGCGTGCGCGTGGGAGTGAGTGAAAGAGAGAAATTGCATGTGGGTGTGAGAAAAAGAGAAAGAGAGTTCGTGTGCGATTGAGCAAAAGAGAGAGATTACGCGTGGGTTTGAGCAAAAGAGTGAGATTGCATGTGGGAGTGAGGTAAAGAGAAAGAGTGCGCGTGGGAGTGAACTAAAGCGAGAGAGAGCAAGAGGGTGTGAGAAAGAGAGTGTGCGTTGGAGTGAGAGAAAGAGAGAGAGAGTGCCTGTGGGTGTGAGAGAGAGACAGTGCGCTTGGGATTGAGAGAGCGAGAGAGAGTGCACGTGGGAGTGAGAGGGAGAGAGAGAGTGAGAGATTGTGAGTGGGAGTGAGAGAAAGAGAGAGTGTGCGTGGGATTGAGAGTAAGAGAGAGAAAACGTGTGGGATTGAGAGTAAGAGAGAGAGTGCTTGTGGGAGTGAGAGAGAGAGAGTGCGTGGGAGTGAGAGAGAGAGAGTTTGCGCGTGGGAGTGAGAGAGAGAGTGTGCATGTGGGAGTGAGAGAGTGAGAGAGATTGCGCATGTGAGTGAGAGAGAGAGAGTGTGCGAGAGAGTGAGAGAAAGAGAGTAAGTGCGTGTGGGAGTGAGAGAGGGAGAGTGCACGTGGGAGTGAGCGAAAGAGAGAAAGTGCGTGTGGGGGTAAGCGAAAGAGAGAGAGTGCACATGGGAGTGAGAGAGATAGAGCGCTAATGTGTGTGGGTGTGAGAGAGAGAGAGAGTTTGCGTGTGAGTGAGAGAGAGAGAGATTGCGCGTGGGAGTGAGAGAGAGAGAGTCTGCGTGTGGGAGTGAGAGAGCGTGTGCGTGGGAGTGAGAGAGCGAGAGGGAATGTGCATGGGATTGAGAAAGAGAGAGTGTGCGTGGGAGTGAGGGAAAGAGAGTGAGTGCACGTGGGAGTGAGAGAGAGAGAGTGTGCGTGGGAGTGAGAGAAAGAGAGTGAGTGCGCGTGGGAGTGAGAGAGAGAGAGAGTGTGCGTGGGAGTCAGCAAAAGAGAGAAAGTGCATGTGGGGGTGAGCAAATGAGAGAGAGAGTTCACGTGGGAGTGAAAAAATAAAGAGAGAGAGAGCGCCTGGGATTGAGCAAAACAGAGAGAGTGCATGTGGGAGTGAGCAAAAGAGAGAGGAATGTGCATGGGAGTGACCTAAAGAGACAGAGAGCACGTTGGTGTGAGAAAGAGAGAGTGTGCGTGGGAGTTAAAGAAATAGAGAGATAGTGCATGTGGGTGTGAGAGAGAGAGGGTGCGCGTGGGAGTGAGAGAGAGTGAGAGTGTGTGTGGGTGTGAGAGAGAGAGTGCACGTGGGAGTGAGAGAGAGAGTGCGCTTGGGAGTGAGAGAGAGAGTGCATGTGGGAGTGAGAGAGAGAGTGCGCTTGGGAGTGAGAGAGCGAGAGAGAGTGCACGTGGGATTGAGAGATAGAGAGAGAGTGCATGTGGGAGTGAGAGAAAGGGAGAGAGTGCTTGTGGGATTGAGAGAGAGAGTTTGCGCATGGGAGTGAGAGAGAGAGAGTGTGCGTGGAAGTGAGAGAGAGAGTGTTTGCGCGTGGGAGTGAGACAGAGAGAGTGTGCATGTGGGAGTGAGAGAGAGAGAGTGTGCGAGAGAGTGAGAGAAAGAGAGTGAGTGCATGTGGGAGTGAGAGAGGGAGAGTGCACGTGGGAGTGAGCGGAAGAGAGAAAGTGCAGGTAGGGGTGAGCGAAAGAGAGAGAGTGTGCGTGGGAGTGAGCGAAAGAGAGAGAGTGCACATGGGAGTGAGAGAGATAGAGCGCGATTGTGTGTGGGTGTGAGAGAGAGAGTGTTTGCACATGGGAGTGAGAGAGAGAGAGTGTATGTGTGGGAGTGAGAGAGCGAGAGGGAATGTGCATGGGAGTGAGAAAGAGAGAGTGCGCGAGAGAGTGAGAGAAAGAGAGTGAGTGCGCTTGGGATTGAGAGAGCGAGAGAGAGTGCACGTGGGAGTGAGAGGGAGAGAGAGAGTGAGAGATTGCGAGTGGGAGTGAGAGAAAGAGAGAGTGTGCGTGGGATTGAGAGTAAGAGAGAGAAAACGTGTGGGATTGAGAGTAAGAGAGAGAGTGCTTGTGGGAGTGAGAGAGAGAGAGTGCGTGGGAGTGAGAGAGAGAGAGTTTGCGCGTGGGAGTGAGAGAGAGAGTGTGCATGTGGGAGTGAGAGAGTGAGAGAGATTGCGCATGTGAGTGAGAGAGAGAGAGTGTGCGAGAGAGTGAGAGAAAGAGAGTAAGTGCGTGTGGGAGTGAGAGGGAGAGTGCACGTGGGAGTGAGCGAAAGAGAGAAAGTGCGTGTGGGGGTAAGCGAAAGAGAGAGAGTGCACATGGGAGTGAGAGAGATAGAGCGCTAATGTGTGTGGGTGTGAGAGAGAGAGAGAGTTTGCGTGTGAGTGAGAGAGAGAGAGATTGCGCGTGGGAGTGAGAGAGAGAGAGTCTGCGTGTGGGAGTGAGAGAGCGAGAGGGAATGTGCATGGGATTGAGAAAGAGAGAGTGTGCGTGGGAGTGAGGGAAAGAGAGTGAGTGCACGTGGGAGTGAGAGAGAGAGAGTGTGCGTGGGAGTGAGAGAAAGAGAGTGAGTGCGCGTGGGAGTGAGAGAGAGAGAGAGTGTGCGTGGGAGTCAGCAAAAGAGAGAAAGTGCATGTGGGGGTGAGCAAATGAGAGAGAGAGTTCACGTGGGAGTGAAAAAATAAAGAGAGAGAGAGTGCCTGGGATTGAGCAAAACAGAGAGAGTGCATGTGGGAGTGAGCAAAAGAGAGAGGAATGTGCATGGGAGTGACCTAAAGAGACAGAGAGCACGTTGGTGTGAGAAAGAGAGAGTGTGCGTGGGAGTTAAAGAAATAGAGAGATAGTGCATGTGGGTGTGAGAGAGAGAGGGTGCGCGTGGGAGTGAGAGAGAGTGAGAGTGTGTGTGGGTGTGAGAGAGAGAGTGCACGTGGGAGTGAGAGAGAGAGTGCGCTTGGGAGTGAGAGAGAGAGTGCATGTGGGAGTGAGAGAGAGAGTGCACGTGGGATTGAGAGATAGAGAGAGAGTGCATGTGGGAGTGAGAGAAAGGGAGAGAGTGCTTGTGGGATTGAGAGAGAGAGTTTGCGCATGGGAGTGAGAGAGAGAGAGTGTGCGTGGAAGTGAGAGAGAGAGTGTTTGCGCGTGGGAGTGAGAGAGAGAGAGTGTGCATGCGGGAGTGAGAGAGAGAGTGCGCATGGGAGTGAGAGAGAGAGAGTGTGCGAGAGAGTGAGAGAAAGAGAGTGAGTGCATGTGGGAGTGAGAGAGGGAGAGTGCACGTGGGAGTGAGCGGAAGAGAGAAAGTGCAGGTAGGGGTGAGCGAAAGAGAGAGAGTGTGCATGGGAGTGAGCGAAAGAGAGAGAGTGCACATGGGAGTGAGAGAGATAGAGCGCGATTGTGTGTGGGTGTGAGAGAGAGAGTGTTTGCACATGGGAGTGAGAGAGAGAGAGTGTGTGTGTGGGAGTGAGAGAGCGAGAGGGAATGTGCATGGGAGTGAGAAAGAGAGAGTGCGCGAGAGAGTGAGAGAAAGAGAGTGAGTGCGTGTGGGAGTGAGAGAGTGAGAGAGAGTGCGCATGGGAGTGAGAGAGAGAGAGTGTGCGTGAGAGTGAGCATAAGAGTGAGACTGCGTGTGGGAGTAAGAGAGCGATTGGGAATGTGCATGGGAGTGAGAGAAAGAGAGTGAATGCGCGAGGGAGTGAGAGAGTGAGAGGGAATGTGCATGGTAGTGAGAAAGAGTGAGTGTGCGTGGGATTGAGAGAAAGAGAGTGAGTGCACGTTGGAGTGAGAGAGAGGAAGTGCGTGTGGGAGTTAGAGAGAGAGTTTACACGTTGGAGTGAGAGAGAGAGAGTGCACGTGGGAGTGAGTGAAAGAGAGAAAGTGCATGTGGGGGTGAGCAAAAGAGAGAGAGAGTTCGCATGGGATTGAGCAAAACAGAGAGATTACGCGTGGGATTGAGCAAAAGATCGAGATTGCCTGTGGGAGTGAGCGAAAGAGAGAGAGTGCATGTGAGAGTGAACTAAAGAGAGAGAGAGCACATTGGTGTGAGATAGAGAGTGTGCGTTGGAGTGAGAGAAAGAGAGAGAGTGCATGTGGGTGAGAGAGAGAGAGAGAGAGCGTGGAAGTGCGAGAGAGTGTGGGCGTGGGAGTGAGGGAGAGAGAGTGCACTTGGGAGTGAGGGGGAGAGTGAGAGTGAGAGAGTGCGAGTGGGAGTGAGAGAAATAGAGAGTGTGCGTGGGATTGAGAGTAAGAGAGAGAAAACATGTGGGATTGAGAGTAAGAGACAGAGTGCTTGTGGGATTGAGAGTAAGAGAGAGAGTGTTTGTGGGAGTGAGTGAGAGAGAGTGCGTGGGAGTGAGAGAGAGAGAGTTTGCGCATGGGAGTGAGAGAGAGAGAGTGTGCATGTGGGAGTGAGAGAGAGAGTGCGTGTGGGAGTGAGACAGCGAGAGAGAGTGCGCAAGGGAGTGAGAGAGAGATAGTGTGCGAGAGAGTGAGAGAAAGAGAGTGAGTGCGTGTGGGAGTGAGAGAGGGAGAGTGCACGTGGGAGTGAGTGAAAGAGAGAAAGTGCATGTGGGGGTGAGCAAAAGAGAAAGAGAGTTCGTGTGTGATTGAGCAAATGAGAGAGATTATGTATGGGATTGAGCAAAAGTGCGAGATTGCATGTGGGAGTGAGGTAAAGAGAAAGAGTGCATGTAAGAGTGAACTAAAGCGAGAGAGAGCAAGAGGGTGTGAGAGAGAGAGTGTGGGTTGGAGTGAGAGAAAGAGAGAGAGAGAGTGCCTGTGGGTGTGAGAGAGAGAGAGAGTGCGCTTGGGAATGAGAGAGCGAGAGAGAGTGCACGTGGGAATGAGAGGGAGAGAGAGAGTGAGAGAGTGCGAGTGGGACTGAGCGAAAGAGAGAGTGTGCGTGGGATTGAGAGTAAGAGAGAGAAAACATGTGGGATTGAGAGTAAGAGAGAGAGTGCTTGTGGGAGTGAGAAAGAGAGAGAGTGCGTGGGAGTGAGAGAGAGAGAGTTTGCGCATGGGAGTGAGAGAGAGAGAGTGTGCGTGTGGGAGTGAGAGAGAGAGTTTGTGTGGGAGTGAGAGAGCGAGAGAGAGTGCGCATGTGAGTGAGAGAGAGAGAGTGTGCGAGAGAGTGAGAGAAAGAGAGTGAGTGCGTGTGGGAGTGAGAGAGGGAGACTGCACGTGGGAGTGAGCGAAAGAGAGAAAGTGCGTGTGGGGGGGAGCGAAAGAGAGAGAGTGCACATGGGAGTGAGAGAGATAGAGCGCTAATGTGTGTGGGTGTGAGAGAGAGAGAGAGTGTGCATGGGAGTGAGAGAGAGAGAGATTGCGCATGGGAGTGAGAGAGAGAGAGTGTGCGTGGGAGTGAGAGAAAGAGAGTGAGTGCGCATTGGAGTGAGAGAGAGAGAGTGCACGTGGGAGTCAGCAAAAGAGAGAAAGTGCATGTGGGGGTGAGCAAAAGAGAGAGAGAGTTCACGTGGGAGTGATCAAAAGAGAGAGAGAGCGCCTGGGATTGAGCAAAACAGAGGGAGTGCATGTGGGAGTGAGCAAAAGAGAGAGGAATGTGCATGGGAGTGTCCTAAAGAGAGAGAGAGCACGTAGGTGTGAGAGAGAGAGATTCTGTGTGGGTGTGAGAGAAATAGAGAGAGAGTGCATGTGGGTGAGAGAGAGAGAGAGTGCGCATGGGAGTGAGAGAGAGAGAGCGCTTGGGAGTGAGAGAGCGAGAGAGAGTGCATGTGGGATTGAGAGATAGAAAGCGAGTGCATGTGGGCGTGAGAGAAAGGGAGAGAGTGGTTGTGGGATTGAGAGAGAGAGAGTTTGCGCATGGGAGTGAGAGAGAGAGTGTGTGCGTGGAAGGGAGAGAGAGAGTGTTTGCGCGTGGGAATGAGAGAGAGAGAGTGTGCATGTGGGAGTGAGAGAGAGAGTGCGTGTGGGAGTGAGAGAGCGAGAGAGAGTGCGCAAGGGAGTGAGAGAGAAAGAGAATGAGTGCATGTGGGAGTGAGAGAGGGAGAGTGCACGTGAGAGTGAGCGAAAGAGAGAAAGTGCATGTGGGGGTGAGCGAAAGTGAGAGCAATGTGCGTAGGAGTGAGCTAAAGAGAGAGAAAGCACGTGGGTGTGAGAGAGAGACTGTGCGTGGGAGTGAGAGAAATAGAGAGATAATGCATGTGGGTGTGAGAGAGGGAGAGTGTGCGCGGGAGTGAGAGAGAGGTTGCGTGTGGGAGTGAGAGAGAGAGTGCATGTGGGAGTGAGGGAGCGAGAGAGAGTGCGCATGGGAGTGAGAGAGAGAGTGTGCGTGAGAGTGAGCAAAAGAGAGTGACTGCGTGTGGGGTGAGAGAGCGAGTGGGAATGTGCATGTGAGTGAGAAAGATAGAGTTTGCATGGGAGTGAGAGAAAGAGAGTGAGTGAGCGTGGGAGTGAGAGAGAGAGAGTGTGCGTGTGGGAGTGAGATAGAGAGTGCGTGTGGGAGTGAGAGAGCGATAGAGAGTGTGCAAGGGAGTGAGAGAGAGAGAATGTGTGAGAGAGTGAGAGAAAGAGAGTAGTGCGTGTGGGATTGAGAGAGGGAGAGTGCACGCGGGAGTGAGCGAAAGAGAGAAAGTGCGTGTGGGGGTGAGCGTAAGAGAGAGAGTGTGCGTGGGAGTGCGCGAAAGAGATAGAGTGCACATGGGAATGAGAGAGAGAGCGCGCGATTGTGTATGGGTGTGAGAGAGAGAGAGTGTGCGTGGGAGTGAGAGAGAGAGAGTTTGCGCGTGGGAGTGAGAGAGAGAGAGGGAATGTGCATGGGAGTGAGAAAGATAGAGTGTGCACGAGAGTGAGAGAAACAGAGTGAGTGCGTGTTGGAGTGAGAAAGGGAGAGTGCACGTGGGAGTGATCGAAAGAGAGAAAGTGCATTTGGGGGTGAGCGAAAGAGAGAGGAATGCCCGTGGGAGTGAGCTAAAGAGAGAGAAAGCACATGGGTGTGAGAGAGTGAGTGTGCGTGGCAGTGAGAGAGAGAGTGTTTGCGCGTGGGAGTGAGAGAGAGAGTATGCGTGTGGGAGTGAGAGAGAGAGTGTGTGGGGAGTGAGAGAGAGAGAGTGCGCATGGGAGTGAGAGAGAGATGGTGTGCGTGAGAGTGAGCAAAAGAGAGAGACTGCGTGTGGGAGTGAGAGAACGAGTGGGAATGTGCATGGGGTTAGAGAGAAAGAGTGTGCATGTGTGTGAGAGAAAGAGAGTGAGTGCGTGTGGGAGTGAGAGAGCGAGAGGGAATGTGCATGGGAGTGAGAAAGAGTGAGTGCACGTGGGAGTGAGAGAGGGAGAGTGCGCGTGGGAGTGAGTGAAAGAGAAAAAGTGAATGTGGAGGTGAGTAAAAGAGTGAGAGAGTGCACGTGGGATTGAGCAAAACAGGGAGATTACGCATGGGATTGAGCAAAAGAGCGAGATTGCCTAGGGAGTGAGCGAAAGAGAGAGAGTGCACATGGGAGTGAGTGGGAGAGAAAGACTGATAGAGTGCGAGTGGGAGTGAGAGAAAGAGAGAGTGCACGTGGGATTGAGAGTAAGAGAGAGAGTTCTTGTGGGATTGAGAGTAAGAGAGAGAATGCTTGTGGGAGTGAGAGAGAGAGAGTGTGCGTGTGGGAGTGAGAGAGAGAGTGCGTGTGGGAGTGAGAGAGCGAGTGAGAGTGCGCATGGGAGTGAGAAAGAGAGAGTGCGTGTGGGAGTGAGATAAAGAGAGTGAGTGCGCATGGGAGTGAGTGAAAGAGAGAAAGTGCATGTGGGGGTGAGCAAAAGAGAGAGAGAGTTCGTATGGGATTGAGCAAAACAGAAAGATTAAGCGTGGGATTGAGCAAAAGAGCGAGATTGCCTGTGGGAGTGAGCGAAAGAGAGACAGTGCACATGGGAGTGAACTAAAGAGAGAGAGAGCAGGTGTGTGTGAGGCAGAGAGAGTGTGTGTTGGAGTGAGAGAAAGAGAGAGAGAGTGCATGTGGGTGTGAGGCAGAGAGAGTGCACGTGGGAGTGAGAGAGAGAGTGCGCATGGGAGTGAGAGAGAGAGTGCACTTGGGAGTGATTGGGAGAGAGAGAGTGAGAGAGTACGAGTGGGAGTGAGCGAAAGAGAGAGTGTTCGTGGGATTGAGAGTAAGAGAGAGAGTGCTTGTGGGAGTGGGAGGGAGAGAGAGAGTGCTTGTGGGAGTGAGAGGGAGAGAGAATGCATGTGGGAGTGAGAGAGAGAGTGCGTGTGGGAGTGAGAGTGCGAGAGAGAGTGCACATGGGAGTGAGAGAAAGAGAGAGTGCGCGTGGGATTGAGAGAAAGAGAGAGAGTGTGCGTGGGATTGAGAGTAAGAGAGAGAGTGCTTGTGGGAGTGAGCGGGAGAGAGAGTGCGTGGGAGTGAGAGAGAGAGAGTTTGCACATGGGAGTGAAGAGAGACAGTGTGCATGTGGGAGTGAGAGAGAGAGTGCAAGTGGGAGTGAGAGAGCGAGAGAGAGTGTGCATGGGAGTGAGAGAATGTGCATGTAGGGGTGAGCGAAAGAGAGAGGAATGCGCGTGGGAGTGAGTTAAAGAGAGAGAAAGCACGTGGGTGTGTGAGAGAGAGTGTGTGTGGGAGTAAGAGAAATAGAGAGATAGCGCATGTGGGTGTGAGAGAGAGAGAGTGCACGTGAGAGTTAGAGAGAGAGTGTTTGCGCGTGGGAGTGAGAGAGAGTGAGAGTGTGCGTGTGGGAATGAGAGAGAGAGGTGCGTGTAAGAGTGAGAGAGCGAGAGAGTGTGCCTGAGAGTGAGCAAAAGAGAGAGACTGCGTGTGGGTGTGAGAGAGCGAGACGGAAAGTGCATGGGAGTGAGAAAGAGAGAGTGCGCATGGGAGTGAGGGAAAGAGAGTGTGCGTGAGAGTGAGCAAAAGAGAGAGATGGCGTGTGGGAGTGGGAGAGCGAGAGGGAATGTGCATGGGAGTGAGAAAGAGAGAGTGTGCATGGGAGTGAGAGAAAGAGAGTGAGTGCGCATTGGAGTGAGAAAGCGAGAGGGAATGTGCATGGGAGTGAAAAAGAGAGAGTGTGCGTGGGAGTGAGAGAAAGAGATTGAGTGCGCGTGGGAGTGAGGGAGAGAGTTTGCGTGTGGGAGTGAGTGAGAGAGAGTTCGCGTGGGAGAGATTGAAAGAGAGAAAGTGCATGTGGGGGTGAGCAAAAGAGAGAGAGAGTTCACGTGGGATTGTGCAAAACAGAGAGATTACGCTTGGGATTGAGCAAAACCGCGAGATTGCCTGTGGGAGTGAGCGATAGAGAGAGAGTGCGAATGGGAGTGAACTAAAGAGAGAGAGAGCACGTGGGTGTGAGAGGGAGAGTGAGCGTTGGAGTTAGAGAAAGAGCGAGAGTGCATGTGGGTGTGAGAGAGAGATAGTGCGCGTGGGAGTGAGAGAGAGAGTGCGTGTGGGAGTGAGAGAGAGAATGCCCTTGGGAAGAGAGAGAGCGAGAGAGAGTGCAAGTGGGAGTGAGAGGGAGAGTGAGAGTGAGAGAGTGCGAGTGGGAGTGAGAGAAAGAGAGAGTGCGCATGGGATTGAGAGTAAGTGAGAGAGAGCGCGTGGGATTGAGAGTAAGAGAGAGTGCTTGTGGGAGTGAGAGAGAGAGAGAGTGCATGGGAGTGAGAGAGAGTGTGTGCATGTGGGAATGAGAGAGAGAGTGCGTGTGGGAGTGAGAGAGCGAGCGAGAGTGCGCATGGGAGTGAGAGGGAGAGAGTGTGTGAGAGAGTGAGAGAAAGAGAGTGAGTGCATGTGGGAGTAAGAGAGGGAGAGTGCACGTGGGAGTGAGTGAAAGAGAGAAAGTGCTGGTGGGAGTGAGCGAAAGCGAGAGGAATGCGCGTGGGAGTGAGCTAAAGAGAGAGAAAGCACGTGTGTGTGAGAGAGAGAGTGTGCGTGGGAGTGAGAGAAATAGAGAGATAGTGCATGTGGGTGTGAGAGAGAGAGAGTCCGCGTGGGAGTGAGAGAGCGATTGCTTGCGCGTGGGAGTGAGAGAGAGAGAGAGAGAGTGTGCGTGTGGGATTGAGAGAGAGAGTACGTGTGGGAGTGAGGGAGCGAGAGAGAGTGCGCATGGGAGTGAGAGAGAGAGTGTGCATGAGAGTGAGCAAAAGAGAGAGACTGCGTGTGGGAGTGAGAGAGTGTTTGGGAATGTGCATATGTTTGAGAAAGATAGAGTGTGCATGGGAGTGAGAGAAAGAGAGTGAGTGCACGAGGGAGTGAGAGAGCAAGAGTGAATGTGCATGGGAGTGAGAAAGAGAGAGTGTTCATGGGACTGAGAGAAAGAGAGTGATTGAACCTGGGAGTGAGAGAGAGAGCGTGCACCTATGAGTGAGTGAAAGATAGAAATGGCATGTGGAGGTGAGCAAAAGAGAGAGAGAGTTCACGTGGGATTGAGCAAAAGAGCGAGATTACGCGTGGGATTGAGCAAAAGAGCGAGATTGTATGTGGAAGTGAGCGAAAGAGAGAGAATGCGCGTGGGAGTGAACTAAAGAGAGAGGGAGCATGTGGGTGTGAGAGAGAGAGTGTGTGTTGGAGTGAGAGAAAGAGAGAGAGAGTGCCTGTGTGTGAGAGAGAGAGAGTGTGCGTGGGAGTGAGAGAGAGAGTGAGTGCGCGCATGAGTCAGAGAGAGAGTGCACTAAAGAGTGAGAGAGCGAGAGAGAGTGCACGTGGGAGTGAGAGGGAGAGAGTGAGTGAGAGAGTGCGAGTGGGAGTGAGTGAAAGAGAGAGTGTGCGTGGGATTGAGAGTAAGAGAGAGAGTGCACGTGGGATTAAGAGTAAGAGAGAGACTTCTTGTGAGATTGAGAGAGAGAGAGATTGCGTGGGAGTGAGAGAGAGTTTGCGCGTGTGAGTGAGAGAGAGAGAGTGTGCATGTGGGAGTGAGAGAGAGAGTGTGTGTGGGAGTGAGAGAGCGAGAGAGAGTGCACATGGGAGTGAGAGAGAGAGACTGTGTGAGAAAGTGAGGGAAAGAGAGTGAGTGCGTGTGGGAGTGAGAGAGGGAGAGTGCACTTGGGAGTGAGCGAAAGAGAGAAAGTGCGTGTGGGGGTGAGCGAAAGAGAGAGAGTGTGCGTGGGATTGAGCAAAAGAGAGAGAGCGGACATGGGAGTGAGAGAGATAGAGCGCGAATGTGTGTGGGTGTGAGAGAGACAGAGAGAGTGTGCGTGGGAGTGAGAGAGAGAGAGTGTGCGTGTGGGAGTGAGAGAGAGTGCGCGTGGGAGTGAGAGAGCGAGATGGAATGTGCATGGGAGTGAGAAAGAGAGAGTGTACATGGGAGTGAGAGAAAGAGAGTGAGTGCACGTTGGAGTGAGAGAGAGAGAGTGCGCATTGGAGTCAGCGAAAGAGAGAAAGTGCATGTGGGGGTGAGCAAAAGAGAGAGAGAGTTCACGTGGGAGTGATCAAAAAAGATAGAGTTCGCCTGGGATTGAACAAAAGAGAGAAAGTGCATGTGGGAGTGAGCGAAAGAGAGAGGAAAGCGTGGGATTGAGAGAGAGAGGGTGTGTGTGGGAGTGAGAGAAAGAGTGCGAATGGGAGTGAGAGAGAGAGTGCGCTTGGGAGTGAGAGAGGGAGAGTGCACGTGGGAGTGAGCAAAAGAGAGAAAGTGTGATTGGGTGTGAGCGAAAGAGAGAGAGTGTGCGTGGGAGTGAGCGAAAGAGAGAGAGTGAACAAGGGAATAAGAGAGATAGGGCGCGAATGTGTGTGGGTGTGAGAGAGAGAGAGTGTGCGTGGGTGTGAGAGAGAGAGAGTTTGGGAGTGGGAGTGAGAGAGAGAGTGTGTGCGTGTGGGAGCGAGAGTGCGAGAGGGAATGTGCATGGGAGTGAGAAAGAGAGAGTGTGCGAGAGAGTGAAATAAAGAGAGTGAGTGCGTGTGGGAGTGAGAAAGGGAGAGTGCACGTGGGAGTGAGCGAAAGAGAGAAAGTGCTTATGGGGTTGAGCGAAAGAAAGAGGAATGCGCGTGGGAGTGAGCTAAAGAGAGAGAAATCACGTGGGTGTGTGTGAGAGAGTGTGCGTGGGAGTGAGAGAGAGAATGTGAATGAGAGTGAGCAAAAGAGAGAGACTGCGTGTGGGAGTGAGAGAGGGTTTGGGAATGTGCATGTGTTTGAGAAAGATAGAGTTTGCATGGGAGTGAGAGAAAGAGAGTGAGTGCACGAAGGAGTGAGAGAGCGAGAGGGAATGTGCATGGGAGTGAGAAAGAGAGATTGTGTGTGGGAGTGAGAGAAAGAGAGAGAGTGAACTTGGGAGTGAGAGAGAGAGCATGCACGTGGGAGTGAGTGAAAGAGAGAAATGGCATGTGGGGGTGAGTAGAAGAGAGAGAGCGTTCGCGTGGGATTGAGCAAAAGAGAGAGATTACGCGTGGGATTGAGCAAAAGAGCGAGATTGTATGTGGAAGTGAGCGAAAGAGAGAGTGCGCATGGGAGTGAACTAAAGAGAGAGAGAGCACGTGGGTGTGAGAGAGAGAGTGCGCGTGGAACTGAGAGAGAGAGTGTTTGCGCATGGGAGTGAGAGAGAGAGAGTGTGCATGTGGGAGTGAGAGAGAGAGAGTGCGTGTAGGAGTGAGAGAGTGAGAGCGAGTGCACATGGGAGTGAGAGAGAGAGAGTGTGGGAGAGAGTGAGAGAAAGAGAGTGAGTGCTTGAGGGAGTGAGAGAGGGAGAGTGCACGTGGGGGAGAGCAAAAGGGAGAAAGTGCATGTGGGGGTGAGCGAAAGAGAGAGAGTGTGCGTGGGAGTGAGCGAAAGAGAGAGAGTGAACATAGGAGTGAGAGAGATAGGGCGCAAATGTGTGTGGGTGTGAGAGAGAGAGAGTGTGGGAGAGAGTGAGAGAAAGAGAGTGAGTGCGTGAGGGAGTGAGAGAGGAAGAGTGCACGTGGGAGTAATCGAAAGAGAGAAAGTGCGTGTGGGGGTGAGCGAAAGAGAGAGAGTGTGCGTGGGAGTGAGTGAAAGAGAGAGAGTGAACATGGGAGTAAGAGAGACAGGGCGCGAATGTGTGTGGGTGTGAGAGAGAGAGAGAGAGTGTGCGTGGGTGTGAGAGAGAGAGACTTTGCGAGTGGGAGAGAGAGAGTGCGTGTGGGAGTGAGAGTGCGAGAGGGAATGTGCATGGGAGTGAGAAAGAGAGAGTGTGCGAGAGAGTGAGATAAAGAGACTGAGTGCGTGTGGGAGTGAGAAAGGGAGAGTGCACGTGGGAGTGAGCGAAAGAGAGAAAGTGCTTGTGGGGTTGAGCAAAAGAAAGAGGAATGCGTGTGGGAGTGAGCTAAAGAGAGAGAAATCACGTGGGTGTGAGAGTGAGAGTGTGCGTGAGAGTGAGAGAGAGAGCGTGAATGAGAGTGAGCAAAAGAGAAAGACTGCGTGTGGGAGTGAGAGAGTGTTTGGGAATGTGCATGTGTTTGAGAAAGATAGAGCTTGCATGGGAGTGAGAGAAAGAGAGTGAGTGCGCGAGGGAGTGATAGAGCGAGAGGGAATGTGCATGGGAGTGAGAAAGAGAGAGTGTGCGTGGGAGTGAGAGAAAGAGAGAGAGTGAACTTGGGAGTGAGAGAGAGATCATGCAAGTGGGAGTGAGTGAAAGAGAGAAATCGTATGTGGGGGTGAGTAAAAGAGAGAGAGCGTTCGCGTGGGATTGTGCAAAATAGAGAGATTACGTGTGGGATTGAGCAAACGAGCGAGATTTTATGTGGAAGTGAGCGAAAGAGAGAGTGCGCATGGGAGTGAACTAAAGAGAGAGAGAGCACATGGGTGTGAGAGAGAGAGTGTGCGTTGGAGTGAGAGAAAGAGAGAGAGAGTGCCTGTGGGTGTGAGAGTGAGATAGTGCGTGTGGGAGTGAGAGAGAGAGAGTTTGCGCTTGGGAGTTAGAGAGAGAGATTTTGCGCTTGGGAGTGAGACAGAGTGCACGTGGGAGTGAGAGAGTGAGAGGGAATGTGCATGGGAGTGAGTAAGAGAGAGTGTGCGTGGGAGTGAGAGAAAGAGAGTGAGTGCGCGTGGGAGTGAGAGAGAGAGAGTGCACATTGGAGTCAGCGAAAGAAAGAAAGTGCATGTGGGGGTGAGCAAAAGAGAGAGAGAGTTCACGTGGGAGTGATCAAAAGAGAGAGAGTGCACCTGGGATTGAACAAAAGAGAGAGAGTGCATGTGGGAGTGAGCGAAAGAGAGAGGAAAGCGTGGGAGTGAGCTAAAGAGAGAGAGAGCACGTGGGTGTGAGAGAGAGAGTGTGCGTGGGAGTGAGAGAGAGAGTGTGAATGAGAGTGAGCAAAAGAGAGAGACTGCGTGTGGGAATGAGAGAGTGTTTGGGAATGTGCATGTGTTTGAGAAAGATAGAGTTTGCATGGGTGTGAGAGAAAGAGAGTGAGTGCACGAGGGAGTGAGAGAGCGAGAGGGAATGTGCATGGGAGTGAGAAAGAGAGAGTGTGCGTGGGAGTGAGAGAAAGAGAGAGAGTGAACTTGGGAGTGAGAGAGAGAGCATGCACGTGGGAGTGAGTGAAAGAGAGAAATGGTATGTGGGGGTGAGTAAAAGAGAGAGAGCGTTCGCGTGGGATTGAGCAAAAGAGCAAGATTGTATGTGGAAGTGAGTGAAAGAGATAGAGTGCGTGTGGGAGTGAACTAAAGAGAGAGAGCACGTGGGTGTGAGAGAGAGAGTGTGCGTTGGAGTGACAGAAAGAGAGAGAGATTGCCTGTGGGTGTGAGAAAGAGAGAGTGCGCGTGGGAATGAGAGAGAGAGTGCGCGTGGGAGTCAGAGAGAGCATGCACTTGCGAGTGAGAAAGCGAGAGAGAGTGCAACTGGAGTGAGAAGGAGAGAGAGAGTGAGAGAGTGCGAGTGGGAGTGAGCGAAAGAGAGAGTGCGCTTGGGCTTGAGAGTAAGAGAGAGAGTGCGCGTGGGATTAAGAGTAAGAGAGAGACTGCTTGTGGGAGTGAGAGAGAGAGAGTGTGCGAGAGAGTGAGAGAAAGAGAGTGAGTGCATGTGTGATGAAAGAGGGAGAGTGCACGTGGGAGTGAGCGAAAGAGAGAAAGTGCGTGTGGGGATGAGCGAAAGAGAGAGAGTGCGTGGGAGTGAGCGAAAGAGAGAGAGTGGACATGGGAGTGAGAGAGATTGAGCGCGAATGTGTGTGGGTGTGAGAGAGAGAGAGAGTGTGCGTGGGAGAAGAGAGAGAGAGTTTGCACTTGGGAGTGAGAGAGAGAGAGTGTTCATGTGGGAGTGAGAGAGAGTGCGCATGGGAGTGAGAAAGCGAGAGGGAATGTGCATGGGAGTGAGAAATAGAGAGTGTGCGTGGGAGTGAGAGAAAGAGAGTAAGTGCATGTGGGAGTGAGAGGGAGAGAGTGCGCATTGGAGTCAGCGAAAGAGAGAAAGTGCATGTGGGGGTGAGCAAAAGAGAGAGAGAGTTCACGTGGGAGTGATCAAAAGAGAGAGAGTGCGCCTGGGATTGAACAAAAGAGAGAGAGTGCACGTGGGAGTGAGCGAAAGAGAGAGGAAAGCGTGGGAGTGAGCAAAAGAGAGAGAGAGAGAGCACGTGGGAGTGAGAGAGAGAGAGTGTGCATGTGGGAGTGAGAGTGCGAGAGGGAATGTGCATGGGAGTGACAAAGAGAGAGTGTGCGAGAGAGTGAGATAAAGAGACTAAGTGCGTGTGGGAGTGAGAAACGGAGAGTGCACGTGGGAGTGAGCGAAAGAGAGAAAGTGCTTGTGGGGGTGAGCGAAAGAAAGAGGAATGCGCGTGGGAGTGAGCTAAAGAGAGAGAAATCACGTGGGTGTGAGAGTGAGAGTGTGCGTGGGAGTGAGAGAGAGAATGTGAATGAGAGTGAGCAAAAGAGAGAGACTGCGTGTGGGAGTGAGAGAGTGTTTGGGAATGTGCATGTGCTTGAGAAAGATAGAGCTTGCATGGGGGTGAGAGAAAGAGAGTGAGTGCACGAGGGAGTGAGAGAGCGAGAGGGAATGTGCATGGTAGTGAGAAAGAGAGAGTGTGTGTGGGAGTGAGTGAAAGAGAGAGAGTGAACTTGGGAGTGAGAGGGAGAGCATGCACGTGGGAGTGAGTGAAAGAGAGAAATGGCATGTGGGTGGTGAGTAAAAGAGAGAGAGCGTTCGCGTGGGATTGAGCAAAAGAGAGAGATTACGCGTGGGATTGAGCAAAAGAGCGAGATTGTATGTGGAAGTGAGTGAAAGAGATAGAGTGCGTGTGGGAGTGAACTAAAGAGAGAGAGCACGTGGGTGTGAGAGAGAGAGTGTGCGTTGGAGTGACAGAAAGAGAGAGAGATTGCCTGTGGGTGTGAGAGAGAGAGGGTGCGCGTGGGAATGAGAGAGAGAGTGCGCGTGGGAGTAAGAGAGAGAGTGCACTTGCGAGTGAGAAAGCGAGAGAGAGTGCAACTGGGAGTGAGAAGGAGAGAGAGAGTGAGAGAGTGCGAGTGGGAGTGAGCGAAAGAGAGAGTGCGCGTGGGCTTGAGAGTAAGAGAGAGAGTGCACGTGGGATTAAGAGTAAGAGAGAGACTGCTTGTGGGAGTGAGAGAGAGAGAGTGTGCGAGAGAGTGAGAGAAAGAGAGTGAGTGCATGTGGGATGAGAGAGGGAGAGTGCACGTGGGAGTGAGTGAAAGAGAGAAAGTGCGTGTGGGGATGAGCGAAAGAGAGAGAGTGTGCGTGGGAGTGAGCGAAAGAGAGAGAGTGGACATGGGAGTGAGAGAGATTGAGCGCGAATGTGTGTGGGTGTGAGAGAGAGAGAGAGTGTGCATGGGAGTGAGAGAGAGAGAGTTTGCACTTGGGAGTGAGAGAGAGAGAGTGTACGTGTGGGAGTGAGAGAGAGTGCGCGTGGGAGTGAGAGAGCGAGAGGGAATGTGCATGGGAGTGAGAAAGACCGAGTGTGCGTGGGAGTGAGAGAAAGAGAGTGAGTGCCCGTGGGAGTGAGAGAGAGAGAGTGCGCATTGGAGTCAGCGAAAGAGAGAAAGTGCATGTGGGAGTGAGCAAAAGAGAGAGAGAGTTCACGTGGGAGTGATCAAAAGAGAGATTGTGCGCCTGGTATTGAACAAAAGAGAGAGAGTGCACCTGGGAGTGAGAGAGAGAGAGAGTGTGCGTGTGGGAGTGAGAGAGAGAGTGCGTGTGGGAGTGAGAGACCGAGACAGAGTGCGCATGGGAGTCAGAGAGTGAGAGTGTGCATGAGTGTGAGCAAAAGAGAGAGACTGCATGTGGGAGTGAGAGAGATAGAGTGTGCGTGAAAGTGAGCAAAAGAGAGAGACTGTGTGTGGGATTGAGATAGCGAGAGGGAATGTGCATGGGAGTGAGAAAGAGAGAGTGTGTGAGGGAGTGAGAGATAAAGAGAGAGTTCGCGTAAAATTGAGCAAAAGAGAGAGATTACGCGTGGGATTGAGCAAAAGAGCGAGATTGCCTGTGGGAGTGAGCAAAAGAGCGAGAGTGCACGTGGGAGTGAACTAAAGAGAGAGAGAGCACGTGGGTGTGAGAGAGAGAGTGTGGGTTGGAGTGGGAGAAAGAGAGAGAGTGCATGTGGTTGTGAGAGGGAGAGAGAGAGTGAGAGAGTATGAGTGGGAGTGAAAGAAAGAGCGAGTGCACGTGGGATTGAGAGTAAGAGATAGAGTGCACTTGGGATTGAGAGAAAGAGAGGGAGTGCTTGTGGGAGTGAGAGAGAGAGAGAGATTGCGTGGGAGTGAGAGAGAGAGAGTTTGTGCGTGGGAGTGAGAGAGAGAATGTGTGTGTTGGAGTGAGAGAGAGAGTGCATGTGGGAGTGAGAGAGCGAGAGAGAGTGAGCATGGGAGTGAGAGAGAGAGAGAGTGTTCGAGAGAGTGAGTGAAAGAGAGTGAGTGCGTGTGGGAGTGAGAGAGGGAGAGTGCACGTGGGAGTGAGCGAAAGAGAGAAAGTGTGTGTGGGGGTGAGCAAAAGATAGAGGAATGCGCGTGGGTGTGAGCTAAAGAGAGAGAAAGCACATGGGTGTGAGAGAGAGAGTGTGCGTGGGAATGAGAGAAATAGAGAGATAGTGCATGTGGGTGTGAGAGAGAGAGAGTGCGTGGGAGTGAGATAAATAGAGAGATAGTGCATGTGGGTGTGAGAGAGAGAGAGTGTGCGTGGGAGTGAGAGAGAGAGTGCACTTGGGAGTGAGAGAGAGAGTGCGCTTAGGTGTGAGAGAGCGAGATAGAGTGCATGTGGGAGTGAGAGAAAGAGAGAGAGTACATGCGGGAGTGAGAGAAAGAGAGAGAGTGCTTGTGGGAGTGAGAGAGAGAGAATATGCATGTCGAAGTGAGAGAGAGAGATTGTGCATGTGGGAGTGAGAGAAAGAGTGCGTGTGGGAGTGTGAGAGAGAGAGTGTGCGTGTGGGAGTGAGAGTGAGAGTGCGTATGGGAGTGAGAGAGAGAGAGTGTGCGAGAGAGTGAGAGAAAGAGAGTGAGTGCGTGTGGGAGTGAGAGAGGGAGAGTGCACGTTGGAGTGAGCGAAAGAGAGAGAAAGCACGTGGGTGTGAGAGAGAGAGTGTGCGTGGGAGTGAGAGAAATAGAAAGATAGTGCATGTGGATGTGAGAGAGAGAGAGTGTGCGTGGGAGTGCGAGAGAGAGTGTTTGCGCCTGGGAGTGAGAGAGAGAGAGAGTGTGCGTGTGGGAGTGAGAGACCGAGACAGAGTGCGCATGGGAGTCAGAG
Source organism: Carcharodon carcharias (assembly GCF_017639515.1). Lineage (NCBI taxonomy): Eukaryota > Metazoa > Chordata > Chondrichthyes > Lamniformes > Lamnidae > Carcharodon > Carcharodon carcharias. Next base: position 116,866,305 of record NC_054475.1, read on the forward strand.
AGTGAGAGTGTGCATGAGTGTGAGCAAAAGAGAGAGACTGCATGTGGGAGTGAGAGAGATAGAGTGTGCGTGAGAGTGAGCAAAAGAGAGAGACTGTGTGTGGGAGAAGATAACGAGAGGGAATGTGCATGGGAGTGAGAAAGAGAGAGTGTGTGAGTGAGTGAGAGATAAAGAGAGAGTTCGCGTAGGATTGAGCAAAAGAGAGAGATTACGCGTGGGATTGAGCAAAAGAGCGAGATTGCCGGTGGGAGTGAGCAAAAGAGTGAGAGTGCACTTCGGAGTGAACTAAAGAGAGAGAGAACACGTGGGTGTGAGAGAGAGAGTGTGCGTTGGAGTGGGAGAAAGAGAGAGAGTGCATGTGGTTGTGAGAGGGAGAGAGAGAGTGAGAGAGTATGAGTGGGAGTGAAAGAAAGAGCGAGTGCACGTGGGATTGAGAGTAAGAGAGAGAGTGCACTTGGGATTGAGAGAAAGAGAGGGAGTGCTTATGGGAGTGAGAGAGAAAGAGAGATTGCGTGGGAGTGAGAGAGAGAGAGTTTGCGCGTGGGAGTGAGAGAGAGAATGTGTGTGTTGGAGTGAGAGAGAGAGTGCATGTGGGAGTGAGAGAGTGAGAGAGAGTGAGCATGGGAGTGAGAGAGAGAGAGAGAGTGTTCGAGAGAGTGAGTGAAAGAGAGTGAGTGCGTGTGGGAGTGAGAGAGGGAGAGTGCACGTGGGAGTGAGCGAAAGAGAGAAAGTGCGTGTGGGGGTGAGCAAAAGATAGAGGAATGCGCGTGGGTATGAGCTAAAGAGAGAGAAAGCACATGGGTGTGAGAGAGAGAGTGTGCGTGGGAATGAGAGAAATAGAGAGATAGTGCATGTCGGTGTGTGAGAGAGAGAGTGCACTTGGAAGTGAGAGACAGAATGTTTGCATGTGGGAGTGAGAGAGAGAGTGCTTGTGGGAGTGAGAGAGAGAGAGAGTGCAAGGGAGTGAGAGAGAGAGAGAGTTTGCGCGTGGGAGTGAGAGAGAGAGAGTGTGCGAGAGAGTGAGAGAAAGAGAGTGAGTGCACCTGGGAGTTAGAGAGGGAGAGTGCACGTGGGATTGAGCGAACGAGAGAAAGTGCATGTGGGGGTGAGCGAAAGAGAGAGAGTGTGCGTGGGAGTGAGCGAAAGAGAGAGAGTGCGCGTGGGATTGAGCAAAAGAGAGAGTGCACGTGGGAGTGATCAAAAGAGAGAGTGCGCGTGGGATTGAGCAAAAGAGAGAGAGTGCACGTGGGAGTGAGAGAAAGAGAGAGGAATGCGCGTGGGAGTGAGCTAAAGAGAGAGAAAGCACGTGGATGTGAGAGAGAGAGTGTGCGTGGGATTGAGAGAAATAGAGAGATAGTGCATGTGGGTGTGAGAGAGAGACAGTGCGTGTGGGAGTGAGAGAGAGAGTGCGTGTGGGAGTTAGAGAGCGAGAGAGAGTGTGCATGGGAGTGAGAGAGAGAGAGTGTGCATGAGAGTGAGCAAAAGAGAGACTGCATGTGGGAGTGACAGAGCGTGTGGGAATGTGCATGGGAGTGAGAAGAAGAGAATGTGCATGGGAGTGAGAGAAAGAGAGTGAGTGCACATGGGAGTGAGAGAGATAGAGTGCGAATGTGTGTGGGTGTGAGAGAGAGAGAGAGTGTGCGTGGAAGTGAGAGAGAGACAGTCTGCACGTGGGAGTGAGAGAGAGAGTATGCGTGTGGGAGTGAGAGAGAGTGCGCGTGGGAGTGAGAGAACGAGAGGGAATGTTCATGGGAGTGAGAAAGAGAGAGTGTGCAGGGGAGTGAGAGAAAGAGAGTGAGTGCGCGTGAGAGTGAGAGAGCGAGAGTGCGCATGGGAGTGAGTGAAAGAGCGAAAGTGCATGTGGGTGTGAGCAAAAGGGAGAGAGAGTTCACGTGGGAGTGATTAAAAGAGAGAGTGCGTGTGGGATTGAGCAAAAGAGAGAGAGTGCACGTGGGAATGAGCAAAAGAAAGAGGAATGCGCGTGGGAGTGAGATAAAGAGAAAGAAAGCACGTGGATGTGAGAGAGAGAGTGTGCTTGGGAGTGAGATAAATAGAGAGATAGTGCATGTGGGTGTGAGAGAGAGAGAGTGTGCGTGGGAGTGAGAGAAAGAGATTGTGTGTGGTAGTGAGAGAAATAGTGAGAGAGTGCATATGGGTGTGAGAGAGAGAGAGTGTGCGTGGGAGTGAGAGAGCGAGTGCACATGGGAGTGAGAGAGAGAGTGCGCTAGGGTGTGAAAGAGTGAGAGAGAGTGCATGTGGGAGTGAGAGAAAGAGAGAGAGCATGCGGGAGTGAGAGAAAGAGACAGAGTGCTTGTGGGAGTGAGAGAGAGAGAATGTGCATGTTGGAGTGAGAGAGAGAGAGTGTGCATGTGGGAGTGAGAGAAAGAGTGCATGTGGGAGTGAGAGAGTGAGAGAGAGTGCGCATGGGAGTGAGAGAGAGAGAGTGTGCGTGAGAGTGTGAGAAAGAGAGTGAGTGCGCCTGGGAGTGAGAGAGGGAGAGTGCACGTGGGAGTGAGCGAAAGAGAGAAAGTGCGTGTGGGAGGTGAGTGAAAGAGAGAGAGTGTGCTTGGGAGTGAGCAAAAGAAACAGAGTGCGCATGGGAGTCAGCGGAAGAGAGAGCGTGCATGTGGGAGTGAACAAAAGAGAGAGACTGCACGAAGGTGTGGGCAAGAGAGAGAGTGTGCATGGGAATGAGCGAAAGAGAGAGAGAGAGCGAGTGCGGGTGGGAGTGAGCGAAAGAGAGAAAGTGCGCGTGGGGGTGAGAGAGATAGAGCGCGCATGTGTGTGGGTGTGAGAGAGAGAGAGAGTGTGCGTGGAAGTGAGAGAGAGAGAGTTTGTGCATGGGAGTGAGAGAGCAAGAGGGAATGTGCATGGGAGTGAGAAAGAGAGTGTGTGCGTGGGAGTCAGAGAAAGAGAGTGAGTGCGCGTGGGTATGCGAGAGAGAGAGTGCGCATGGGAGTGAGCGAAAGAGTGAAAGTGCATGTGGGGGTGAGCAAAAGAGAGAGAGAGTTCACGTGGGAGTGATAAAAAGAGAGAGTGTGCGTGGGATTGAGCAAAAGAGAGAGAGTGCACATGGGAGTGAGAGAAAGAGAGAGGAATGCGCGTGGGAGTGAGCTAAAGAGAGAGACAGCACATGGATGTGAGAGAGAGAGTGTGTGTAGGATTGAGAGAAATAGAGAGATAGTGCATGTGGGTGTGAGAGAGAGAGAGTGCGTGTGGGAGTGCGAGTGAGAGTGTTTGCGCGTGGGAGTGAGAGAGAGAGAGAGTGTGTGTGTGAGTGAGAGAGAGTGTGCGTGTGGGAGTGAGAGATCGAGAGAGAGAGTGTACATGGGGGTGAGAGAGAGAGAGTGTGTGTGAGAGTGAGCAAAAGAGAGAGACTGCGTGTGGGAGTGAGAGAGCATGTGGGAATGTGCATGGGTGTGAGAAAGAGAGAGTGTGCATGGGAGAGAGAGAAAGAGAGTGAGTGCACATGTGAGTGATAGAGATAGAGCGCGAATGTGTGTGGGTGTGAGAGAGAGAGAGAATATGCGTGGGAGTGAGAGAGAGAGAGAGTTTGCGCGTGGGAGTGAGAGAGAGAGAATGTGCATGTGGGAGTGAGAGAGAGTGCCCGTGGCAGTGAGAGAGTGAGAGGGAATGTGCATGGGAGTGAGAAAGAGAGAGTGTGCATGGGAGTGAGAGAGAGTGAGTGTGCGTGGGAGTGAGAGAGAGAGAGTGTGCATGGGAGTGAGTGAAAGAGAGAAAGTGCATGTGGGGGTGAGTAAAAGAGAGAGACAGTTCACGTGGGAGTAATCAAAAGAGAGAGTGCGCGTGGGGTTGAGCAAAAGAGAGAGAGTGCACATGGGAGTGAGCAAAAGAGAGAGGAATGCGTGTGGAGTGAGATAAAGAGAGAGAAAGCACGTGGATGTGAGAGAGAGAGTGTGCGTGGGAGTGAGATAAATAGAGAGATAGTGCATGTGGGTGTGAGAGAGAGAGTGTGCGAGGGAGTGAGAGAGAGAGAGTGTGTGTGGAAGTGAGAGAAATAGTGAGACAGTGCATGTGGGTGTGAGAGAGAGAGAGTGCGCGTGGGAGTCAGAGAGAGAGTGCGCTAGGGTGTGAGAGAGCAAGAGAGAGTGCACTTGGGAGTGAGAGAGAGAGAGAGTGTGCATGTGGGAGTGAGAGAAAGAGTGCATGTGGGAGTGAGAGAGTGAGAGAGAGTGCGCATGGGAGTGAGAGAGAGGGAGTGTGCGTGAGAGTGCGAGAAAGAGAGTGAGTGTGTCTGGGAGTGAGAGAGGGAGAGTGCACGTGGGAGTGAGCGAAAGAGAGAAAGTGCATGTGGGGGTGAGTGAAAGAGAGAGAGTGTGCGTGGGAGTGAGCAAAATAGAGAGATTGCACGTGGGTGTGGGCGAAAGAGAGAGAGAGAGTGTGCATGGGAATGAGCGAAAGAGAGAGAGAGAGAGCGAGTGCGGGTGGGAGTGCGCAAAAGAGAGAGAGTGCATGTGGGAGTGAGGGAACAAGAGAGAGCGAGAGTGCGCATGGGAGTGAGCGAGAGAGAGAGCAAATGCGCGTGGGAGTGAGAGAGTGAGAGAGAGTGCGCGTGGGAGTGAGAGGGAGAGAGAGAGTGAGAGAATGCGCGTGGGAGTGAGAGAAAGAGAGAGAGAGCACGTGGGATTGAGAGTTTGAGAGAAAGTGCGCATGTGAGGGAGAGAAAGAGAGACAGTGCGCGTCGGAGTGAGCAAAAGAGAGAGATTGCGTGTGGGAGTGAGTGAAAAAGAGTGCGTGTGGGAGTGAGCAAAAGATAGAGACTGCGCGTGGGAGTGAGTGAAAGAGAGAGCGTGCACGTGGGAGTGGGCAAAAGAGAGCGAGTGCGGGTGGGAGTGAGCAAAAGAGAGAGTGTGCATGTGGGAGTGAGGGAAGGAGAGAGAGAGAGAGTGCACATGGGAGTGAAACCGAGAGTGAGAGTGCGCTTGGGAGTGAGAGAGAGAGTGCGCATGGGAGTGAGCAATAGAGAGAGCGAATGCGCATGGGAGTAACAGAGAGTGAGCGTGGGAGTGAGAGAGCGAGAGAGAGTGAACGTGGGAGTGAGAGAGCGAGAGAGAGTGCGTGTGGGAGTGAGAGAAATAGAGAGAGAGCACGTGGGATTGAGAGTAAGAGAGAGACTGAGTGTGGGAGTCAGAGAAAGAGATGGAGTGCGCGTGGGAGTGAGTGAAAGAGAGAGAGTGCGTGTGGGAGTGAGTGACAAAAGTGTGCGTGGGAGTGAGTGAAAGAGAGAGAGTGCGCGTGGGAGTGAGCGAAAGAGAGAGCATGTGCATGGGAGTGAGCGAAAGATAGAGAGTGCACATGGGAGTGAGCAAAAGAGAGAGAGTGCGTGTGGGAGTGAGCGAAAGAGAGGTAGTGCATGTGCGATTGAGTGAAAGAGAGAGAGAGAGAGCGTGGGAGTGAGCCAAAGAGAAAGCGAGAGAATGTGCGTGGGAGTGAGCGAAAGAGAGAGAGTGCGTGTGGGAGTGAGCGAATGAGAGAGAGAGAAAGTGCGTGTGGGAGTGAGAGAAAGAGAGAGAGTGCGTGTGAGAGTGAGAGAAAGAGAGAGAGTGCACGTGGGAGTGAGAGAAAGAGAGAGAGTGCGAGTGGGAGTGAGAGAGCGAGAGAGAGTGCACATGGGAGTCAGCGGAAGAGAGGGCGTGTGTGTGGGAGTGAGCGAAAGACAGAGAGAGCACATGGGATTGAGAGTAAGAGAGAGACTGAGCATGGGAGACAGAGAAAGAGATGGAGTGCGTGTGGGATTGAGCAAAAGAGAGAGAGTGCGCATGTGAGTGAGAGAAAGAGAGACAGTGTGCGTGGGAGTGAGCAAAAGAGAGAGAGTGCGTGTGGGAGTCAGCGAAAAAGAGTGCGCTTGGGAGTGAGTGAAATAGAGAGAGTGCGCGTGGGAGTGAGCGAAAGAGAGAGAGTGCGCATGGGAGTGAGCAAAAGATAGAGACTGCACGTGGGACTGAGCAAAAGAGAAAGACTGCATGTGGGCGTGAGCAAAAGAGAGAGAGTGCGTGTGGGAGTGAGTGAAAGAGAGGCAGTGCATGTGGGATTGAGCGAAAGAGAGAGAGAGAGAGAGAGCATGGGAGTGAGCAAAAAGGAAAGAAAGGGAATGTGCATGGGAGTGAGAGAAAGAGCAAGAGTGCATGTGGGATTGAGCGAACGAGAGGGAGAGACAGTGCATGTGGGAGTGAGAGAAAGAGAGAGAATGCACTTAGGAGTGAGAGAGAAAGAGAGTGCATGTGGGAGTGAGAGAATGAGAGAGAGTGCGTGTGGGAGTGAGAGAAAGAGAAAGAGAGCGCATGGGAGTGAGAGAGAGAAAGTGCACATGGGAGTGAGCAAAAGAGAGAGACTGCATGTGGGAGTGAGAGACCGAGTGGGAATGTGCATGTGAATGAGAGAAAGAGAGTGAGTGCGCGTGGGAGTGAGAGAGAGAGAGTGCGCGTGGGAGTGAGCGAAAGAGAGAAAGTGCATGTGGGGGTGAGCAAAAGAGATAGAGAGTTCGCGTGGGAGTGAGCAAAAGAGAGAGAGTGTGCGTGGGATTGAGCAAAAGAGAGAGAGTGCACGTGGGAGTGAGCAAAATTGAGAGAGTGCATGTGGGAGTGAGCTAAAGAGAGAGAGTGCACGTAGGTGTGAGAGAGAGAGAGAGTGTGTGTGGGAGCAAGAGAAAGAGAGAGATAGTTCATGTGAGTGTGAGAGAGAGAGATTGCGCGTGGGAGTGAGAGAGAGAGTGCGCGTGGGAGTGAGAGAGAGAGTGCACTTGGGAGTGAGAGAAAGAGAGAGAAAGCACGTGGGATTGAGTTTAAGAGAGAGACGGAGCGTGGGAATGAGAGAAAGAGAGGGAGTGCGTGTGCGAGTGAGCGAAAGAGAGAGAGTGCATGTGGGAGTCAGTGAAAAAGAGTGCGCGTGGGAGTGAGTGAAAGAGAGAAAGTGTGCGTTGGAGTGAGCAAAAGAGAGAGCGTGCACCTGGGAGTGAGCAAAAGACAGAGAGTGCGTGTGGGAGTGAGCGAAAGAGAGGCAGTGCATGTGCGATTGAATGAAAGAGAGAGAGAGAGAGAGCGTGGGAGTGAGCCAAAGAGAAAGCGAGAGAATGTGCGTGGGAGTGAGCGAAAGAGAGAGAGTGCATGTGGGAATGAGCGAATGAGAGAGAGAGAAAGTGCGTGTGGGAGTGAGAGAAAGAGAGAGAGTGCGTGTGAGAGTGAGAGAAAGAGAGAGAGTGCACGTGGGAGTGAGAGAAAGAGAGAGAGTGCGAGTGGGAGTGAGAGAGCGAGAGAGAGTGCACATGGGAGTCAGCGGAAGAGAGGGCGTGTGTTTGGGAGTGAGCGAAAGAGAGAGAGTGCGCATGTGAGTGAGAGAAAGAGAGACAGTGTGCGTGGGAGTGAGCAAAAGAGAGAGAGTGCGTGTGGGAGTCAGTGAAAAAGAGTGCGCGTGGGAGTGAGCGAAAGAGAGAAAGTGTGCGTTGGAGTGAGCAAAAGAGAGAGCGTGCACATGGGAGTGAGCAAAAGATAGAGAGTACGCGTGGGACTGAGCAAAAGAGAGAGACTGCGTGTGGGTGTGAGCAAAAGAGAGTGTGCGTAGGAGTGAGCGAAAGAGAGAGAGAGAGAGCGTGGTAGTGAGCGAAAGAGAAAGAGAGAGAATGTGCATGGGAGTGAGCGAAAGAGAGAGAGTGCAAGTGGGAGTGAGCGAACGAGAGAGAGAGACAGTACGTGTGGGAGTGAGAGAAAGAGAGGGTGCGTGTGGGAGTGAGAGAAAGAGAGAGAGTGCATGTAGGAGTGAGAGAAAGAGAGGGAGTACGCGTGGGAGTGAGAGAAAGAGAGAGAGTGCGCGTGGGAGTGAGAGAGAGAGAGTGCATGTGGGAATGAGAGAAAGAGAGACAGTGCGTGTGGGAGTGAGAGAAAGAGAGAGAATGCATGTGGGAGTGAGAGAGAAAGAGAGTGCGTGTGGGAGTGAGACAAAGAGAGAGAGTGCGTGTGGGAGTGAGAGAAAGAGAGAGAGATGGCATGGGAGTGAGAGCAAGAGAGCGCACATGGGAGTGAGCAAAAGAGAGAGACTGCATGGGGGAGTGAGAGACCGAGTGGGAATGTGCATGGGAGTGAGAGAAAGAGAGTGAGTGCACGTGGGTGTGAGAAAGCGAGAGGGAATGTGCATGGGAGTGAGAAAGAGAGAGTGTGTGTGGGAGTGAGAGAAAGAGAGTGAGTGCGCGTGGGAGTGAGAGAGAGTGAGTGCGTGTGGGAGTGAGTGAAAGAGAGAAAGTGCATGTGTGATCGAGCAAAAGACAAAGAGTGCATGTGGGAGTGAGCGAAAGTGACAGAGTGCGCGTGGGAGTGAGCTAAAGAGAGAGAGTGCACGTGGGTGTGAGAGAGAGAGAGTGTGTGTGTGTGGGAGTGAGAGAAAGAGAGAGATAGTGCATGTGAGTGTGAGAGAGAGAGTGCGCGTGGGATTGAGAGAGAGAGTGCGCGTGGGAGTGAGAGAGAGAGTGCGCTTGGGAGTGAGAGAGCGAGAGAGAGAGTGCACGTGGGAGTGAGAGGGAGAGAGAGAGTGAGAGAGCGCGCATGGGAGTGAGAGAAAGAGAGAATGCGCGTGGGATTGAGAGTAAGAGAGAGAGTGCGCGTGGGAGTGAGAGAAAGAGAGAGAGTTCATGTGGGAGTGAGTGAAAGAGCGAGAGTGCGCGTAGGAGTGAGAGAAAGAGAGAGTGTGCGTGGGATTGAAAGTAAGAGAGAGAGTGTGTGTGGGCATGAGAGAAAGAGAGTGAGTGCGTGTGGGAATGAGAGAAAGAGATAGAGTGTGCTTGGGAGTGAGAGAGAGAGAGAGTGCGTGGGAGTGAGAGAGAAAGAGTTTGCACGTGACAGTGAGAGAGAGAGTGTGTGTGTGTGGGAGTGAGAGAACGAGAGAGAGTGCGCATGGGAGTGAGAGAGAGAGAGAGTGCGTGAAATTGAGAGAAAGAGAGTGAGTGCGTGTGGGAGTGATAGAGGGAGAGTGCACGTGGGAGTGAGCGGAAGAGAGCAAGTGCGTGTGGGGGTGAGTGAAAGACAGAGAATGTGCGTGGGAGTGAGCGAAAGAGAGAGAGTGTGCGTGGGAGTGAGCGAAAGAGAGAGAGTGCACATGGGAGTGAGTGAAAGAGAGAAAGTGCGTGTGGGGGTGAGCGAAAGAGAGAGAGTGTGCGTGGGAGTGAGCGAGAGAGAGAGAGTGCATGTGGGAGTGAGAGCGAGAGTGAGAGTGCGCTTGGGAGTGAGAGAGCGAGTGTGCATGGGAGTGAGCGAGAGAGAGAGCGAATGCAAGTGTGTGTGAGAGCGAGATAGAGTGCGTGGGAGTGAGAGAGAGAGTGTGCATGGGAGTGAGAGACAGAGAGAGCGAATGTGCGTGGGTGTGAGAGACAGAGAGTGTACGTGTGGGAGCGAGAGAGAGAGAGAGAGAGAGTGCATGTGGGAGTCAGCAAAAGTGAGACAGTGCGCGTGGGAGTGAGTGAAAGAGAGTGCGCGTGGGAGTGAGTGAAAGAGAGAGTGCGCGTGGAAGTGTGCAAAAGAGATTGAGTGGGTGTGGGACAGAGCAAAAGCGAGAGAGTGTGCCTGGGAGTGAGGAAAAGAGAGTGCGTGTGGGAGTGAGGAAAAGAGACTTCACATGGGAGTGGACGAAAGAGAGTGCACGTGGGAGTGAGTGAAAGAGAGAAAGTGCGCGTGAGAGTGAGCGAAAGAGAGTGTGCGTGGGAGAGAGCGAAAGAGATGAAGAGAGTGCGCATGGGAGTGAGCGAAAGAGAGAGAGTGTGCATGCGAGTGAATGAAAGAGAGCGATTGTGCATGGGAGTGAGTGAGAGAGAGAGAGACAGTGCGTGGGTGGGAGCTAAAGAGAAAGAGAGAGATTGCGCGTGGGAGTGAGCGAAAGAGAGAGAGTGCCTGTTGGAGTGAGCGAACAAGAGAGAGAGTGTGCATTGGAGAGAGTGCGAGAGCGAGAGTGCGCATGGGAGTGAGAGAGAGAGTGCACTTGGGGGTGTGTGATCGAGAGGGAGTGTGCGTGGGAGTGAGAGCGCGAGAGAGAGTGCAAGTGGGCTTGAGAGAGTGAGAGAGTGCACGTGGGAGTGAGAGAAAGAGAGTGCGTGTGGGAGTGAGAGAAAGAGAGAGAGTGCGCGTGGGAATGAGAGAGAGAGTGTGCATGGGAGTGAGAGAGAGAGAGAGAGTGCGTGTGGGAGTGAGTGAAAGAGAGAGAGAGTGCACTTGGGAGTGAGCAAAAGAGAGAGAGTGTGCTTGGGAGTGAGGAAAAGAGAGTGCGTGTTGGAGTGAGCAAAAGAGAGTTCACGTGGGAGTGAGCGAAAGAGAGAGACTGTGCGTGAGAGTGAGCGAAAGAGAGAGAGTGCGCGTGGGAGTGAGCGAAAGAGAGTGTGCGAGGGAGTGAGCGAAAGAGAGAGAGTGCGCGTGGGAGTGAGCGAAAGAGAGAGAGAGTGCATGGGAGTGAACGAAAGAGTGTGATTGTGCATGGGAGTGAGCGAGAGAGAGAGAGAGGGTGCATGGGAGTGATTGCGAGAGCGAGAGTGCACGTGGGAGTGAGAGAGCGAGCGCCCTTGGGAGTGAGAGAGAGAGTGAGTGTGTGTGGGTGTGAGAGAGAGAGAGTGCATGTTGGAGTGAGAGAGAGAGAGAGAGTACAGGTGGGAGTGAGAGAGAGAGTGCGCATGGGAGTGAGAGAGAGAGTGCGCTTGGGGTTTTGTGATCGAGAGGGAGTGCGCGTGTGCATGAGAGAGCGAGAGAGAGTGCACGTGGGAGTGAGAGAGACAGAGTGAGAGAGTGCATGTGGGAGTGAGAGAAAGAGAGAGAGTATGTGTGGGAGTGAGAGTAAGAGAGAGAGTGGGCATGGGAGTGAGAGAAAGAGAGAGAGTGCATGTGGGAGTGAGAGAAAGAGAGAGAGTGCACGTGGAAATGAGAGAGAGAGAGAGTGTGCGTGGGAGTGAGAGAGAGAGAGAGTGTGCTTGAGAGTGAGAAAAAGTGATTGAGTGCGTGTGGGGGTGAGAGAGATAGAGTGCATGTGGGAGTGTGCAAAAGAGAGAAAGTGCGTGTGGGGGTGAGCGAAAGGGAGAGTGTGCGTGGGAGTGAGTGGAAGAGAGAGAGTGCGTGCGCAAGTGAGCGAAGGAGAGAGAGTGCACGTGGGTGTGAGCAAAAGAGAGAGAAGTGAGTGCAGGTGGGAGTGAGCGAAAGAGAGAGAGTGTGCGTGGGAGTGAGAGCGAGTGCGAGAGTGCACTTGGGAGTGATAGAGAGAGTGCGCATGGGAGTGAGAGACAGAGAGAGCGAATGTGCATGGGTGTGAGAGAGAGAGAGTGTACGTGTGGGAGTGAGAGAGAGAGAGAGAGCGCGTGGGAGTGAGCGAAAGAGAGAAAGTGCATGTGGGAGTGAGCACAAGAGAGAGAGTGCGCGTTGGAGTGAGAGAAATAGAGAGTGCGCGTGGGAGTAAGAGAGAGAGAGAGAGTGTGCGTGGGAGTGAGAGAGCGAGAGAGAGTGCGCGTGGGAGTGAGAGAAATAGAGAGAGTGTGTGGGAGTGAGAGAGCGAGAGAGAGTGAGCGAGGGAGTGAGAGAAAGAGAGTGGGTGCACATGGGAGTGAGAGAGAGGTAGAGTACGCGTGGGAGTGAGTGAAAGGGATAGAGTGCACGTGGGAGTGAGCGAAAGAGAGAGAGTGTGCATGGTAGTGAGGAAAAGAGAGTGCATGTTGGAGTGAGCAAAAGAGACTTCACGTGGGAGTGAACGAAAGAGAGAGAGTGCGCGTGGGAGTGAGCGAAAGAGAGAGAGTGTGCGTGGGAGTGAACGAAAGAGTGTGATTGTGCACGGGAGTGAGAGAGAGAGAGAGAGAGAGTTCATGGGTGGGCGCTAAAGAGAAAGAGAGAGAATGCGCTTGGGAGTGAGCATAAGAGAGAGAATGTGTGTGGGAGTGAGCGAAAGAGAGAGAGAGAGTGTGCGTGGGAGTGATTGTGAGAGCGAGAGTGCTCGTGGGAGTGAGAGAGCGAGTGTGCTTGGGAGTGAGAGAGAGAGAGTGATTGTGTGTGGGCGTAAGAGACAGAGTGCATGTGTGAGAGTGAGAGAGAGAGAGAGTACAGGTGGGAGTGAGAGAGAGAGAGTGCACATGGGAGTGAGAGAGACAGTGCGCTTGGGGGTGTGTGATCGAGAGGGAGTGTGCGTGGGAGTGAGAGAGCGAGAGAGAGTGCGCGTGGGAGTGAGAGAAATAGAGAGAGTGTGTGGGAGTGAGAGAGCGAGAGAGAGTGAGTGAGGGAGTGAGAGAAAGAGAGTGGGTGCACGTGGGAGTGAGTGAAAGGGATAGAGTGCACGTGGGAGTGATCGAAAGAGAGAGAGTGCGAGTGGAAGTGAGCAAAAGAGAGAGAGTGTGCGTGGGAGTGAACGAAAGAGTGTGATTGTGCATGGGAGTGAGAGAGAGAGAGAGAGAGAGAGTTCATGGGTGCGCGCTAAAGAGAAAGAGAGAGAATGCGCGTGGGAGTGAGCGTAAGAGAGAGAATGTGTGTGGGAGTGAGCGAAAGAGAGAGAGAGAGTGTGCGTGGGAGTGATTGCGAGAGCGAGAGTGCATGTGGGAGTGAGAGAGCGAGTGCGCTTGGGAGTGAGAGAGAGAGAGTGAGTGTGTGTGGGTGTAAGAGAGAGAGTGCATGTGTGAGAGTGAGAGAGAGAGAGAGAGTACAGGTGGGAGTGAGAGAGAGAGAGTGCGCATGGGAGTGAGAGAGACAGTGCGCTTGGGGGTGTGTGATCGAGAGGGAGTGTGCATGGGAGTGAGAGTGTGAGAGAGAGTGCACGTGGGATTGAGAGAGAGAGAGAGTGAGAGAGTGCACGTGGGAGTGAGAGAAAGAGAGAGAGTACGTGTGGGATTGAGAGTAAAAGAGAGTCTTGGTATGGGAGTGAGAGAAAGAGAGAGAGTGCGTGTGGGAGTGACTGAAAGAGAGAGAGTGCGCGTGGGAGTGAGCAAAAGAGAGAGAGTGGGCGTGGGACTGAGCAAAAGAGAGAGAATGTGCGTGGGAGTGAGGAAAAGAGAGTGCGTGCTGGATTGAGCAAAAGAGAGTTCACGTGGGAGTGAGCGAAAAAGAGTGTGCGTCGGAGTGAACGAAAGAGTGTGATTGTGCATGGGAGTGAGAGAGAGAGAGAGAGAGTTCATGGGTGGGCGCTAAAGAGAAAGAGAGAGAATGCGCGTGGGAGTGAGCGTAAGAGAGAGAATGTGTGTGGGAGTGAGCAAAAGAGAGAGAGAGTGTGCGTGGGAGTGATTGCGAGAGCGAGAGTGCATGTGGGAGTGAGAGAGCGAGTGCGCTTGGGAGTGAGAGAGAGAGAGTGAGTGTGTGTGGGTGTAAGAGAGAGAGAGAGTGCTTGTGTGAGTGAGAGAGAGAGAGAGTACAGGTGGGAGTGAGAGAGAGAGAGTGCGCATGGGAGTGAGAGAGACAGTGCGCTTGGGGGTGTGTGATCGAGAGGGAGTGTGCGTGGGAGTGAGAGAGCGAGAGAGAGTGCACGTGGGAGTGAGAGAAATAGAGAGTGTGTGGGAGTGAGAGAGCGAGAGAGAGTGAGTGAGGGAGTGAGAGAAAGAGAGTGGGTGCACGTGGGAGTGAGTGAAAGGGATAGAGTGCACATGGGAGTGAGCGAAAGAGAGAGAGTGCGAGTGGAAGTGAGCAAAAGAGAGAGAGTGTGCGTGGGAGTGAACGAAAGAGTGTGATTGTGCATGGGAGTGAGAGAGAGAGAGAGAGAGTTCATGGGTGGGCGCTAAAGAGAAAGAGAGAGAATGCGCGTGGGAGTGAGCGTAAGAGAGAGAATGTGTGTGGGAGTGAGCAAAAGAGAGAGAGAGTGTGCGTGGGAGTGATTGCGAGAGCGAGAGTGCATGTGGGAGTGAGAGAGCGAGTGCGCTTGGGAGTGAGAGAGAGAGAGTGAGTGTGTGTGGGTGTAAGAGAGAGAGAGAGTGCTTGTGTGAGTGAGAGAGAGAGAGAGTACAGGTGGGAGTGAGAGAGAGAGAGTGCGCATGGGAGTGAGAGAGACAGTGCGCTTGGGGGTGTGTGATCGAGAGGGAGTGTGCGTGGGAGTGAGAGAGCGAGAGAGAGTGCACGTGGGATTGAGAGAGAGAGAGAGAGAGTGAGAGAGTGCACGTGGGAGTGAGAGAAAGAGAGAGAGTACGTGTGGGAATGAGAGTAAAAGAGAGTCTTGGTATGGGAGTGAGAGAAAGAGAGAGAGTGCGCGTGGGAGTGACTGAAAGAGAGAGAGTGTGCGTGGGAGTGAGCAAAAGAGAGAGAGTGGGCGTGGGACTGAGCAAAAGAGAGAGAGTTTGCGTGGGATTGAGGAAAAGAGAGTGTGTGTTGGATTGAGCAAACAAGAGTTCACACGGGAGTGAGCGAAAGAGAGAGAGTGCATGTGAGAGTGAGCGAAAGAGAGTGCGCGTGGGAGTGAGCGAAAGAGAGAGAGTGCGCGTGGGAGTGAGCGGAAGAGAGTGCGCGTGGGAGTGAGCGAAAGAGAGCTAGAGAGTGCGCATGGGAGTGAGTTAAAGTGAGAGAGTGCGCGTGGGAGTGAGCGAAAGAGAGTGCACGTGGGAGTGAGCGAAAGAGAGCTAGAGAGTGCGCGTGGGAGTGAGCTAAAGAGAGAGAGTGTGCGTGGGAGTGAGTGGAAGAGAGAGAATGTGTGTAGGAGTGAGCAAACGCGAGAGAGAGTGTGTGCGTGGGAGTGAGAGAAAGAGAGAGAGTACGTGTGGGATTGAGAGTAAAAGAGAGTCTTGGCATGGGAGTGAGAGAAAGAGAGAGAGTGCGCGTGGGAGTGACTGAAAGAGAGAGAGTGCACATGGGAGTGAGTGAAAGAGAGCTAGAGAGTGCGCGTGGGACTGAGCGAAAGTGAGAGAGTGTGCGCGGGAGTGAACAAAAGAGTGTGATTGTGCATGGGATTGTGCGAAAGAGAGAGAGAGAGTGCATGGGTGCGAGCTAAAGAGAAAGAGATAATGCGCATGGGAGTAGCGAAAGAGAGAGAATGTGTGTGGGAGTGAGTGAATAAGAGAGAGAGAGTATGCGTGGGAGTCAGTGCGAAAGCCAGAGTGCGCACGGGAGTGAGAGAGCGAGTGCGCTTGAGAGTGAGAGAGAGAGAGCGAGTGTGTGTGGGTGTGAGAGAGAGAGAGAGAGTGAATGTGGGAATGAGAGAGAGAGAGAGTACAGGTGGGAGTGAGAGAGAGAGAGTGTGCATGGGAGTGAGAGAGAGACTACGCTTGGGGGTGTGTGATCGAGAGGGAGTGCACGTGGGAGTGAGAGAGCGAGAGAGAGTGCACGTGGGAGTGAGAGAGAGAGTGAGAGAGTGCACTTGGGAGTGAGAGAAAGAGAGAGAGTACGTGTGGGATTGAGAGTAAGAGAGAGAGTGGGCATAGGAGTGAGAGAAAGGGAGAGACTGCGTGTGGGAGTGAGAGAAAGAGAGAGAGTACGTGTGGGATTGAGAGTAAGAGAGAGAGTGGGCATAGGAGTGAGAGAAAGAGAGAGACTGCGTGTGGGAGTGAGTGAAAGAGAGAGAGTGCACGTGGAAATGAGAGAGAGAGAGTGTGCGTGGGAGTGAGAGAGAGAGAGTGTGCTTGAGAGTGAGAAAAAGAGATTGAGTGTGTGTGGGGGTGAGAGAGATGGAGTGCATGTGGGAGTGTGCAAAAGAGAGAAAGTGCATGTGGGGGTGAGCGAAAGAGAGAGAGTGTGCGTGGGAGTGAGTGGAAGAGAGAGAGTGCATGTGTGAGTGAGGGAAAGAGAGAGAGTGTATGTGGGTGTGAGCGAAAGAGAGAGAAGTGAGGGCAGGTTGGAGTGAGCGAAAGAGAGTGTGCGTGGGAGTGAGAGCGAGTGCTAGAGTGCGCTTGGGAGTGATAGAGCGAGTGCGCATGGGAGTGAGAGAGAGAGAGCGAATGTGCGTGGGTGTGAGAGAGAGAGAATTTGCGCGTGGGTGTGATAGAGAGAGAGTGTACGTGTGGGAGCGAGAGAGAGAGAGTGCGCGTGGGAGTGAGTGAAAGAGAGAAAGTGCGTGTGGGAGTGAGCAAAAGAGAGAGAGTGCATGTTGGAGTGAGAGAAATAGACAGTGCGCGTGGGAGTGAGAGAGAGAGAGAGTGCGCGTGGGAGTGTGAGAGCGAGAGAGAGTGACCGAGGGAGTGAGTGAAAGAGCGTGAGTGCGCGTGGGAGTGAGAGAGAGATAGAGTGTGCGTGGGAGTGAGTGAAAGGGATAGAGTGCACGTGGGAGTGAGCGAAAGAGAGAGAATGCACGTGGGAGTGAGTGAAAGAGAGAGAGTGCGCAAGTGAGTGAGCGAAAGAGAGACAGTGTGCGAGGGAGTGAGTGAAAGAGAGTGAGTGCGCGTGGGAGTGAGGGAAAGAGAGAGAGTGTGACTGGGAGTGAGGGAAAGAGAGTGCGTTTCGGAGTGAGCAAAAGAGACTTAACGTGGGAGTGAGCGAAAGAGAGAGACTGCGCGTGGGAGTGAGCGAAAGAGAGAGGGTGCACGTGGGATTGAGCGAAAGAGAGTGCGCATGGGAGTGAGCGAAATAGAGAGAGTGTGCGTGGGAGTGAGAGAGAGAGAGAGTACATGTGGGAGTGTGAGAGAGAGAGTGCGCATGGGAGTGAGAGAGAGAGTGAGAGTGCGCGTGGGAGTAAGAGTGCGAGTGCGCTTGGGAGTGAGAGAGAGAGTGCGCTTGGGTGTGTGTGATCGAGAGGGAGTGTGCATGGGAGTGAGAGAGCGAGAGAGAGTTCACGTGGGATTAAGAGAGAGAGAGAATGAGAGATTGCACGTGGGAGTGAGAGAAAGAGAGAAAGTGCGCGTGGGAGTGAGTGAAAGAGAGAGAGTGCGCGTGGGAGTGAGCAAAAGAGAGAGAGTGTGTGTGGGAGTGAGGAAAAGAGAGTGCGTGTTGGAGTGAACAAAATAGAGTTCACGTGGGAGTGAGCGAAAGAGAGAGACTGCGTGTGAGAGTGAGCAAGAGAGAATGCGCGTGGGAGTGAGCAAAAGAGAGTGCGTGTGGGAGTGAGCGAAAGATAGCGAGAGAGTGCGCATGGGAGTGAGCGAAAGAGAGAGAGTGTGCGTGGGAGTGAACAAAAGAGTGTGATTGTGCATGGGACTGAGCGATAAAGAGAGAGAGAGTGCATGGGTGGGAGCTAAAGAGAAAGAGAGAATGCGCGTGGGAGTAGCGAAAGAGAGAGAATGTGTGTGGGAGTGAGCGAACGAGAGAGAGAGAGTGTGCGTGGGAGTGAGTGCGAGAGCGAGAGTGTGCTTGGGAGTGAGAGAGCGAGTGCACTTGGGAGTGTGAGAGAGAGCGAGTGTGTGTGGGTGTGAGAGAGAGAGAAAGTACAGGTGGGAGTGAGAGAGAGAGTGTGCTTCGGGGTGTGTGATCGCGAGGGAGTGCGCGTGGGAGTGAGAGAGCGAGAGAGAGTGCATGTGGGAGTGAGAGAGAGAAAGTGAGAGAGTGCACGTGGGATTGAGAGAAAGAGAGAGAGTACGTGTGGGATTGAGAGTCAGAGAGAGAGTGGGCATGGGAGTGAGAGAAAGAGAGAGAGTGTGTGTGGGGGTGAGAGAGATAGAGTGCATGTGGGAGTGTGCTAAAGAGAGAAAGTGCGTGTGGGGGTGAGCGAAAGAGAGAGAGTGTGTGTGGGAGTGAGGAAAAGAGAGTGCGTGTTGGAGTGAACAAAAGAGAGTTCACGTGGGAGTGAGCGAAAGAGAGAGACTGCGTGTGAGAGTGAGCAAGAGAGAGTGCGCGTGGGAGTGAGCAAAAGAGAGTGCGCGTGGTAGTGAGCGAAAGATAGCGAGAGAGTGCGCGTGGGAGTGAGCGAAAGAGAGAGAGTGTGCGTGGGAGTGAACAAAAGAGTGTGATTGTGCATGGGACTGAGCGATAAAGAGAGACAGAGTGCATGGGTGGGAGCTAAAGAGAAAGAGAGAATGCGCGTGGGAGTAGCGAAAGAGAGAGAATGTGTGTGGGAGTGGGCGAACGAGAGAGAGAGAATGTGCGTGGGAGTGAGTGCGAGAGCGAGAGTGCGCTTGGGAGTGAGAGAGCGAGTGCACTTGGGAGCGTGAGAGAGAGCGAGTGTGTGTGGGTGTGAGAGAGAGAGAGAGTGCATGTGGGAGTGAGAGAGAGAGAAAGTACAGGTGGGAGTGAGAGAGAGAGTGTGCTTCAGGGTGTGTGATCGTGAGGGAGTGCGCGTGGGAGTGAGAGAGAGAGTTTGTGCATGGGAGTGAGAGAGATAGAGTGTACGTGTGGGAGCAAGAGAGAGAGAGTGCGCGTGGGAGTAAGCAAAAGAGAGAAAGTGCATGTGGGAGTTAGCAAAAGAGAGAGAGTGTGCGTTGGAGTGAGAGAAATAGAGAGTGCGTGTGGGAGTGAGAGAGAGAGAGAGAGAGTGCGCGTGGGAGTGAGAGAGCGAGAGAGAGTGCGCGTGGGAGTGAAAGAAATAGAGAGAGAGTGCGTAGGATTGAGAGTAAGAGAGAGAGTGAGCGAGGTAGTGAGAGAAAGAGAGTGATTGCGCGTAGGAGTGAGAGAGAGATAGAGTGCGCGTGGGAGTGAGTGAAAGGGATAGAGTGCACGTGGGAGTGAGCGAAACAGAGAGAATGCACGTGGGAGTGAGGGAAAGAGAGAGAGTGCACAATTGAGTGAGCGAAACAGAGACAGTACCAGAGGGAGAGAGTGAAAGAGAGAGAGTGCGCGTGGGAGTGAGCGAAGCAGAGAGATTGCGCATGGGAGTGAGTTAAAGAGAGAGAGTGCGCGTGGAAGTGAGCCAAAGAGAGAGAGTGGGCATGGGACTGAGCAAAAGAGAGAGAATGTTACTGGGAGTGAGGAAAAGAGAGTGCGTGTGGGAGTGAGCAAAAGAGACTTCACGGGGGAGTGAGCGAAATAGAGAGACTGCGCGTGGGAGTGAGCGAAAGAGAGTCCGCGTAGGAGTGAGCGAAAGAGAGAGAGTGCGCGTGGGAGTGAGTGAAAATGAGTGAGCATGGGAGTGAGCGAAAGAGAGTGAGAGAGTGCGTGTGGGTCTGAGCGAAAGAGAGAGAGTGTGCGTGGGAGTGAACGAAAGGGTGTGATTGTGCATGGGAGTGAGTGAGAGAGAGAGAGAGAATGCATGGGTGGGAGCTAAAGAGAAAGAGAGAGAATGCGCATGGGAGTGAGCATAAGAGAGAGCATGTGTGTGGGAGTGAGCGAACGAGAGAGAGAGAGTGTGCGGGTGAGTGAGTGCGAGAACGAGAGTGTTCGTGGGAGTGAGAGAGAGAGAATGAGTGTGTGTGGGTGTGAGAGAGAGAGAGAGTACATGTGGGAGTGAGAGAGTGAGAGAGAGTGCACGTGGGATTGAGGGAGCGAGAGAGTGAGAGAGTGCACATGAGAGTGAGAGAAAGAGACAGAGTACGTGTGGGATTGAGAGTAAAAGAAAGTCTGGGCATTGGAGTGAGAGAAAGAGAGTGAGTGCGCGTAGGAGTGAGAGAGAGATAGAGTGCGCGTGGGAGTGAGTGAAAGGGATAGAGTGCGCGTGGGAGTGAGCAAAAGAGAGAGAATGCATGTGGGAGTGAGTGAAAGAGAGAGAGTGCGCAATTGAGTGAGCGAAACAGAGACAGTGCCAGAGGGAGAGAGTGAAAGAGAGAGAGTGCGCAATTGAGTGCGCGAAACAGAGACAGTGCCAGAGGGAGAGAGTGAAAGAGAGAGAGTGCGTGTGGGAGTGAGCGAAAGAGAGAGAGTGCGCGTGGGAGTGAGTTAAAGAGAGAGAGTGCGCGTGGAAGTGAGCAAAAGAGAGAGAGTGGGCATGGGACTGAGCAAAAGAGAGAGAGTGTGACTAGGAGTGAGGAAAAGAGAGTGCGTGTGGGAGTGAGCAAAAGAGTCTTCACGTGGGAGTGAGCGAAAGAGAGAGAGTGCGCATGGGAGTGAGCGAAGGAGAGTGAGCATGGGAGTGAGCGAAAGAGAGTGAGAGTGTGCGAGGGAGTGAACGAAAGAGTGTGATTGTGCATGGGAGTGAGCAAGAGAGAGAGAGAGAGAGAGTGCGTGGGTGGGAGCTAAAGAGAAAGAGAGAGCATGCGCGTGGCAGTGAGCGTAAGAGAGAGATTGTGTGTGGGAGTGAGCGAATGAGAGAGAGAGAGTGTGCGTGGGAGGGAGCACGAGAGCGAGAGTGCTTGTGGGAGTGAGAGAGCGAGTGCGCTTGGGAGTGAGAGAGAGAGAGAGCGAGTGTGTGTGGGTGTGAGAGAGAGAGAGAGAGTAAATGTGGGAGTGAGAGAGAGAGAGTGCGCATGGGAGTGAGAGAGACAGTGCGCTTGGGGGTGTGTGATCGAGAGGAAGTGTGCGTCGGAGTTAGAGAGCAAGAGAGAGTGCACGTGGGATTGAGAGAAAGAGAGAGAGTACGTGTGGGATTGCGAGTAAGAGAGCGTCTGGGCATGGGAGTGAGAGAAAGAGAGAGAGTGCGTGTGGGAGTGAGAGAAAGAGAGAGAGTGCGTGTGGGAATGAGAGAGAGAGAGAGTGTGCGTGGGAGTGAGTGAAAGAGAGAGAGTGGGTGTGGGACTGAGCAAAAGAGAGAGAGTGTGCGTGGGAGTGAGGAAAAGAGAGTGCGTGTTGGAGTGAGCAAAAGAGAGTTCACGTGGGAGTGAGCGAAAGAAAGAGAGTGCGCATGGGAGTGAGCGAAAGAGAGTGCGCGTGGGAGTGTGCGAAAGAGAGACAGTGCACGTGGGAGTGAGCGAAAGAGAGTGCGCATGTGATTGAGCGAAAGGGAGTGAGAGAGTGCGCGTGGGAGTGAGCAAAAGAGTGTGATTGTGCATGGGAGTGACTGAGAGAGAGAGAGAGAGTGCGTGGGTGGATGCTAAAGAGAAAGAGAGAGAATGCGTGTGGGAGTGAGCGAAACAAAGAGAGTGTGTGTGGGAGCTAGCGAACGAGAGAGAGATAGTGTGCGTGGGAGTGGGTGCGAGAGCGACAGTGCACGTGGGAGTGAGAGAGCGAGTGCGCTTGGGAGTGAGAGAGAGAGGGCGAGTGTGTGTGGGTGTGTGAGAGAGAGAGAGTGCATGTGGGAGTGAGAGAGAGAGTGATAGTACAGGTGGGAGTGAGAGAGAGAGAGTGCGCATGGTAGTGAGAGAGAGAGTGCGCTTGGGTGTGTGTGATCGAGAGGGAGTGCGCATGGGAGGGCGAGAGCGAGAGAGAGTGCACATGGGAGTGAGAGAGAGAGAGAGAGTACGTCTGGGATTGAGAGTAAGAGAGAGAGTGGGCATGGCAGTGAGAGAAAGAGAGAGAGTACGTGTGGGAGTGAGAGAAAGAGAGAGAGTGCATGTGGGAATGAGAGAGAGCAAGAGCATGCGTGGGAGTGAGTGAAAGAGAGAGAGTGCACGTGGGAATGAGCAAAAGAGAGAGAGTGCATGTGGGAGTGAGAGAACGAGAGAGAGAGTTTGCATGGGAGTGAGTACGAGAGCGAGAGTGCGCGTGGGAGTGAGAGAGCGTGTGCGCTTGGGAGTGAGAGAGTGAGCAAGTGTGTGTGGGTGTGAGAGAGAGAAAGGGAGTGCACGTGGGAGTGAGAGAGAGAGAGTACACGTGGGAGTGAGGGAGAGGGTGTGCGTGTGGGAGTGAAAGAGAGAGCACGTGGGAGTGAGAGTGAGTGCAAGTGGGAGTGAGAGAGAGAGTGCGTGTGCACATGGGAATGAGAGAGAGAGCAAGCGCGTTTGGGAGTGAGAGAGAGGAAGCGAGTCCGCGTGGGATTGAGAGAGAGAGAGAGTGCATGTGGGAGTGAGAGAGAAAGAATGCATGTGGGAGTGAGAGAGAGAGAGAGAGACTGCGCGTGCGAGTGAGAGAGAGAGAGAGTATTCGCGTGGGAGTGAGAGAAAGAGAGAGAGTGTACATGGGATTGAGAGAGAGAGAGTGCACGTGGGAGTGAGAGGGAGAGTTTGTGCGTGGGATTGAGGGAGTGTGTGTGTGGGTGTGAGAGAGTGTGCGTGGGAGTGAGAGAGAGAGACCGAGTGCGTGTGGCAGTGATAGAGAGAGAACAAGTCCCCGTGGGATTAAGAGAGAGAGAGGAAGTGCATGTGGGAGTGAGAGAAAGAGAGAGAGTTCGTGTGGGATTGAGAGAGCGAGAGTGTGCATGTGGGAGTGAGAGAGAGTGCACGTGGGAGTAAGGGAGAGAGAGTGCACATGGGAGTGAGAGAGCGATGGAGAGAGAGAGTGTACATGGGAGTGAGAGAAAGAGAGAGAGTATGCGTTGGAGTGAGAGAAAGAGAGGGAGCGCACGTGAGGGTGAGAGAAAGAGAGGGAGTGTGCGTGGGAGTGAGAGAAAGAGAGGGATTGTGTGTGGGAGTGAAAGAATGAGAGGGAGCGTCTGTGGGAGTGAGAAAGAGAGGGAGAGCGCGTGGAAGCGAGTGAAAGAGAGGGAGCGCGCGTGGGAGCGAATGAAATAGAGGGGCAAGCATGGGAGCGAGAGAAAGAGAAAAGGCCTGCGTGGGAGCGGGAGAAAGGGATTGGGTGCATGTGGGAGTGAGAGAAAGAGAGTGGGCGTGCGTGGGAGCAAGAGAAAGTGAGGGGGCGAGCGTGGGAATGAGAGAAAGAGAGGGGGCGTGCGGGCGCGAGAGAAAGTGGGAGGACATGCATGGGCACGAGAGAAATTGGGAGGGCACGCGCTGGAGCGAGAGAAAGTGGAAGGGCATGCCTGGGAGCAAGAGAAAGTGGGACTGTGGTGCGGGAGCGAGGGAAAGTGGGAGGGCATGCCTGGGAGTGAGAAAAGGAAGAGGGCGTGCCCGGGAGTGAGAGAAGGAGGGAGGGCGCATGCGGGTGCAAGAGAAAGAGGGAGGGTGCACATGGGAGTGAGAGAAAGTGTGAGGGCGTGCACAGGAGCGAGAGAAAGTGGGAGAGCGCGCACGGGTGCAACAGAATAAGTGAGAGAGCACAGGCGGGAGTGAGACAGAGTGACAGAGAGCGGGCGGGAGTGAGAGAGAGAGAGAGAGAGCTTGGGTGGGAATGGAAGAGAGAGAACAGCACGGCTGGGAATGTGAGAGAGAGAGAGAAGCGCGGGTGGGAGTGGCAGAGAGCGAGAGCACGGGTGGGAGTGGGAGAGAGAGCAAGAGCGCGGGTGGGAGTGAGAGAGTGCGAGAGCGCTGGTGGGTGTGAGAGAGAAAGTGTGCGCGGGTGGGAGTGTGAGAGAGAGAGCACACGTGGGAGTGACAGTGAGAGAGGAAGCGCACGTGGGAGTGAGAGAGTGAGAGAGAGGGAGAATGCGTTGGGGTGAGAGAGAGAGTGTGCGTGGGAGTGAGTGAAAGAGAGAGAGTTCACGTGGGAGTGAGCGAAAGAGAGGGAGAGCACGTGGGAGTGAGCAAAAGAGAAAGAGTGTGTGTGGGAGTGAGCGAAAGAGAGAGAGTGCACATGGGAGTGAGCGAAAGAGAGAGAGTGAGCGTGGGTGTGAGCTAAAGAGAGAGAGTGCAAATGGGAGTGAGTGTAAGAGATAAGGAGAGAGAGCATGCATGGGAGTGAGTGAAAGAGAAAGCGTGAGTGTTGGAGTGATCGAATGAGAGAGAGAGATAGAGTGCATGGGAGTGAGAGCGAGAGTGCGCGTGGGAGTGAGAGAGAGACAGTGCGCGTGGGAGTGAGAGAGAGCGAGTGTGCATGTGGGAGTGAGAGAGGGAGAGTGTGCGTGGGAGTGAGAGAGAGAGAACAAGTGCGCGTGGGAGTAAGAGAGAGAGAGGGAGTGCACGTGGGAGTGAGAGAGAGAGAGTGTGCAGGGGAGTGAGAGAGAGAGAGAGTGTGTGCGTGGGAATGAGAGAAAGAGAGAGACTGCACGTGGGAGTGAGAGAAAGAGAGGGAGCGCGCGTGAGAGTGAGAGAAAGAGAGGGAGTGTGCGTGGGAGTGAGGGAAAGAGATGGAGCACACCTGGGAGTGAGAGAAAGAGAGAGAGTGTGCGTTGGAGTGAGAGAAAGAGAGGGAGCGCGCGTGAGAGTGAGAGAAAGAGAGGGAGTGTGCGTGGGAGTGAGAGAAAGAGATGGAGCGTGCGTGGGAGTGAGAGAAAGAGAGAGAGTGTGCGTTGGAGTGAGAGAAAGAGAGGGAGCGCGAGTGAGAGTGAGAGAAAGAGAGGGAGTGCACATGGGATTGAGAGAAAGAGAGTGAGCACTTGTGGGAGTGAAAGAATGAGAGGGAGCGCACGTGGGAGTGAGAGAAAAAGAGGGAGAGTGCATGGAAGTGAGTGAAAGAGAGGGAACGTGCGTGGGAGTGAGTGAAAGAGAGAGGGCACGCGTGGAAGCGAGAGAAGGAAGGAAGGCATGCGTGGGAGCGAGAGAAAGAGAATGGGTGCATGTGGGAGTGAGAGAAAGAGAGGGGGCACACGTGGGAGCGAGCGAAAGAGAGGGGGCATGCGTGGGAGTGAGAGAAAGTGAGGGGGCACGCGGGAGCAAGAGAAAGCATGAGGGCGCATGCGGGAGGGAGAGGAAGTGGGAGAGCACGCGTGGGTCCAAGAGAATAAGAGAGAGAGCACGCGTGGGAGTGAGAGAGAGAGAGAGAAAGTGGGCAGGATTGAGAGAGTGAGAGAATGCGCGGGCGGGAGTGAGAGAGAGGGAGAGAGAGCGCGGGTGGGAGTGGCAGAGAGAGCGAGAGCATGGGTGGGAGTGGGAGAGAGAGTGAGAGCATGGGTGGGAGTGAGAGAGTGCGAGAACGCTGGTGAGTGTGAGAGAGAAAGTGTGTGTGGGTGGGAGTGAGAGAGAGAGAGAGAGAGCACGCATGGGAGTGACAGTGAGTGAGGGAGCGCATGTGGGAATGAGAGAATGAGAGAGAGGGAGAATGCATGGGAGTGAGAGAGAGAGAGAGCGCATGGGAGTAAGTGAAAGAGATGGGAGTGCGCATGGGAGTGAGCAAAAGAGAGAGAGTTCAGGTGGGAGTGAGCGAAAGAGAGGGAGCACGCGTGGGAGTGAACAAAAGAGAGAGAGTGCGTGTGGGAGTGAGCGAAAGAGAGAGAGTGCATGTGGGAGGAGCGAAAGAGAGAGAGTGAGCGTGGGAGTGAGTGAAAGAGAAAGCGTGCGTGTGGGAGTGAGTGAATGAGAGAGAGAGAGAGAGTGCATGGGAGTGAGAGAGAGAGAGAGTGAGTGCTTGTGGGAGTGAGAGAGAGAGAGAGTGCGCGTGGGAGTGAGAGAGAGAGAGAGTGAGTGCGTGTGGGAGTGAGAGAGAGAGAGAGAGTGTGCGTGGGAGTGAGAGAGAGAGAGTTTGTGTGCGCGAGTGTGAGAGCGAGAGAGTGTGCACGTGGGACTGAGAGAAAGAGAGAGAGAGTGCGTGTGGGACTGAGAGAAAGAGAGAGAGTGCGCGTGGGAGTGAGAGAGAGAGAGAGTGCACGTGGGAGTGAGAGAGAGAGAGAGTGCACCTGGGAGTGAGCGAACGAGAGTGCACGTGGGTGTGAGAGAGAGAGGGAGTGTGCGTGGGAGTGAGAGAGAGAGTGCGCATGGGAGTGACAGTGTGAGAGAGAGTGCACATGCGAGTGAGAGGGAGAGAGAGAGTGAGAGAATGCACGTGAGAATGACAGAAAGAGAGAGTGCGCGGGAATTGAAAGTAAGAGGGAGAATGCATGTGGGAGTGAGAGGAAGATAGAGAGTGCGTGTGGGAGTGAGAGAAAGAGATAGAGTGCACTTGGGAGTGAGAGAGAGAGAGAGTGCGTGGCATTGAGAGAGAGAGAGTGCGTGTTGGAGTGAGAGAGCGAGAGAGAGTGCGCATGGGAGTGAGAGAGAGAGTGTGTGTGAGAGGGAGAGAAAGAGAGTGAGTGCATGTGAGAGTGAGAGAGAGAGAGTGCGCGTGGGAGTGAGCGAAAGAGAGAGAGTGAACGTGGGAGTGAGCGAAAGAGAGAGAGTGCAAATGGGAGTGAGTGTAAGAGATAGAGAGAGAAAGCACGCATGAGAGTGAGTGAAAGAGAATGCGTGCGTGTGGGAGTGAGCGAATAAGAGGGAGAGAGAGAGTGCATGAGAGTGAGAGAGAGAGAGTGGGTGGGAGTGAAAGAGAGTGATTGTGCGTGTGGGAGTGAGAGAGAGAGAGTGCGTGTGGGAGTGTGAGAGCGAGAGAGAGTGCATGTGGGAGTGAGAGAGATAGAGAGTGATAGAATGCATGTGGGACTGAGAGAAAGAGAGAGAGTACATGTGGGATTGAGAGTAAGGGAGAGAGTGCGCATGGGAGTGAGAGAAAGAGAGAGAGTGCATGTGGGAGTGAGCGAACGAGAGAGAGAGATGCATGGGAGTGAGATCGAGAGGGGGAATGCGTGGGAGTGGGAGAAAGTGAGGGGGCACGCGGGAGCGAGAGAAAGCGTGAGGGCTCATGCGGGATGGAGTGAAAGTGGGAGAGCACGCGTGGGTCCAAGAGAATAAAAGAGAGAGCACGCACGGGAGTGAGAGAAAGAGAGAGAGCGTGGGCAGGATTGAGAGAGCGAGAGAATGCGCGGGCGGGAGTGAGAGAGAGGGAGAGAGAGAACGCGGGAGGGAGTGGGAGAGAGAGAGAGAGAGCGTGGGTGGGAGTGAGAGAGAGAGAGAGCAAGCGTGGGAGTGACAGTGAGAGAGGGAGCGCACGTGGGAGTGAGAGAGTGAGAGAGTGGGAGAATGCATGGGACTGAGAGAGAGAGAGTGCGCATGGGAGTAAGTGAAAGAGAGAGAGTTCAGGTGGGAGTGAGCGAAAGAGAGGGAGCACGCGTGGGAGTGAACAAAAGAGATTGTGTGTGCGAGTGAGCGAAAGAGAGAGAGTGCATGTTGGAGGAGCGAAAGAGAGAGAGTGAGCGTGGGAGTGAGTGAAAGAGAAAGCGTGCGTGTGGGAGTGAGTGAACGAGAGAGAGAGAGAGAGTGCATGGGAGTGAGAGAGAGAGAGAGAGTGAGTTCTTGTGGAAGTGAGAGAGAGAGAGAGTGCGCGTGGGAGTGAGAGAGAGGGAGTTTGTGTGTGCGAGTGTGAGAGAGAGAGAGAGTGCACGTGGGAGTGAGTGAAAGAGAGTGCACGTGGGTGTGAGAGAGAGAGGGAGCGTGCGTGGGATTGAGAGAGAGAGTGCGCATGGGAGTGACAGTGCGAGAGAGAGTGCACGTGGGAGTGAGAGGGAGAGAGAGAGTGAGAGAATGCACGTGAGAATGACAGAAAGAGAGAGTGCGCGGGAATTGAAAGTAAGAGAGAGAGTGCATGTGTAAGTGAGAGGAAGATAGAGAGTGCGTGTGGGAGTGAGAGAAAGAGATAGAGTGCGCTTGGGAGTGAGAGAGAGAGGGAGTGCGTGGCATTGAGAGAGAGAGAAAGTGCGTGTTGGAGTGAGAGAGCGAGAGACAGTGCGCATGGGAGTGAGAGAGAGAGTGTGTGTGAGAGTGAGAGAAAGAGAGTGAGTGCATGTGGGAGTGAGAGAGAGAGAGTGCGCGTGGGAGTGAGCAAAAGAGAGAGAGTGAACGTGGGAGTGAGCGAAAGAGAGAGAGTGCAAATGGGAGTGAGTGTAAGAGATAGAGAGAGAGCACGCATGAGAGTGAGTGAAAGAGAAAGCGTGAGTGTGGGAGTGAGTGAAAGAGAGAGAGAGAGATAGTGCATTGGAGTGAGAGAGAGAGAGTGTGTGTGGGAGTGAGAGAGAGAGAGTGCGCTTGGGAGTGAGAGAGAACGAGTGTGCGCGTGGGAGTGAGAGAGAGAGAGAGTGCGTGTGGGAGTGAGAGAGAGAGAGAGTGGGTGTGGGAGTGAGAGAGAGAGAGAGTGAGAGAGTGCACGTGGGACTGAGAGAAAGAGAGAGAGTACGTGTGGGATTGAGAGTAAGAGAGAGAGTGCATATGGGAGTGAGAGAAAGAGAGAGAGTGCGCATGGGAGTGGGTGAAAGAGAAAGCGTGCGTGTGGGAGTGAGCAAATGAGAGAGAGAGAGAGAGTGCATGAGAGTGAGAGAGAGAGCGGGTGGGAGTGAAAGAAAGTGATTGTGCGTGTGGGAGTGAGAGAGAGAGAGGGTGCGTGTGGGAGTGTGAAAGCGAGAGAGAGTGCATGTGGGAGTGAGAGAGAGAGAGAGTGATAGAATGCATGTGGGACTGAGAGAAAGAGAGAGAGTACATGTGGGAATGAGAATAAGAGAGAGAGTGCGCATGGGAGTGAGAGAAAGAGAGAGAGTGCATGTGGGAGTGAGAGAAAGAGTGAGAGCACGCATGGGAGTGAGTGAAAGAGAGAGCATGCGT
The DNA here is from genome assembly GCF_017639515.1 of Carcharodon carcharias. NCBI lineage: Eukaryota > Metazoa > Chordata > Chondrichthyes > Lamniformes > Lamnidae > Carcharodon > Carcharodon carcharias. The sequence continues at coordinate 116,894,359 of NC_054475.1, forward strand.
GCGGGAGTGAGCGAACGAGAGAGAGAGAGAGAGAGAGAGTGCATGGGAGTGAGAGAGAGAGAGTCTGCGTGTGGGAGTGAGAGGGAGAGAGAGAACGTGGAAGTGAAAGAGAGAGAGTGCACGTGGGAGTGAGCAAAAGAGAGAAAGTGCATGTGGAGGTGAGCAAAAGAGAGAGAGTGTGCATGGGAGTCAGCGGAAGAGAGAGAGTGCGAGTGAGGGTGGGATTGAGCAAAAGAGAGAGTTCATGTGGGAGTGAGGGAATGAGAGAGAGAGCGAGTGCACATGGGAGTGAGAGAGAGAGAGAGCGAATGCGCTTTGGGGTGAGATAGAGAGAGATTGTGCGTGGGAGTGAAAGAGAGAGAGTGCGCATGGGAGTGAGAGAAAGAGAGAGTGAACGTGGGAGTGAGAGAGAGATAGAGTGCGCTTGGGAGTGAGCGAAAGAGAGTGCGCATGTGAGTGAGCGAAAGAGTGATAGTGCGCGTGGGCGTGAGCGAAAGAGAGTGAGTGCGCGTGGGAGTGAGCAAAAGATAAAGACTGTCTGTGGGAGTGAGCAAAAGAGAGAGAGTGCACGTGGGAGTGAGCGTGGGAGTGAGCGAAAGATCGAGAATGCGCATGTGAGTGAGCGAAAGAGAGACAGTGCGCATGGGAGTGAGCAAAACGGAGAGTGTGTGTGGGAGTGTGCAAAAGAGAGAGAGTGTGATTGGGTGTGAGCGAAAGAGAGAGAGTGCACGTGGGTGTGAGAGAGCGAGAGAGTGTGCACAGGAGTAGAGAGAGAGAGAGAGTACATGTAGGTGTGAGAGAGAGAGAGAGTGCGTGTGGGAGTGAGAGAGAGAGAGTGCACATGAAGTGAGAGGGAGAGTGCGCTTGGGAGAGAGAGAGCGAGAGAGAGTGCACGTGGGAGTGAGAGAGCGAGAGAGAGTGCACCTGGGAGTGAGAGGGAGAGAGAGGGTGAGAGAGTGAGCGTGGGAGTGAGCGAAAGAGAGAGAGTGTGCGTGGGTGTGTGCAAAAGAGAGAGAGTGCACTTGGGTGCGGGCAAAAGAGAGAGATAGAGTGCATGTGGGAGTGAGTGAAAGAGAGAGAGAGCGTGTGCAGGTGGTAGTGAGCGAAAGAGAGAGAGTGCATGTGGGAGTGAGGTAATGAGAGAGAGAGAGAGAGTGTGCATGGGAGTGAGTGCCAGAGCGAGATTGAGCTTAGGAGTGATAGAGCGAGAGAGTGAATGCGCTTGGGTGTGAGAGAGAGAGACAATGTGCGTGGGAGTGAGAGAGAGAGACAGTGCACGTGGAAGTGAAAGAGAGAGAGTGCGTGTGGGAGTGAGAGAGAGTGCGCGTGGGAGTGAGAGAGTGAGAGAGATTGCACATGGGAGTGAGAGGGAGATAGAGAGTGAGAGAGTGCGTGTGGGAGTGAGAGAAAGAGAGAGAGGGTGCATTGGATTGAGAGTAAGAGAGAGCGTACATGTGGGAGTGAGCGAAAGAGAGAGAGTGCGCATGTGTGTGAGCAAAAGAGAGACAGTGCACGTGGGAGTGAGCAAAAGGGAGAAAGTGCACTTGGGAGTGAGCGAAAGAGAGAGAGAGTGCGCGTGGGAGTGAGTGAAAGAGAGAGATTACGTGTGGGAATGAGCAAAAGATAGAGAGTGCGCGTGAGAGTGAGCAAAAGAGAGAGAGAGACCATGTGGGAGTGAGAGCGAGAGAGAGTGTGCGTGGTAGTGAGAGAGAGTGTTCGTGGGAGTGAGAGAACGAGAGTGGTTGTGTGTGGGTGTGAGAGAGAGAGAGTGCACGTGGGAGTGAGCAAAAGAGAGAAAGTGTGTGTGGGGGTGAGTGAAAGAGAGAGAGTTAGCGTGGGAGTGAGCGAAAAAGTGAGAGTGCACTTGGGAGTCAGCGGAAGAGAGAGAGTGCATCTGGGTGTGGGCGAAAGAGAGAGAGAGAGTTCACATGGGAGTGAGCAAAAGAGAGAGAGAGTGAGTGCGGGTGGGAGTGAGCAAAAGAGAGAGAGTGCATGTGGGAGTGAGGGAACGAGAGAGAGACCGTGCGCGTGGGATTGAGAGCGAGAGCAAGAGTGCGCTAGGGAGAGAGAGAGCGAGTGCGCAAGGGAGTGAGAGAGAGAGAGTTAACGTGCATGGGTGTGAGAGAGAGAGAGTGTGCGTGTGGGAGTGAGAGGGAGAGAGAGTGAACGTGGAAGTGAAAGAGAGAGAGTGCACGTGAGCGTGAGCGAAAAAGAGAAAGTGCGTTTGGAGGTGAGTGAAAGAGAGCGAGTGTGCGTGGGAGAGAGCGAAAGAGAGAGAGTGCAAATTGGAGTCAGCGGAAGAGAGAGTGCGAGTGAGGGTGGGAGTGAGCAAAAGAGAGAGAGTTCATGTGGGAGTGAGGGAATGAGAGAGAGAGAGAGAGTGCACGTGGGAGTGAGAGCGAGAGCGAGAGCAGGCTTGGGAGTCAGAGAGCAAGTGCGCATGGGAGTTAGAGAGAGAGAGAGTGAATGTGCTTGGGTGTGAGAGAGAGAGAGATTGTGAGTGGGAGTGAAAGAGAGAGAGTGCGCGTGGGAGTGAAAGAGTGAGAGAGCGCGTGGGACTGAGAGAAAGAGAGAGAGTACGCGTGGGAGTGAGAGAAAGAGAGAGTGCGCGTGGGAGTGAGAGAGACATAGAGTGCACGTGGGAGTGAGCGCAAGATAGAGAGTGCGCATGTGAGTGAGCAAAAGAGAGATAGTGCACGTGGGAGTAAGCGAAAGAGAGTGAGTGCACGTGGGACTGAGCAAAAGAAATAGAGTGTGCGTGGAAGTGAGCAAAAGAGAGAGAGTCCGTGTGGGAGTGAGCGAAAGAGAGTGCACATGTGAGTGACAGAAAGAGAGAGAGAGCGCATGGGAGGGAGAGGGAGAGAGAGAGTGAGAGAGTGCGCGTGTGAGTGAGCGACAGAGATAGAGTGTGCGTGGGAATGAGTGAAACAGGGAGAGTGTGATTGGGTGTGAGCGAAAGAGAGAGTGCACGTTGGTGTGATAGAGAGAGAGAGAGTGCGTGGGAGTGAGAGAGAGAGAGAGAATGCTTGTGGGTGTGTGAGAGAGAGACAGTGCGTGTGGGAGTGAGAGAGAGAAAGTGTGCGTGAAGTGAGAGGGAGAGTGCGCTTGGGAGTGAGAGAGCGAGAGAGAGTGCGCGTGTGAGTGAGAGAGCAAGAGCGAGTGCATGTGGGAGTGAGAGGGAGAGAGAGAGTGAGAGAGTGCGCGTGAGAGTGAGAGAAAGAGAGAGAGTGCATGTGGGATTGAGAGTAAGAGAGAGAGAGCACGTGGGAGTGAGAAAGAGAGATTGCTTGTGGGAGTGAGAGAAAGAGAGAGAGTGCGCATGGGAGTGAGAGAGAGAGAGAGAGCAAGCATGGGAGTGAGAGGGAGAGTGAATGTGGGATTGAGAGAGCGAGAGAGAGTGCGCATGATAGTGAGAGAGGGAGAGTGTGCGTGAGAGTGAGCGAAAGAGAGAAAGTGCGTGTGGGGGTGAGCGAAAGAGTGAGAGCGTGCGTGGGAGTGTGTGAAAGAGATGGAATCCACGTGGGAGTCAGCGGAAGAGAGTGAGTGCACGTGGGTGTGGGCGAATGAGAGAGAGAGAGAATGTGCGTGGGAGTGAGTGCGAGAGCGAGATTGCGCTTGGGATGATAGAGATAGAGAGTGAATGCTCGTGGGTGTGAGAGAGAGAGACAGTGTGCGCGGGAGTGAGAGAGAGAGAGTGCGCGTGGGAGTGAAAGAGAGAGAGTGTGTGTGGGAGTGAGAGAATGAGAGAGAGTGGGCATGGGAGTGAGAGAGTGAGAGAGAGTGCGCATGGGAGTGAGAGGAGATAGAAAGTGAGAGAGTGCACGTGGGAGTGTGTGAAAGAGAGAGAGGGTGCATTGGATTGAGAGTAAGAGAGAGAGAATACACGTGGGAGTCAGCGGAAGAGAGAGAGTGCGAGTGAGGGTGGGAGTGAGCAAAAGAGAGAGAGTTCATGTGGGAGCGTGGGAACAAGAGAGAGAGAGAGAGTACGCATGGGAGTGAGAGCGAGAGCGAGAGTGTGCTTGGGAGTAAGAGAGCGAGTGCACATGGGAGTGAGAGAGAGAGAGAGTGAATGCGCTTGGGAGTGAGTGAGAGAGAGATCGTGCATGGGAGTGAAAGAGAGAGAGTGCGCGTGGGAGTGAAAGAGAGAGAGTGCGCGTGGGAGTGAGAGAAGGAGAGAGAGCGCGTGGGATTGTGAGAAAGAGAGAGTGCGCGTGGGAGTGAGAGGGAGAGTGCGTGTGGGATTGAGAGAGCGAGAGAGAGTGCGCATGATAGTGAGAGAGGGAGAGTGCATGTGGGAGTGAGCGAAAGAGAGAGAGGGCACATTGGATTGAGAGTAAGAGAGAGAGAATGCACGTGGGAGTCAGTGAAAGAGAGAGAGAGTGCGCGTGGAAGTAAGCGTGCGAGTGAGCGAAAGAGAGAGAATACGCATGTGAGTGAGCAAAAGAGAGACAGTGCGCATGGGAGTGAACAAAAGGGAGAGAGAGAGTGTGGGAGAGAGTGAAAGAGTGTGCGCGTGGGAGTGAGCAAAAGTGAGAGAGTGCGCGTGGAGTGAGCGAAAGAGAGAGAGTGCGCGTGGGAGTGAGAGAAAGAGAGAGTGCGCGTGGGAGTGAGAGAGAGATAGTGTGCATGTGGGACTGGACAAAAGAGAGAGAGAGCGCATGTGAGTGAGCAAAAGAGAGATAGTGCGCACGGGAGTGAGCGAAAGAGAGAGAGTGCGCTTGGGAGTGAGCAAAAGATAGAGAGTGCGCGTGGGAGTGAGAGTGAGAGAGAGAGTGTGCTTGGGAGTAAGAGAGCGAGTGCGCATGGGAGTGAGAGAGAGAGAGAGCGAATGCGCTTGTGAGTGAGAGAGAGCGAGATCGTGCATGGGAGTGAAAGAGAGAGAGTGCGCGTGGGAGTGAAAGAGTGAGAGAGCGCGTGGGACTGAGAGAAAGAGAGAGAGTACGCGTGGGAGTGAGAGAAAGAGAGAGTGCGCGTGGGAGTGAGAGAGACATAGAGTGCACGTGGGAGTGAGCGCAAGATAGAGAGTGCGCATGTGAGTGAGCAAAAGAGAGATAGTGCACGTGGGAGTAAGCGAAAGAGAGTGAGTGCACGTGGGACTGAGCAAAAGAAATAGAGTGTGCGTGGAAGTGAGCAAAAGAGAGAGAGTCCGTGTGGGAGTGAGCGAAAGAGAGTGCACATGTGAGTGACAGAAAGAGAGAGAGAGCGCATGGGAGGGAGAGGGAGAGAGAGAGTGAGAGAGTGCGCGTGTGAGTGAGCGACAGAGATAGAGTGTGCGTGGGAATGTGTGAAACAGGGAGAGTGTGATTGGGTGTGAGCGAAAGAGAGAGTGCACGTGGGTGTGATAGAGAGAGAGAGAGTGCGTGGGAGTGAGAGAGAGAGAGAGAATGCTTGTGGGTGTGTGAGAGAGAGACAGTGCGTGTGGGAGTGAGAGAGAGAAAGTGTGCGTGAAGTGAGAGGGAGAGTGCGCTTGGGAGTGAGAGAGCGAGAGAGAGTGCGCGTGTGAGTGAGAGAGCAAGAGCGAGTGCATGTGGGAGTGAGAGGGAGAGAGAGAGTGAGAGAGTGCGCGTGAGAGTGAGAGAAAGAGAGAGAGTGCATGTGGGATTGAGAGTAAGAGAGAGAGAGCACGTGGGAGTGAGAAAGAGAGATTGCTTGTGGGAGTGAGAGAAAGAGAGAGAGTGCGCATGGGAGTGAGAGAGAGAGAGAGAGCAAGCATGGGAGTGAGAGGGAGAGTGAATGTGGGATTGAGAGAGCGAGAGAGAGTGCGCATGATAGTGAGAGAGGGAGAGTGTGCGTGAGAGTGAGCGAAAGAGAGAAAGTGCGTGTGGGGGTGAGCGAAAGAGTGAGAGCGTGCGTGGGAGTGTGTGAAAGAGATGGAATCCACGTGGGAGTCAGCGGAAGAGAGTGAGTGCACGTGGGTGTGGGCGAATGAGAGAGAGAGAGAATGTGCGTGGGAGTGAGTGCGAGAGCGAGATTGCGCTTGGGATGATAGAGATAGAGAGTGAATGCTCGTGGGTGTGAGAGAGAGAGACAGTGTGCGCGGGAGTGAGAGAGAGAGAGTGCGCGTGGGAGTGAAAGAGAGAGAGTGTGTGTGGGAGTGAGAGAATGAGAGAGAGTGGGCATGGGAGTGAGAGAGTGAGAGAGAGTGCGCATGGGAGTGAGAGGAGATAGAAAGTGAGAGAGTGCACGTGGGAGTGTGTGAAAGAGAGAGAGGGTGCATTGGATTGAGAGTAAGAGAGAGAGAATACACGTGGGAGTCAGCGGAAGAGAGAGAGTGCGAGTGAGGGTGGGAGTGAGCAAAAGAGAGAGAGTTCATGTGGGAGCGTGGGAACAAGAGAGAGAGAGAGAGTACGCATGGGAGTGAGAGCGAGAGCGAGAGTGTGCTTGGGAGTAAGAGAGCGAGTGCACATGGGAGTGAGAGAGAGAGAGAGTGAATGCGCTTGGGAGTGAGTGAGAGAGAGATCGTGCATGGGAGTGAAAGAGAGAGAGTGCGCGTGGGAGTGAAAGAGAGAGAGTGCGCGTGGGAGTGAGAGAAGGAGAGAGAGCGCGTGGGATTGTGAGAAAGAGAGAGTGCGCGGGGGAGTGAGAGGGAGAGTGCGTGTGGGATTGAGAGAGCGAGAGAGAGTGCGCATGATAGTGAGAGAGGGAGAGTGCATGTGGGAGTGAGCGAAAGAGAGAGAGGGCACATTGGATTGAGAGTAAGAGAGAGAGAATGCACGTGGGAGTCAGTGAAAGAGAGAGAGAGTGCGCGTGGAAGTAAGCGTGCGAGTGAGCGAAAGAGAGAGAATACGCATGTGAGTGAGCAAAAGAGAGACAGTGCGCATGGGAGTGAACAAAAGGGAGAGAGAGAGTGTGGGAGAGAGTGAAAGAGTGTGCGCGTGGGAGTGAGCAAAAGTGAGAGAGTGCGCGTGGAGTGAGCGAAAGAGAGAGAGTGCGCGTGGGAGTGAGCAAAAGAGAGAGAGACCGTGTGGGAGTGAGAGTGAGAGAGAGAGTGCATGTGGGAGTACGAGAGAGCGCGCATGATAGTGAGAGAGAGAGAGTGTGCGTGAGAGTGAGACAAAGAGAGTGAGTGCGTGTGAGAGTGAGAGAGAGAGAGTGCACGTGTGAGTGAGCAAAAGAGAGAAAGTGCGTGTAGGGGTGAGTGAAAGAGAGTGCACATGGGAGTCAGTGGAAGAGAGAGAGTGCGAGTGAGGGTGGGAGTGAGCAAAAGAGAGAGAGTTCATGTGGGAGTGTGGGAACAAGAGAGAGAGAGAGTGCGCGTGGGAGTGAGAGCGAGAGCGAGAGTGTGCTTGGGAGTAAGAGAGCGAGTACGCATGGGAGTGAGAGAGAGAGAGAGCGAATGCACTTGGGAGTAGAGAGAGAGAGATCGTGCATGGGAGTGAAAGAGAGAGAGTGCACGTGGGAGTGAAAGAGAGAGAGTGCGCGTGGGAGTGAGAGAAAGAGAGAGAGCGCGTGGGTTTGTGAGAAAGAGAGAGTGCACGTGGGAGTGAGAGGGAGAGTGCGTGTGGGATTGAGAGAGCGAGCGAGAGTGCGCATGATAGTGAGAGAGGGAGAGTGTGCGTGAGAGTGAGCGAAAGAGAGAAAGTGCGTGTGGGGGTGAGCAAAAGAGAGAGAGTGCGCGTGGGAGTGAGCTAAAGATAGAGAGACCGTGTGGGAGTGAGAGTGAGAGAGAGAGTGCATGTGGGAGTGAGAGAGCGAGAGAGAGCGCGCATGATAGTGAGAGAGAGAGAGTGTGCATGAGAGTGAGACAAAGAGAGTGAGTGGGTGTGGGAGTGAGAGAGAGAGAGTGCATGTGTGAGTAGGCAAAAGAGAGAAAGTGTGTGTGGGGGTGAGTGAAAGAGAGTGCACATGGGAGTCAGCGGAAGCGAGAGAGTGCGAGTGAGGGTGGGAGTGAGCAAAAGAGAGAGAGTTCATGTGGGAGTGTGGGAACAAGAGAGAGAGAGTGCACGTGGGAGTGAGAGCAAGAGCGAGAGTGTGCTTGGGAGTAAGAGAGCGAGTGCGCATGGGAGTGAGAGAGAGAGAGAGCGAATGCGCTTGTGAGTGAGAGAGAGCGAGATCGTGCATGGGAGTGAAAGAGAGAGAGTGCGCGTGGGAGTGAAAGAGAGAGAGTGTGCGTGGGAGTGAGAGAAAGAGAGAAAGCGCGTGGGATTGTGAGAAAGAGAGAGAGTGCGCGTGGGAGTGAGAGGGAGAGTGCGTGTGGGATTGAGAGAGCGAGAGAGAGTGCGCATGATAGTGAGAGAGGGAGAGTGTGCGTGAGAGCGAGCGAAAGAGAGAAAGTGCATGTGGGGTTGAGCGAAAGATTGAGAGCGTGCTTGGGAGTGTGCGAAAGGCAGGGAGTGCACCTTGGATTCAGCGGAAGAGAGAGAGTGCACATGGGTGTGGGCGAATGAGAGAGAGAGCGAGTGAGGGTGGGAGTGAGCAAAAGAGATAGAGTTCATGTGGGAGCGAGGGAATGAGAGAGAGAGAGTCCGCGTGGGAGTGAGAGCGAGAGCAAGAGTGCGCTTGGGAGTCAGAGAGCGAGTGCGCATGGAAGTGAGACAGACAGAGAGAGCGAATGCGCTTGGGTGTGAGAGAGAGAGAGAGTGTGCGTGGGAGTGAGAGAGAGAGACTGCGCGTGAGAGTGAAAGATAGAAAGTGCGCGTGGGAGTGAGAGAAAGAGAGACAGAGCGCATGGGATTGAGAGAAAGAGAGTGTGTGCACGTGGGAGTGAGCAAAAGATAGAGAGTGTGCGTGGAAGTGAGCAAAAGAGAGAGAGTGCGTGTGGGAGTGAGCGAAAGAGAGTGCGCGTGGTAGTGAGAGAAAGAGAGAGAGTGCGCGTGGGAGTGTGCGAAAGAGAGAGAGTGCGATTGGGTGTGAGTGAAAGAGAGAGAGTGCACATGGGTGTGAGAGAGAGAGAGAGTGTGCATGGGACGGAGAGAGAAAGAGATAGAGTGCATGTGGGTGTGAGAGAGAGAGAGTGCACCTGAAGTGAGAGAGAGAGTGTGCTTGGGAGTGAGAGAGCGAGAGAGAGTGCGCGTGGGAGTGAGAGAGAGAAAGTGCACCTGAAGTGAGATAGAGAGTGCACTTGGGAGTGAGGGAGCGAGAGAGAGTGCACGTGGGAGTGAGAGAGTGAGAGAGAGTGCACGTGGGAGTGAGAGGGAGAGAGAGAGTACATGTGGGATTGAGGGTAAGAGAGATAGAGTGCGTGGGAGTGAGAAAGAGAGATTGCTTGTGGGAGTGAGAGAAAGAGAGAGAGTGCGCGTGGGAGTGAGAGGGAGACAGAGTGTGTGTGGGAGTGAGAGGGAGAGTGCGTGTGGGATTGAGAGAGTGAGAGGGAGTGCGCATGATAGTGAGAGAGGGAGAGTGTGCGTGAGAGCGAGCGAAAGAGAGAAAGTGCATGTGGGGGTGAGCAAAAATGAGACAGTGTGCGTGGAAGTGAGGGAAAGAGAGAGGGTCCATGTGGGAGTCAGCGGAAGAGAGAGTGCACGTGGCTGTGGGCGAATGAGAGAGAGCGCGAGTGAGGGTGGTAGTGAGCAAAAGAGAGAGAGTTCATGTGGGAGTGAGGGAACGAGATAGAGAGAGAGTGCGCATGAGAGTGAGAGTGAGAGTGAGAGTGCGCTTTGGATTCAGAGAGTGAGTGCGCATGGGAGTGATAGAGAGAGAGAGCGAATGTGCTTGGGTGTGAGAGAGAGAGAGAGAGTGTGGGTTGGAGTGAGAGAGAGAGAGTGCACCTGGCAGTGAAAGAGAGAGAGTGCACATGGGAGTGAGAGAAAGAGAGAGAGAGCACGTGGCATTTAGAGAAAGAGAGAGATTGCGTGTGGGAGTGAGAGAAAGAGAGAGAAAGCACGTGGGAATGAGAGAGAGATAGAGTGCGCGTGGGAGTGAGCGAAAGAGAGAGAGAGCGCATGTGTGTGTGCGTAAGAGAGATAGTGCGCGTGGGAGTGAGCGAAACAGAGAGAGTGCGCTTGGGAGTGAGCAAAAGATAGATAGTGCACGTGGGAGTGAGCAAAAGGGAGAGTGATTACGTGTGGGAGTGAGCGAAAGTGAAAAAGTGCACGTGGCAGTGAGCGAAAGCAAGAGAGTGCGTGTGGGAGTGAGAGTAAGGGAGAGATTGCACGTGGGGGTGAGAGAAAGAGAGAGAGAGCTTGTGGGAGTGAGAAAAAGAGATAGTGTGCACGTGGGAGTGAGAGAGAGAGTGCGTGGGAGTGAGAGAGAGAGAGTTTGTGCATGGGAGTGAGAGAGAGAGAATGTGCGTGTGGGAGTGTGAAAGAGAGTGCGTGTGGGAGTGAGATAGTGAGAGAGAGTGTGCATGGGAGTGAGAGAGTGAGAGAGAGTGCACGTGGGAGTGAGCAAAAGAGAGAAAGTGCATGTGGGGGTGAGCAAAAGGGAGAGAGTGTGCGTGGGAGTGAGTGAAAGAGAGAGAGTGCACTTGGGAATCAGCGGAAGAGGGAGAGTGCATGTGGGAGTGAGCAAAAGAGAGAGAGAGCGAGTGCGGTTGGTAGTGAGCGAAAGAGAGACTGCATGAGGGAGGGAGGAAATGAGAGAGAGAGAGAATGTGCATGGGAGTGAGTGCGAGAGCGAGATTGCGCTTGGGATGATAGAGAGAGAGAGTGAATGCACGTGGGTGTGAGCGAGACAGTGTGCGCGGGAGTGAGAGAGAGAGAGAGTGCGTGTGGGAGTGAAAGAGAGAGAGTGTGTGTGGGAGTGAGAGAGTGAGAGAGAGTGGGCATGGGAGTGAGAGATTGAGAGAGAGTGTGCATGGGAGTGAGAGGAGATACAGAGTGAGAGTGAGCGCATGGGAGTGAGAGAAAGAGAAAGAGAGAGAGGACGCATTGGATTGAGAGTAAGAGAGAGTGCACGCGGGAGTCAGCGAAAGAGAGAGAGTGCGCGTGCGAGTGAAAGAGAGAGAGTGTGTGTTGGAGTGAGAGAGTGAGAGAGAGTGGGCATGGGAGTGAGAGAGTGAGAGAGAGTGCGCATGGGAGTGAGAGGAGATAGAGAGTGAGAGTGTGCGCGTGGGAGTGAGAGAAAGAGAAAGAGAGAGAGGGCGCATTGGACTGAGAGTAAGAGAGAGAGTGCACGTGGGAGTCATCGAAAGAGAGAGAGTGTGCGTGGGAGTGAGAGAGCGAGAGAGAGTGCACGTGGGAGTGAGAGAGAGAGAAAGAATTATAGAGTGCGCGTGTGAGTGAGAGAAAGCGAGAGAGTTTGCGTGGGAGTGAGAGGGAGAGAGAGAGTGAGAGAGTGTGCGTGGGAGTGAGCGAAAGAGAGAGAATGTGCGTGGGAGTGTGTGAAAGTGAGAGAGTGCGATTGGGTGTGAGCGAAAGAGAGAGAGTGCACATGGGTGTGAGAGAGAGAGAGAGAGAAAGAATGCATGTGGGTATGAGAAAGAGAGACAGTGTGCGTGGGAGTGGGAGAGAGAAAGAGCACGTGAAGTGAGAGAGAGAGTGCGCCTGGGAGTGAGAGAGCCAGAGAGAGTGCACGTGGGAGTGAGAGGGAGAGAGAGAGTGAGAGAGTGCGCGTGGGAGTGAGAGAAAGAGATTGCTTGTAGGAGTGAGAGAAAGAGAGAGAGTGTGCATGGGAGTGAGAGAGAGAGAGATTGCATGGGAGTGAGAGGGTGAGTGCGTGTGCGATTGAGAGAGTGAGAGGGAGTGCGCATGATAGTGAGAGAGGGAGAGTGTAGGTGAGAGTGAGTGAAAGAGAGAAAGTGCATGTGGGCGTGAGCGAAAAAGAGAGAGTGTGCGTGGGAGTGAGCGAAAGAGAGAGGTTGCATGTGGGAGTCAGTGGAAGAGAGAGTGCACGTGGGTGTGGGCGAATGAGAGAGAGAACGAGTGAGGATGGGAGTGAGCAAAAGAGAGATAGTGCACATGGGAGTGAGAGCGAGAGCAAGATTGTGCTTGGGAGTCAGAGAGCGAGTGCGCATGGCAGTGAGAGAGAGAGAGAGAGAGCGAATGCGCTTGGGTGTGAGAAAGAGAGAGAGTGTGCGTGGGAGTGAGAGAGAGAGAGTGCGCGTGGCAGTGAAAGAGAGAGAGTGCACGTGGGAGTGAGAGAAAGAGAGAGCACGTGGGATTGAGAGAAAGAGACAGATTGCGCGTGGGAGTGAGAGAAAGAGAGAGAGTGCGCATGAGAGGGAGCGAAAGAGCGATAGTGCACATGGGAGTGAGTAAAAGAGAGAGAGTGCGCTTGGGAGTGAGCAAAAGATAGAGGGTGAGCGTGGGAGTGAGCAAAAGGGAGCGAGAGAGCGTGTGGAAGTGAGCGAAAGAGAGTGTGCGTGTGAGTGAGCAAAAGAGAGTGTGTGCGTGGGAGTGAGCGAAAGAGAAAGAGTGCAGGTGGCAGTGAGCGAAAGCGAGAGAGTGCGTGTGGGAGTCAGAGTAAGAGAGAGAGTGCACGTGGGGGTGAGAGAAAGAGAGAGAGAGCATGTGGGAGTGAGAGAAAGAGATAGTGTGCGCGTGGGAGTGAGAGAGAGAGAGTGCGTGGGAGTGAGAGAGAGAGAGAGTTTGTGCATGGGACTGAGAGAGAGAGATTGTGCATGTGGGAGTGTGAAAGAGAGTGCCTGTGGGAGTGAGATAGCGAGAGAGAGTGTGAATGGGAGTGAGAGAGAGAGCGAGAGAGTGTGCATGAGATTGAGAGAAAGAGTGTGAATGCGTGAGGGAGTGAGAGAGAGAGAGTGCACGTGGGAGTGAGCAAAAGAGAGAAAGTGCGAGTGGGGGTGAGCAAAAGGGAGAGAGTGTGCGTGGGAGTGAGCGAAAGAGAGAGTGCACGTGGGAGTCAGCGGAAGAGGGAGAGTGCATGTGGGAGTGAGCAAAAGAGAGAGAGAGCGAGTGCGGTTGGTAGTGAGCGAAAGAGAGACTGCAAGTGGGAGTGAGGAAATGAGAAAGAGAGAGAATGTGCGTGGGAGTGAGTGCGAGAGCGAGATTGCGCTTGGGATGATAGAGAGAGAGAATGAATGCATGTGGGTGTGAGAGAGAGAGACAGTGTGTGCGGGAGTGAGAGAGAGAGAGAGAGTGCGCGTGGGAGCGAAAGAGAGAGAGTGTGTGTGGGAGTGAGAGAATGAGAGAGAGTGGGCATGGGAGTGAGTGGAGATAGAGATTGAGAGAGTGCGCGTGGGAGTGAGCGAAAGAGAGAGAGGCGCAATGGATTGAGAGTAAGAGAGAGAGTGCACGTGGGAGTCAGCGAAAGAGAGAGAGAGTGTGCGTTGGAGTAAGCATGTGAGTGAGCAAAAGAGAGACAGTGCGCGTGGGAGTGAACAAAAGGGAGAGAGAGAGTGTGGGAGAGAGCGAAAGAGTGTGCACATGGGAGTGAGCAAAAGTGAGAGAGTGCGCGTGGGAGTGAGCGAAAGAGAGAGAGTGCACGTGGGAGTGAGCTAAAGATAGAGACTGTGCATGGGAGTGAGCAAAAGAGAGAGAGACCATGTGGGAGTGAGAGTGAGAGAGAGAGTGCATGTGGGAGTGAGAGAGTGAGAGAGAGCGCGCATGATAGTGAGAGAGAGAGAGTGTGCATGAGAGTGAGACAAAGAGAGTGAGTGCATGTGGGAGTGAGAGAGAGAGAGTGCACGTGTGAGTGAGCGAAAGAGAGAAAGTGCGTGTGGGGGTGAGTGAAAGAGAGTGCACATGGGAGTCAGCGGAAGAGAGAGAGAGTGCGCGTGGGAGTGAGATCGAGAGCGAGAGTGTGCTTGGGAGTAAGAGAGCGAGAGAGAGAATGCGCTTGGGTGTGAGAGAGAGAGAGATTGTGCGTGGGAGTGAAAGAGAGAGAGTGCGTGTGGGAGTGAAAGAGAGGGAGTTCGGGTGGGAGTGAGAGAAAGAGAGAGAGCATGTGGGTTTGAGAGAAAGAGAGAGAGTGCGCGTGGGAGTGAGAGGGAGAGTGTGTGTGGGATTGAGAGAGCGAGAGTGTGCGCATGATAGTGAGAGAGGGAGAGTGTGCGTGAGAGTGAGCGAAAGAGAGAAAGTGCATGTGGGGGTGAGCGAAAGAGTGAGAGAGTGCGTGGGAGTGTACGAAAGACAGGGAGTGCACGTTGGATTCAGCAGAAGAGAGAGAGTGCACGTGGGTGTGGGCGAATAAGAGAGAGCGAGTGAGGGTGGGAGTGAGCAAAAGAGAGAGAGTTCATGTGGGAGTGAGGGAACGAGAGAGAGAGAGTCCATGTGGGAGTGAGAGCGAAAGTGAGAGTGCGCTTGGGAGTCAGAGAGCGAGTGCGCATGGAAGTGAGACAGAGAGAGAGCGAATGCGCTTGGGTGTGAGAGAGAGAGAGAGAGTGTGCGTGGGAGTGAGAGAGAGAGAGTGCACGTGGGAGTGAAAGATAGAGAGTGCGCGTGGGAGTGAGAGAAAGAGAGACAGAATGCATGGGATTGAGAGAAAGAGAGTGAGTGCGCGTGGGAGTGAGCAAAAGATAGAGAGTGTGCGTGGAAGTGAGCAAAAGAGAGAGAGTGCATGTGGAGTGAGCGAAAGAGAATGCGCGTGGTAGTGAGAGAAAGAGAGAGACTGCGCGTGGGAGTGTGCGAAAAGAGAGTGCGATTGGGTGTGAGCGAAAGAGAGAGAGTGCACGTGGGTGTGAGAGAGAGAGAGAGTGTGCGTGGGACTGAGAGAGAGAGAGATAGAGTGCATGTGGGTGTGAGAGAGAGAGAGTGCGCCTGAAGTGAGAGAGAGAGTGCACTTGGGAGTGAGAGAGCGAGAGAGAGTGTGCGTGGGTATGAGAGAGCGAGAGAGAGTGCACGTGGGAGTGAGAGGGAGAGAGAGAGTGAGAGAGTGCGTGTGTGAGTGAGCGAAAGCGAGAGAGCTTGCGTGGGAGTGAGAGGGAGAGAGAGAGTGAGAGAGTGCGCGTGGGAGTGAGCGAAAGAGAGACATTGTGCTTAGGAGGGTGCGAAAGAGAGAGAGTGTGCTTGGGAGTGTGCGAAAGAGAGAGAGTGCGATTGGGTGTGAGTGAAAGAGAGAGAGTGCAATTGGGTGTGAGCGAAAGAGAGAGAGTGCGCATGGGATTGAGAGAGCCAGAGAGAGTGCACGTGGGAGTGAGAGGGAGAGAGAGAGTGAGAGAGTGTGCGTGGGAGTGAGAGAAAGAGAGAGAGTGCAAGTGGGATTGAGGGTAAGAGAGATAGAGTGCTTGGGAGTGAGAAAGAGAGATTGCTTGTGGGAGTGAGAGAAAGAGGGAGAGTGTGCATGGGAGTGAGAGAGAGAGAGAGTTTGCGTGGGAGTGAGAGGGAGAGTGCGTGTGGGTTTGAGAGAGTGAGGGGGTTTGCGCATTATAGTGAGAGAGGGAGAGTGTGCGTGAGAGCGTGCGAAAGAGAGAAAGTGCGTGTGGGCATGAGCGAAAAAGAAAGATGTGCGTGGGAGTGAGCGAAAGAGAGAGGGTGCACATGGGAGTGACAGTGAGAGCGAGAGTGCGCTTGGGAGTCAGAGAGCGAGTGCGCATGGGAGTGAGAGAGAGAGAGCGAATGTGCTTGGGTGTGTGAGAGAGAGAGAGTGTGCGTGGGAGTGAGAGAGAGAGAGTGCGCATGGCAGTGAAAGAGAGAGAGTGCGCGTGGGAGTGAGCGAAAGAGAGAGTTCGCGTGGGATTGAGAGAGAGATAGAGTGCGCGTGGGAGTGAGCGAAAGAGAGAGAGAGCGCATGTGAGTGAGCAAAAGAGAGAGAGTGTGCTTGGGAGTGAGCAAAAGATAGAGGGTGCACGTGGGAGTGAGCAAAAGGGAGAGTGAGTGCGTGTGGGAGTGAGCGAAAGAGAGTGCGCGTGTGAGTGAGCAAAAGACAGAGTGTGCGCGTGGGAGTGAGCGAAAGTGAGAGAGTGCGTGTGGGAGTCAGAGTAAGAGAGAGAGTGCATGTGGGGGTGAGAGAAAGAGAGAGAGTGTGTGGGAGTGAGAGAAAGCGATAGTGTGCGCGTGCGAGTGAGAGAGAGAGAGTGGGTGGGAGTGAGAGAGAGTGAGTTTGTGCATGGGAGTGAGAGAAAGAGAATGTGCGTGTGGGAGTGTGAAAGAGAGTGCCTGTGGGAGTGAGATAGCGAATGAGAGTGTGCATGGGAGTGAGAGAGAGAGAGAGAGAGTGTGCGTGAGAATGAGAGAAAGAGAGTGATTGCGTGAGGGAGTGAGAGAGTGAGAGAGAGTGCACGTGGGAGTGAGCAAAAGAGAGAAAGTGCGTGTGGGGGTGAGCAAAAGGGAGAGAGTGTGCGTGGTAGTGAGCGAAAGAGAGAGAATGCACGTGGGAGTCAGCGGAAGAGGGAGAGTGCATGTGGGAGTGAGCAAAAGAGAGAGAGAGCGATTGCGGTTAGTAGTGAGCGAAAGAGAGACTGCATGTGGGACTGAGGAAATGAGAGAGAGAGAGAATGTGCGTGGGAGTGAGTGCAAGAGCGAGATTGCGCTTGGGATGATAGAGAGAGAGTGAATGCACGTTGATGTGAGAGAGAGAGACACGGTGCGCGGGAGTGAGAGAGAGAGAGATTGCGCTTGGGAGTGAAAGAGAGAGAGTGTGTGTGGGAGTGAGAGAGTGAGAGAGAGTGGGCATGGCAGTGAGAGAGTGAGAGACAGTGCGCATGGGAGTGAGAGGAGATAGAGAGTGAGAGAGAGCGCGTGGGAGTGAGAGAAAGAGAGAGAGGGCGCATTGGATTGTGAGTAAGAGAGAGAGTGCACGTGGGAGTCAGCGAAAGAGAGAGAGAGTGCTTGTGGGAGTAAGCGTGCGAGTGAGGGAAAGAGAGAGCATACGCATGTGCGTGAGTGAAAGAGAGACTGTGTGCGTGGGAGTGAACAAAAGGGAGAGAGAGAGTGTGGGAGAGAGCGAAAGAGTGTGCGCGTGGGAGTGAGCGAAAGTGAGAGAGTGCGTGTGGGAGTGAGCGAAAGAGAGAGAGTGCGCGTGGGAGTGAGAGAGCGAGAGAGAGTGCACGTTGGTGTGAGAGAGCAAGAGAGAGTGCACGTAGGAGTGAGAGGGAGAGAGAGAGTTAGAGAGTGTGTGTTTGAGTGAGTGAAAGCGAGAGAGTTTGCATTGGAGTGAGAGGGAGAGAGAGAGTGAGAGAGTGTGCGTGGGAGTGAGCGAAAGAGAGAGTGTGCTTGGGAGTGTACGAAAGAGAGAGAGTGCGATTGGGTGTGAGCAAAAGAGAGAGAGTGCGATTGGGTGTGAGCGAAAGAGAGAGAGTGCACGTGGGAGTGAGCGAAAGTGAGAGAGTGCGCGTGGGAGTGAGAGGGAGAGAGAGAGTGAGAGAGTGCGTGTGGGAGTGAGTGAAAGAGAGAGAGTGTGCTTGGCAGTGTGCGAAAGAGAGAGAGTGTGATTGGGTGTGAGTGAAAGAGAGAGTGCAATTGGGTGTGAGCAAAAGAGAGAGAGTGCGCGTGGGAGTGAGCGAGAGAGTGCGCTTGTGAGTGAGAGAGCCAGAGAGAGTGCACTTGGGAGTGAGAGTGAGAGAGAGAGTGAGAGAGTGCGCGTGGGAGTGAGAGAAAGAGAGAGAGTGCATGTGGGAATGATGGTAAGAGAGAGAGAGCGCATCGGAGTGAGAAAAAGAGATTGCTTGTGGGAGTGAGAGTAAGAGGGAGAGTGAGCATGGGAGTGAGAGAGAGAGTTTGCGTTGGAGTGAGAGGGAAGTGTGTGTGGGATTGAGAGAGTGAGAGGGAGTGCGCATGATAGTGAGAGAGGGAGAGTGTGCGTGAGAGTGAGCGAAAGAGAGAAAGTGCATGTGGGCGTGAGCGAAAAAGAGAGAGTGTGCGTGGGAGTGAGCGAAAGAGAGAGGGTGCACATGGGAGTCAGCGGAAGAGAGAGTGCACGTGGTTGTGGGCGAATGAGAGAGAGAGCGAGTGAGGATGGGAGTGAGCAAAAGAGAGAGAGTTCATGTGGGAGTGAGCGAACGAGAGAGAGAGAGCGCTCTTGAGAGTGAGAGCAAGAGCGAGAGTGCGCTTGGGAGTCAGAGAGCGAGTGCGCATGGGAGTGAGAAAGAGAGAGAGCGAATGCACTTGTGTGTGAGAGAGAGAGGGAGTGTGTGTGGGAGTGAGCAAAAGAGAGAGAGTGCGCATGTGAGGGAGCGAAAGAGAGATAGTGCGAGTGGGAGTGAGCGAAAGAGAGAGAGTGCGCTTGGGAGTGAGCAAAAGATAGAGAGTGCGTGTGGGAGTGAGCAAAAGGGAGAGAGAGTGTGCGTGAGAGTGAGCGAAAGCGAGAGAGTGCATGTGGGAGTGAGAGTAAGAGAGAGAGTGCACGTGGGGGTGAGAGAAAGAGAGAGAGAAAATGTTGGAGTGAGAGCAAGAGATAGTGTGCGCGTGGGAGTGAGAGAGAGAGTGCATGGGAGTGAGAGATAGAGAGTTTGTGCATGGGAGTGAGAGAGAGAGAATGTGCATGTGGGAGTGTGAAAGACAGTGCCTGTGGGAGTGAGAAAGCGAGAGAGAGTGTGCATGGGAGTGAGAGAGAGAGAGAGAGAGTGTGCGTGAGATTGAGAGAAAGAGAGTGAGTGCGTGAGGGAGTGAGAGAGAGAGAGAGAGTGCACGTGGGAGTGAGCAAAAGAGAGAAAGTGCGAGTGGGGGTAAGCAAAAGCGAGAGAGTGTGTGTGGGAGTGAGCGAAAGAGAGAGTGCACGTGGAAGTCAGCAGAAGAGGGAGAGTGCATGTGGGAGTGAGCAAAAGAGAGAGAGAGCGAGTGTGACTGGTAGTGAGCGAAAGAGAGAGACTGCATGTGGGAGTGAGGAAATGAGAGAGAGAGAGAATGTGTGTGGGAATGAGTGTGAGAGAGAGATTGCGCTTGGGATGATAGAGAGTGAATGCACGTGGGTGAGAGAGAGAGAGACAGTGTGCACGGGAGTGAGAGAGAGAGAGAGGGCGCGTGGGAGTGAAAGAGAGAGAGTGTGTGTGGGAGTGAGAGAATGAGAGAGAGTGGGCATGGGAGTGAGAGAGTGAGAGAAAGTGAGAGAGTGCGCGTGGGAGTGAGAGAAAGAGAGAGAGGGCATATTGGATTGAGAGTAAGAGAGAGAGTGCACGTGGGAGTCAGTGAAAGAGAGAGAGAGTGCGCGTAGGAGTAAGCGTGCGAGTGAGCGAAAGAGAGAGAGTACGCATGTGAGTGAGCGAAAGAGAGACAGTGCACGTGGGAGTGAACAAAAGGGAGAGAGAGAGTGTGCGAGAGAGCAAAAGAGTGTGCGCGTGGGAGTGACCAAAAGAGAGAGAGAGACCATGTGGGAGTGAGAGTGAGAGAGAGAGTACATGTGGGAGTGAGAGAGAGAGAGAGAGCGCGCATGATAGTGAGAGAGAGAGCGTGTGCGTGAGAGTGAGACAAAGAGAGTGAGTGCGTGTGGGAGTGAGAGAGAGTGCACGTGTGAGTGAGCTAAAGAGAGAAAGTGCGTGTGGGGGTGAGTGAAAGAGAGAGAGTGTACATGGGAGTCAGCGGAAGAGAGAGAGTGTGAGAGAGGGTGGGAGTGAGCAAAAGAGAGAGAGTTCATGTGGGAGTGTGGGAACGAGAGAGAGAGAGAGTGCGCGTGGGAGTGAGAGCGAGAGCGAGAGCGAGAGTGCGCTATGGAGTAAGAGAGCGAGTGCGCATGGGAGTGAGAGAGAGAGAGACCGAACGTGCTTGGGTGTGAGAGAGAGAGAGATCATGCGTGGGAGTGAAAGAGAGAGAGTGAGCATGGGAGTGAAAGAGAGAGAGTGCGCGTGGGATTGAGAGAAAGAGAGAGAGCGCATGGGAATGAGAGAAAGAGAGAGAGTGCGCGTGGGAGTGAGAGGGAGAGTGCGTGTGGGATTGAGAGAGCGAGAGAGAGCGCACATGATAGTGAGAGAGGGAGAGTGTGCGTGAGAGTGAGCGAAAGAGAGAAAGTGCGTGTGGGGGTGAGCGAAAGAGTGAGAGCGTGCGTGGGAGTGTGCGAAAGGCAGGGAGTGCACGTTGCATTCAGCGGAAGAGAGAGAGTGCACGTGGGTGTGGGCGAATGAGAGAGAGAGTGCGTGAGGGTGGGAGTGAGCAAAAGAGATAGAGTTCATGTGGGAGTGAGGGAACGAGAGAGAGAGAGTCCGCGTGGGAGTGAGAGCGAGAGCGAGAGTGCGCTTGGGAGTCAGAAAGCGAGTGGGCATGGAAGAGAGACAGAGAGAGAGAGCGAATGCGCTTGGGTGTGAGAGAGAGAGATTGTGCATGGGAGTGAGAGAGAGAGAGTGCGTGTGGGAGTGAGAGAGAGAGAGTGCAAGTGTGAGTAAGCGAAAGAGAGAAAGTGTGTGGGGGTGAGTGAAAGAGAGAGAGTGTACATGGGAGTCAGCGGAAGAGAGAGAGTGTGAGAGAAGGTGGGAGTGAGCAAAAGAGAGAGAGTTCATGTGGGAGTGTGGGAACGAGAGAGAGAGAGAGTGCGCGTGGGAGTGAGAGCGAGAGCGAGAGTGCGCTATGGAGTAAGAGAGCGAGTGCGGATGGGTGTGAGAGAGAGAGAGAGCGAACGTGCTTGGGAGTGAGAGAGAGAGAGTGCGCGTGGGAGTGAAAGATAGAGAGTGCGCGTGGGAGTGAGAGAAAGAGAGACAGAGTGCATGGGATTGAGAGAAAGAGAGTGAGTGCGTGTGGGAGTTAGCAAAAGATAGAGAGTGTGCGTGGTAGTGAGCAAAAGAGAGAGTGTGCGTGTGGGAGTGAGCAAAAGAGAGTGCGCGTGGTAGTGAGAGAAAGAAAGAGAGTGCGCGTGGGAGTGTGCGAAAGAGAGAGAGTGCGATTGGGTGTGAGCGAAAGAGAGAGAGTGCATGTGGGTGTGAGAGAGAGAGAGAGAGAGTGCGTGGGACTGAGAGAGTGAGAGAGATAGAGTGCTTGTGGGTGTGAGAGAGAGAGAGTGCGCCTGAAGTGAGAGAGAGAGTCTTCCATGAAGTGAGAGAGCAAGAGAGAGTGCACGTGGGAGTGAGAGGGAGAGAGAGAGCGAGAGTGTGCGTTTGTGAGTGAGCGAAAGCGAGAGAGTTTGTGTGGGAGTGAGAGGGAGAGAGAGAGTGAGAGAGTGCACGTGGGAGTGAGCGAAAGAGAGAGAGTGTGCGTGGGAGGGTGCGAAACAGAGAGAGTGCGAATGGGTGTGAGCGAAAGAGAGAGAGTGCACGTGGGTGTGAGAGAGAGAGACAGTGCGCGTGGGAATGAGAGAGAGAAAGTGCACGTGAAGTGAGAGATAGAGTGCGCTTGGGAGTGAGAGAGCAAGAAAGAGTGCACGTGGGAGTGAGAGAGCGAGAGAGGGTGCACGTGGGAGTGAGAGGGAGAGAGAGTGAGAGAGTGCGCGTGGGAGTGAGAGAAAGAGAGAGAGTGCATGTGGGATTGAGGGCAAGAGAGATAGAGCGCGTGGGAGTGAGAAAGAGTGATTGCTTGTGGGAGTGAGAGAAAGAGAGAGAGTGCGCATGGGAGTGAGAGACAGAGACTTTGCGTGGGAGTGAGAGGGAGAGTGCGTGTGGGATTAAGAGAGTGAGAGGGAGCGCACATGATAGTGAGAGAGGGAGAGTGTGCGTGAGAGCGAGCGAAGGAGAGAAAGTGCGTGTGGGCATGAGCGAAAAGGAGAGAGTGTGCGTGGGAGTGAGCGAAAGAGAGAGAGTGTGCGTGGGAGGGTGCGAAACAGAGAGAGTGCGATTGGGTGTGAGCGAAAGAGAGAGAGTGCACGTGGGTGTGAGAGAGAGAGACAGTGCGCGTGGGAATGAGAGAGAGAAAGTGCACGTGAAGTGAGAGATAGAGTGCGCTTGGGAGTGAGAGAGCAAGAAAGAGTGCACGTGGGAGTGAGAGAGCGAGAGAGAGTGCACGTGGGAGTGAGAGGGAGAGAGAGTGAGAGAGTGCGCGTGGGAGTGAGAGAAAGAGAGAGAGTGCATGTGGGATTGAGGGTAAGAGAGATAGAGCGCGTGGGAGTGAGAAAGAGTGATTGCTTGTGGGAGTGAGAGAAAGAGAGAGAGTGCGCATGGGAGTGAGAGACAGAGACTTTGCGTGGGAGTGAGAGGGAGAGTGCGTGTGGGATTAAGAGAGTGAGAGGGAGCGCGCATGATAGTGAGAGAGGGAGAGTGTGCGTGAGAGCGAGCGAAGGAGAGAAAGTGCGTGTGGGCATGAGCGAAAAGGAGAGAGTGTGCGTGGGAGTGAGCAAAAGAGAGAGGGTGCACGTGGGAGTCAGCAGAAGAGAGAGTGCACGTGGGTGTGGGTGAATGAGAGAGAGAGCGAGTGAAGGTGGGAGTGAGCAAAAGAGAGAGAGTTCATGTGGGAGTGAGGGAATGAGAGAGAGAGTGCGCGTGGGAGTGAGAGTGAGAGCGAGAGAGCGCTTGGGAGTCAGAGAGTGAGTGCGCATGGGAGTGAGAGAGAGAGAGAGCGAATGCTCTTGGGTGTGAGAGAGAGAGAAGTGTGTGGGAGTGAGAGAGAGACAATGCGCGTGGCAGTGAAAGAGAGAGAGTGCGCGTGGGAGTGAGAGAAAGAGAGAGATTGTGCGTGGGAGTGAGAGAAAGATAGAGTGCGCGTGGGAATGAGTGAGAGATAGAGTGCGCATGGGAGTGACCGAAAGAGAGAGAGTGGGCATGTGAGTGAGCGAAAGAGAGATAGTGCACGTGGGATTGAGCGAACGAGAGAGAGTGCGCTTGGGAGTGAGCAAAAGATAGAGACTGCACGTGGGAGTGAGCAAAAGGGAGAGCGAGTGCGTGTGGGAGTGAGCGAAAGAGAGTGCGCGTAAGAGTGAGCAAAAGAGAGAGTGTGTGCGTGGGAGTGAGCGAAAGAGAAAGAGTGCACGTGGCAGTGAGCGAAAGCGAGAGAGTGTGTGTGGGAGTGAGAGTAAGAGAGAGAGTGCACGTGGGGGTGAGAGAAAGAGAGAGAGAGCTTGTGGGAGTGAGAGAAAGAGATAGTGTGCGCGTGGGAGTGAGAGAGAGAGAGAGTGCGTGGGAGTGAGAGAGAGAGAGTTTGTGCATGGGAGTGAGAGACAGAGAATGTGCATGTGGGAGTGTGAAAGAGAGTGCGTGTGGGAGTGAGATAGTGAGAGAGAGTGTGCATGGGAGTGAGAGAGAGAGATAGAGAGTGTGCTTGAAAATGAGAGAGAGAGTGAGTGCATGAGGGAGTGAGAGAGAGAGAGAGAGAGTGCACGTGGGAGTGAGCAAAAGAGAGAAAGTGCGTGTGGGGGTGAGCAAAAGGGAGAGAGTGTGCGTCGGAGTGAGCGAAAGAGAGAGAGTGCACGTGGGAGTCAGCGGAAGAGGGAGAGTGCATGTGGGAGTGAGCAAAAGAGAGAGAGAGCGAGTGCGGTTGGTAGTGAGCGAAAGAGAGACTGCATGTGGGGGTGAGGTAATGAGAGAGAGAGAATGTGCGTGGGAGTGAGTGCAAGGGCCAGATTGCGCTTGGGATGATAGAGAGAGAGAGTGAATGCACGTGGGTGTGAGAGTGAGAGACAGTGTGCACGGGAGTGAGAGAGAGAGAGAGTGCGCGTGGG
The DNA here is from genome assembly GCF_017639515.1 of Carcharodon carcharias. NCBI lineage: Eukaryota > Metazoa > Chordata > Chondrichthyes > Lamniformes > Lamnidae > Carcharodon > Carcharodon carcharias. Next base: position 116,917,639 of record NC_054475.1, read on the forward strand.
AGTGAAAGAGACAGAGTGTGTGTGGGAGTGAGAGGGTGAGAGAGAGTGGGCATGGGAGTGAGAGGAGATAGAGAGTGAGAGAGTGTGCGTGGGAGTGAGAGAAAGAGAGCGAGTGCACATTGGATTGAGAGTAAGAGAGAGAATGCACGTGGGAGTCAGCGAAAGAGAGAGAGAGTGCACGTGGGACTAAGCGTGCGAGTAAGCGAAAGAGAGAGAATACACAAGTGAGTGAGTGAAAGAGAGACAGTGCGCGTGGGAGTGAAAAAAGGGAGAGAGAGAGTGTGGGAGAGAGCCCAAGAGTGGGCGCGTGGGAGTGAGCGAAAGTGAGAGAGTGCCCGTGGGAGTGAGCGAAAGAGAGAGAGTGCGCGTAAGAGTGAGAGAGCGAGAGAGAGTGCACGTGGGTGTGCAAGAGTGAGAGAGAGTGCACGTGGGAGTGAGAGGGAGAGAGAGAGTTAGAGAGTGCGCGTGTGAGTGAGCAAAAGCGAGAGAGTTTGCGTGGGAGTGAGAGGGAGAGCGGGAGTGAGAGAGTGCGCGTGGGAGTGAGCGAAAGAGAGAGAGTGTGCGTGGAAGTGTGCAAAAGAGAGAGAATGCAGTTGGGTGTGAGCGAAAGGGAGAGAGTGCACGTGGGTGTGAGAGAGACAGAGAGAGAATGCATGTGGGTATGAGAGAGAGAGACAGTGCGCGTGGGAGTGAGAGAGAGTAAGTGCGCATGAAGTGAGCGCGAGAGTGCGCTTGGGAGTGAGAGAGCGAGAGAGAGTGCACGTGGGAGAGAGAGGGAGAGAGAGAGTGAGAGAGTGCACGTGAGAGTGAGAGAAAGAGTGAGAGTTCATGTGCGAAGGATGGTGAGAGAGAGAGCGCGTGGGAGTGAGACAAAGCGATTGCTTGTGGGAGTGACAGAAAGAGAGAGTGTGCATGGGAGTGAGAGAGAGAAAGTTTGCATGGGAGTGAGAGGGAGAGTGCACGTGGGATTGAGAGAATGAGAGGGAGTGCGCATGATAGTGAGAGAGGGAGAGTGTGCGTGAGAGTGAGAGAAAGAGAGAAAGTGCGTGTGGGAGTGAGCGAAAAAGAGAGAGTGTACGTGGGAGTGAGCGAGAGAGGGTGCACTTGGGAGTCAGCAGAAGAAAGAGTGCACGTGGGTGTGGGCGAATGAGAGAGAGAGCGAGTGAGGATGGGAGTGAGCAAAAGAGAGAGAGTTCATGTGGGAGTGAGCGAACGAGAGAGAGAGAGCGCCCGTGGGAGTGAGAGCGAGAACGAGAGTGCGCTTGGGAGTCAGAGAGCGAGTGCGCATGGGAGTGAGAGAAAGAGAGAGTGCGCGTGGGAATGAGAGAGAGATAGAGTGCGCGTGGGAGTGAGCGAAAGAGAGAGAGTGCGCATGTGAGGGAGCGAAAGAGAGATAGTGTGCGTGGGCATGAGCGAAGATAGAGAGTGCGCGTGGGAGTGAGCAAAAGGGAGAGAGAGTGCATGTGGGAGTGTGCGAAAGAGAGTGCACATGTGAGTGAGCAAAAGAGAGAGTGTGTGCGTGGGAGTGAGCGAAAGAGAAAGAGTGCATGTGGCAGTGAGCGAAAACGAGAGAGTGCATTTGGGAGTGAGAGTAAGAGAGAGAATACATGTGGGGGTGAGAGAAAGAGAGAGAGAGTGTGTGGGAGTGAGAGAAAGAGATAGTGTGTGCATGGGAGTGAGAGAGAGAGAGTTTGTGCATGGGAGTGAGAGAGAGAGAATGTGCATGTGGGAGTGTGAAAGAGAGTGCCTGAGGGAGTGAGATTGCGAGAGAGAGTGTGCATGGGAGTGAGAGAGAGAGAGAGAGAGTGTGCGTGAGATTGAGAGAAAGAGAGTGAGTGCGTGAGGGAGTGAGAGAGAGAGAGAGAGAGTGCATGTGGGAGTGAGCAAAAGAGAGAAAGTGCGTGTGGGGGTGAGCAAAAGGGAGAGAGTGTGCGTGGGAGTGAGCGAAAGAGAGAGTGCACGTGGGAGTCAGCGGAAGAGGGAGAGTGCATGTGGGAGTGAGCAAAAGAGAGAGTGAGCGAGTGTGGTTGGAAGTGAGCGAAAGAGAGACTGCATGTGGGAGTGAGGAAATGAGAGAGAGAGAGAATTTGCGTGGGAGTGAGTGCGAGAGCGAGATTGCGCTTGGGATGATAGAGAGAGAGAGTGAATGCACGTGGGTGTGAGAGAGAGAGACAGTGTGCGCGGGTGTGAGAGAGAGAGATAGTGCACGTGGGAGTGAAAGAGAGAGAGTGTGTGTGGGAGAGAGAGAGTGAGAGAGAGAGGGCATGGGAGTGAGAGAGTGAGAGAGAGTGCGCATGGGAGTGAGAGGAGATAGAGTGAGAGAGTGCACGTGGGAGTGAGAGAAGGAGTGGGAGGGCGCATTTGATTGAGAGTAAGAGAGAGAGTGTGCGTGGGAGTAAGCGTGCGAGTGAGCGAAAGAGAGAGAATACGCATGTGAGTGAGCGAAAGAGAGAGTGCGCGTGGGAGTGAACAAAAGGGAGAGAGAGAGTGTGGGAGAGAGCAAATGAGTGTGCGCGTGGGAGTGAGCGAAAATGAGAGAGTGCGCGTGGGAGTGAACGAAAGAGAGAGAGTGCACGTGGGACTGAGCTAAAGATAGAGAGTGCGCATGGGAGTGAGCAAAAGAGAGAGAGACCATGTGGGAGGGAGAGTGAGAGAGAGAGTGCATCTGGGAGTGAGAGAGCGAGATAGAGCACGCATGATAGTGAGAGAGAGAGAGTGTGCATGAGAGTGAGACAAAGAGAGTGAGTGCGTGTGGGAGTGAGAGAGAGAGTGCACGTGTGAGTGAGCGAAAGAGAGAAAGTGCGTGTGGGGGTGAGTGAAAGAGAGAGAGTGCACATGGGAGTCAGCGGAAGAGAGAGAGTGTGAGTGAGGGTGGGAGTGAGCAAAAGAGAGAGAGTTCATGTGGGAGTGTGGGAACAAGATAGAGAGAGAGTGTGCGCGGGAGTGACATCGAGAGCGAGAGTGCGCTTGGGAGTAAGAGAGCGAGTGCGCATGGGAGTGAGAGAGCGAGAGAGAGCGAATGCGCTTGTGTGTGAGAGAGAGAGAGATCGTGCGTGGGAGTGAAAGAAAGAGAGTGCATGTGGGAGTGAGAGAAAGAGAGAGAGAGCGTGGGATTGAGAGAAAGAGAGAGATTGCGCGTGGGAGTGAGAGGGAGAGTGCGTGTGGGATTGAGAGAGCGAGAGAGAGTGCGCATGATAGTGAGAGAGGGAGAGTGTGCGTGAGAGTGAGGGAAAGAGAGAAAGTGCGTATGGGGGTGAGCGAAAGAGTGAGAGCATGCGTGGGAGTGTTCGAAAGACAGGGAGTGCACGTTGGATTCAGCAGAAGAGAGAGAGTGCACGTGGGTGTGGGCGAATGAGAGAGAGAGCGAGTGAGGGTGGGAGTGAGCAAAAGAGAGAGAGTTCATGTGGGAGTGAGGGAACGAGATAGAGAGAGTCCGCGTGGGAGTGAGAGCGAGAGCGAGAGTGCACTTGGGAATCAGAGAGCTTGTGTGCATGGAAGTGAGACAGAGAGAGACAGTGAATGCGCTTGGGTGTGTGACAGAGAGAGAGTGTGCATGGGAGTGAGAGAGAGAGAGTGCGCGTGGGAGTGAGAGAAAGAGAGACAGAGCACATTGGATTGAGAGAAAGAGAGTGAGTGCGCGTGGGAGTGAGCAAACGATAGAGAGTGTGCGTGGAAGTGAGCAAAAGAGAGAGAGTGCGTCTGGGAGTGAGCGAAAGAGAGTGAGCGTGGTAGTGAGAGAAAGAGAGAGTGTGCGTGGGAGTGTGCGAAAGAGAGAGAGTGCGATTGGGTGTGAGCGAAAGAGAGAGAGTGCACGTGGGTGTGAGAGAGAGAGAGAGTTTGCGTGGGACTGAGAGAGAGAGAGATAGAGTGCATGTGAGTGTGAGAGAGAGAGAGTGCGCCTGAAGTGAGAGAAAGAGTGTGCTTGGGAGTGAGAGAGCGAGAGAGAGTGCGCGTGGGAGTGAGAGAGCGAGAGAGAGTGCACGTGGGAATGAGAGGGAGAGAGAGAGTGAGAGAGTGCGTTTGTGAGTGAGCGAAAGTGAGAGAGTTTGCGTGGGAGTGAGAGGCAGAGAGAGAGTGAGAGACTGCGCGTGGGAGTGAGCGAAAGAGAGAGAGTGTGCGTGGGAGGGTGCGAAACAGTGAGAGTGCGATTGGGTGTGAGCGAAAGAGAGAGAGTGCACGTGGGAGTGAGAGAGAGAGAGAGAGTGCATGGGGATGAGAGAGAGAGAGAGAGAACGTATGTGGGTGTGAGAGAGAGAGACAGTGCGCGTGGGAATGAGAGAGAGAAAGTGCACTTGAAGTGAGAGAGAGAGTGCGCTTGGGAGTGAGAGAGCGAGAGAGAGTGCACGTGGGAATGAGAGAGCAAGAGAGAGTGCACGTGGGAGTGAGAGGGAGAGAGAGAGTGAGAGAGGGCACGAGGGAGTGAGAGAAAGAGAGAGAGTGCATGTGGGATTGAGGGTTAGAAAGATAGAGCGCGTGGGAGTGAGAAAAAGAGATTGCTTGTGGGAGTGAGAGAAAGAGAGAGAGTACGCATGGGAGTGAGAGTGAGAATGTTTGCGTGGGAGTGAGAAGGAGAGTCTGTGTGGGATTGAGAGAGTGAGAGGGAGTGTGCATGATAGTGAGAGAGGGAGAGTGTGAGTGAGAGTGAGCGAAAGAGAGAAAGTGTGTGTGGGGGTGAGTGAAAAAGAGTGTGCGTGGGAGTGAGTGAAAGAGAGAGGGTGCACGTGGGAGTCAGCGGTAGAGAGAGTGCACGTGGGTGTGGGCGAATGAGAGAGAGAGCGAGTGAGGGTGGGAGTGAGCAAAAGAGAAAGAGTTCATGTGGGAGTGAGGGAACGAGAGAGAGAGTGCGTGTGGGAGTGAGAGCGAGAGCGAGATTGCGCTTGGGAGTCAGAGAGCGAGTGCGCATGGGAATGAGAGAAAGAGAGAGTGAATGCGCTTGGGTGTGAGAGAGAGAGAGAGTGTGCGTGGGATTGACAGAGAGAGAGAGTGCGCGTGGCAGTGAAAGAGAGAGAGTGCGCGTGGGAGTGAGAGAAAGAGAGAGAGCATGTGGGATTGAGAGAAAGTGAGAGTTTGCACGTGGGAGTGAGAGAAAGAGAGATTGCACGTGGGAATGAGAGAGAGATAGAGTGCGTGTGGGAGCGCGCGAAAGAGAGAGAGTGCAAATGTGAGTTAGCGAAAGAGAGATAGTGCACGTGGGAATGAGTGAAAGAGAGAGATTGCGCTTGGGAGTGAGCAAAAGATAGAGAGTGCGCATGGGAGTGAGCAAAAGGGAGAGAGAGTGCGTGTGGGAGTGAGCGAAAGAGAGTGAGCGTGTGAGTGAGCAAAAGAGAGAGAGTGTGCGTGGGAGTGAGCGAAAGAGAAAGAGTGCACGTGGCAGTGAGCGAAAGCGAGAGAGTGCATGTGGGAGTGAGAGTAAGAGAGAGAGTGCACGTGGGGGTGAGATAAAGAGAGAGAGCGTGTGGGAGTGAGAGAAAGAGATAGCGTGAGCGTGGGAGTGAGAGAGAGAGAGTGCGTGGGAGTGAGAGAGAGAGTTTGTGCATGGGAGTGAGAGAGAGAGAATGTGCATGTGGGAGTGTGAAAGAGAGTGCGTGTGGGCGTGAGATAGCGAGAGAGAGTGTGCATGGGAGTGAGAGAGAGAGAGAGAGTGTGCGTGAGAGTGAGAGAAAGAGAGTGAGTGCGTGAGGGAGTGAGAGAGAGAGAGTGCACATGGGACTGAGCAAAAGAGAGAAAGTGCCTGTGGGGGTGAACAAAAGGGAGAGAGTATGTGTGTGTGTGAGTGAAACAGAGAGAGTGCACGTGGGAGTCAGCGGAAGAGGGAGAGTGCATGTGGGAGTGAGCAAAAGAGAGAGAGCGAGTGCGGTTGGTAGTGAGTGAAAGAGTGACTGCATGTGGGAGTGAGGAAATGAGAAAGAGAGAGAATGTGCGTGGGAGTGAGTGCCAGAACGAGTTTGCGCTTGGGATGATAGAGAGAGAGAGTGAGTGCACGTGGGTGTGAGACAGTGTGCGCGGGAGTGAATGAGAGACAGTGCACTTGGAGTGAAACAGCGAGAGTGCGTGTGGGAGTGAGAGAGTGAGAGAGAGTGGGCATGGGATTGAGAGAGTGAGAGAGAGTGCGCATGGGAGTGAGAGGAGATAGAGAGTGAGAGATTACGCGTGGGAGTGAGAGAAAGAGAGAGAGGGCGCATTGGATTGAGAGTAAGAGATAGAGTGCACGTGGGAGTCAGCAAAAGAGAGAGAGAGTACGCGTGGGAGTGAACGTGCGAGTGAGCAAAAGAGAGAGAATACTCATGTGAGTGAGCGAAAGAGAGACAGTGCGCTTGGAGTGAACAAAAGGGAGAGAGAGAGTGTGGGAGAGAGCAAAAGAGAGTGCATGTGGGAGTGAGCGAAAGTGAGAGAGTGCGCGTTGGAGTGAGCAAAAGAAAGAGAGTGCACGTGGGAGTGAACTAAAGATACAGAGTGCACATGGGAGTGAGCAAAAGAGCGAGAGACCGTGTGGGAGTGAGACTGAGAGAGAGTGTGCGTGGGACTGAGAGAGAGAGTGCATGTGGGAGTGAGAGAGCGAGAGAGAGCGCGCATGATAGTGAGAGAGAGAGAGTGTGCGTGAGAGTGAGAGAAAGAGAGTGAGTGTGTGTGGGAGTGAGAGAGAGAGAGTGCATGTGTGAGTGAGCGAAAGAGAAAGTGCGTGTGGGGGTGAGTGAAAGAGAGGGAGTGTGCGTAGCTGTGAGCGAAAGAGAGAGAGTGCAGATGTGAGTCAGCGGAAGAGAGAGAGTGCGAGTGAGAGTGGGAGTGAGCAAAACAGAGAGTTCATGTCGGAGTGTGGGAACAAGAGAGAGAGAGAGTGCACGTGGGAGTGAGAGCGAGAGCGAGAGTGCGCTTGGGAGAAAGAGAGCGAGTGCTCATGGGAGTGAGAGAGAGAGAGAGTGAATGCGCCTGGGTGTGAAAGAGAGAGAGATCGTGCATGGGAATGAAAGAGAGAGAGTGTGCGTGGGAGTGAAAGAGAGAGAGTGTGCATGGGAGTGAGAGGGACAGTGCAGGTGGGATTGAGAGAGCGAGAGAGAGTGTGCATGATAGTGAGAGAGGGAGAGTGTGCGTGAGAGTGAGCAAAGGAGACATAGTGCGTGTGGTGGTGAGCGAAAGAGTGAGAGTCTGCGTGGGAGTGTGCGAAAGAGAGGGAGTGCACGTTGGAGTCAGTGGAAGAGAGAGAGTGCACGTGGGTGTGGGCAAATGAGAGAGAGAGTGAGTGAGTCCGCGTGGGAGTGAGAGCGAGAGCAAGAGTGCGCTTGGGAGTCAGAGAGCGAGTGCGCATGGAAGTGAGAGAGAGAGAGAGAGAATGCGCTTGGGTTTGAGAGAGAGAACGAGTGGGCGTGGGAGTGAGAGAGAGAGAGTGCGCGTGGGAGTGAGAGAGAGAGTGCGCGTGGGAGTGAGAGAAAGAGAGATAGAGCTCGTGGGATTGAGAGAAAGAGAGTGAGTGTGCATGGGAGTGAGCAAAAGATAGAGAGTGTGCGTGGCAGTGAGCATAAGAGACAGAGTGCGTGTGGGAGTGAGCGAAAGAGAGTGTGCATGGGAGTGAGAGAAAGAGAGAGTGTGCGCATGGGAGTGAGCGAAAGAGAGAGAGTGCTATTGGGTGTGAGCGAAAGAGAGAGTGTGCACGTGGGTGTGAGAGAGAGAGAGTGTGCGTGAGACTGAGAGAGAGACAGAGAGAGTGCATGTGGGTGTGAGAGAGAGAGAGTGCGCCTGAAGTGAGAGAGAGAGTGCGCTTGGGAGTGAGAGAGCGAGAGAGAGTGCACGTGGGAATGAGAGCGAGAGAGAGAGTGTACATGTGAATGAACAAAAGAGAGAGAGTGTGCGTGGGAGTGAGTGGGAGAGAGAGAGTGAGAGAGCGCACGTGGGTGTGAGCGAAAGAGAGGGAGTGTGCTTGGGAGTGTGCAAAAGAGAGAGAGTGCGATTGGGTGTGAGCGAAAGAGAGAGATTGCATGTGGGTGTGAGAGAGAGAGAGAGTGCGTGGGATTGAGAGAGAGAGAGAGAGAATGCATGTGGGTGTGAGAGAGAGAGAGACAGTGTGCGTGGGAGTGAGAGAGAGAAAGTGCGCGTGAATTGAGAGAGAGAGTGCACTTGGGAGTGAAAGAGCGAGAGAGAGTGCACGTGGGAGTGAGAGAGCAAGAGAGAGTGCACGTGGGAGAGAGAGGGACAGAGAGAGTGAGAGAGTGCGCGTGGGAGTGAGAGAAAGAGAGTGCGTGTGGGATTGAGAGTAAGAGAGGCAGAGCGCGTGGGAGTGAGAAAAAGAGATTGGTTGTGGGAGTGAGAGAAAGAAAGAGAGTGCGCATAGGAGTAAGAGAGAGAGTGTGTGTGGGAGTGAGAGAGAGAGAGTGCGCGTGGCAGTGAAAGAGAGAGAGTGCACGTGAGAGTGAGAGAAAGAGAACGAGAGCGCGTGGGATTAAGAGAAAGAGAGAGATTGCGCTTGGGAGTGAGAGAAAGAGAGAGTGCGCGTGGGAATGAGAGAGAGATAGAGTGCGCGTGGGAGTGAGCGAAAGAGAGAGAGAGTGCATGTGGGAGTGAGCGAAAGAGAGTGTGCATGTGAGTGAGCAAAAGAGAGAGAGTGTGCGTGGGAGGGAGCGAAAGAGAAAGAGTGCAGGTGACACTGAGCGAAAGTGAGAGAGTGCGTGTGGGAGTGAGAGTAATAGAGAGAGTGTGCGTGGGGGTGAGAGAAAGAGAGAAAGAGCGTGTGGGAGTGAGAGAAAGAGATAGAGTGCACGTGGGAGTAAGAGGGCGAGTGCACATGGGAGTGAGAGAGAGAGAGAGCGATGCGCGTGGGTGTGAGAGAGAGAGAGATCGTGCGTGGGAGTGAAAGAGAGAGAGTGCACGTGGGAGTAAAAGAGAGAGAGTGCGCGTGGGGGTGAGAGAAAGAGAGATAGAGCGCGTGGGATTGAGAGAAAGAGAGTGAGTGCGCATGGGAGTGAGCAAAAGATAGAGAGTGTGCGTGGAAGTGAGCAAAAGAGAGAGAGTGTGTGTGGCAGTGAGCGAAAGAGAGTGCGCATGGTAGTGAGAGAAAGAGAGAGAGTGCGCGTGGGAGTGTGCGAAAGAGAGAGAGTGCGATTGGGTGTAAGCGAAAGAGAGAGAGTGCACGTGGGTGTGAGAGAGAGAGAGTGTGTGTGCACTGAGAGAGAGAGAGTGCACGTGGGTGTGAGAGGGAGAGAGAGAGTGAGAGTGTGCGTGTGAGTGAGCGAAAATGAGAGAGTTTGCGTGGGAGTGAGAGGGAGAGAGAGAGTGAGAGAGTGAGCATGGGAGTGAGCGAAAGAGAGTGTGCGAAAGAGAGAGAGTGCGATTGGGTGTGAGCGAAAGAGAGAGAGTGCACGTGGGTGTGATAGAGAGAGAGAGAGTGCGTGGGAGTGAGAGAGAGAGAGATAGAGAATGCATGTGGGTGTGAGAGAGAGACAGTGCACGTGGGAGTGAGAGAGAGACAGTGCACGTGGGAGTGAGAGAGAGAAAGTGCGCATGAAGTGAGAGAGAGAGTGCACTTGGGAGTGAGCGGGCGAGAAAGAGTGCGCGTGGGAGTGAGAGAGAGAGAGAGTTCACGTGGGAGTGAGAGGGAGAGAGAGAGTGAGAGAGTGCGAGTGGGAGTGAGAGAAAGAGAGAGAGTGCATGTGGGATTCAGGGTAAGAGAGAGTGAGCGGGTGGAATTGAGAAAAAGAGATTGCTTGTGGGACTGAGAGAAAGAGAGAGAGTGCGCATGGGAGTGAGAGAGAGAGAGTTTGCGTGGGAGTGAGAGGCAGAGTGCGTGTGGGATTGAGAGAGTGAGGGGGAAGGCGCATGATAGTGAGAGAGGGAGAGTGTGCTTGAGAGTGAGCGAAAGAGAGAAAGTGCATGTGGGGGTGAGCGAAAAAGAGAGTGTGCGTGGGAGTGAGTGAACGAGAGAGGGTGCACGTGGGAGTCAGCGGAAGAGAGAGTGCACGTGGATGTGGGCGAATGAGAGAGAGAGCGAGTGAGGGTGGGAGTGAGCAAAAGAGAGAGAGTTCATGTGGGAGTGAGGGAACGAGAGAGAGAGAGAGTGCGCGTGGGAGTGAGAGCAAGCACGAGAGTGCGCTTGGGAGTCAGAGAGCGAGTGCACATGGGAGTGAGAGAGAGAGAGAGCGAATGCGCTTGGGTGTGACAGAGAGAGAGTGTGCGTGGGACTGAGAGAGAGAGAGTGCGCGTGGCAGTGAAAGAGAGAATGTGCACGTGGGAGTGAGAGAAAGAGAGAGAGAGTGCGTGGGATTGAGAGAAAGAGAGAGTGCGCGTGGGAATGAGAGAGAGATAGAGTGCGCGTGGGAGTGAGCGAAAGAGAGAGAGTGTGCATGTAAGTGAGCGAAAGAGAGATAGTGCGCGTGGGAGAGAGCAAAAGATAGAGAGTGCGCATGGGAGTGAGCAAAAGGGAGAGAGAGTGCGTGTGGGAGTGAGCGAAAGAGAAAGAGTGCACGTGGCAGTGAGCAAAAGTGAGAGAGTGCGTGTGGGAGTGTGAGTAAGAGAGAGAGAGCACGTGGGGGTGAGAGAAAGAGAGAGAGAGCATGTGGGAGTGAGAGAAAGAGATAGTGTGCGTGTGGGAGTGAGAGAGAGAAGAACAGTGCACGTGGGATTGAGCAAAAGAGAGAAAGTGCATGTGGGGGTGAGCGAAAGAGAGAGAGTGTGCGTGGGAGTGAGGGAAAGAGAGAGAGTGCACGTGGGAGTCAGCGGAAGAGGGAGAGTGCATGTGGGAGTGAGCAAAAGAGAGAGAGCGCGAGTGCGGTTGGTAGTGAGCGAAAGAGAGACTACATGTGAGAGTGAGAGAAAGAGAGAGAGTGCGCATGGGAGTGAGAGAGAGAGAGTTTGTGTGGGAGTGAGAGGGAGAGTGCGTGTGGGATTGAGAGAGTGAGGGGGAAGACGCATGATAGTGAGAGAAGGAGAGTGTGTGTGAGAGTGAGCGAAAGAGAGAAAGTGCATGTGGGGGTGAGCGAAAAAGAGAGAGCGTGCGTGGGAGTGAGCGAACGAGAGAGGGTGCACGTGGGAGTCAGCGGAAGAGACATTGCACGTGGATGTGGGCAAATGAGAGAGAGAGCGAGTGAGGGTGGGAGTGAGCAAAAGAGAGAGAATTCATGTGGGAGTGAGGGAACGAGAGAGAGAGAGAGTGCGCTTGGGAGTGAGAGCGAGCGCGAGAGTGCGCTTGGGAGTCAGAGAGCGAGTGCGCATGGGAGTGAGAGAGAGAGAGCGAATGCGCTTGGGTGTGACAGAGAGAGAGAGTGTGCGTGGGAGTGAGCGAAAGAGAGAGAGTGCGCATGGGAGTGAGCAAAAGGGAGAGAGAGTGTGTGTGGGAGTGAGCGAAAGAGAGTGCACGTGTGATTCAGCAAAAGAGAGAGAGTGTGCGTGGGAGGGAGTGAAAGAGAAAGAGTGCACTTTGCAGTGAGCGAAAGCGAGAGAGTGCGTGTGGGAGTGTGAGTAAGAGAGAGAGTGCACGTGGGGGTGGGAGAAAGAGAGAGAGAGCATGTGGGAGTGAGAGAAAGAGATAGTGTGCGTGTGGGAGTGAGAGAAAGATAGTGAGTGAGTGTGGGAGTGAGAGAGAGAGAGGGTGCATGGGAGTGAGCAAAAGAGCGAGAGTGCACTTGGGAGTCAGCGGAAGAGCGAGTGCATGTGGGTGTGGGCAAAAGAGAGAGGGAGAGTTCACATGGGTGTGATTGAAATATAGAAAGTGCGTGTAGAGGTGAGTGAAAGAGAGCGAGTGTACGTGGCAGGGAGCGAAAGAGAGAGAGTGCACATGGGAGTCAGCGGAAGAGAGAGAGTGCGAGTGAGGGTGGGAGTGAGCAAAAGAGAGAGAGTTCATGTGTGAGTGAGTGAACGAGAGAGAGAGAGAGTGCGCATGGGAGTGAGAGCGAGAGCGAGAGTGCGCTTGGGACTAAGAGAGCGAGTCCGCATGGGAGTGAGGGAGAGAGAGAGCGAATGCGCTTGGGTGTGAGAGAGAGAGAGATTGTGTGTGGGAGTGAAAGAGAGAGAGTGCACGTGGGAGTGAAAGAGAGAGAGTGGGTGTGGGATTGAGCGAAAGAGAGAGAGTGCTCAAGTGAGTGAGCGAAAGAGAGAGAGTGCACGTGGGAGTGAGCGAAAGAGAGTGAGTGTGCATGGGAGTGAGGAAAAGATAGAGAGTGAGCGAGGAAGTGAGCAAGAGAGAGAGTGCGTGTGGGAGTGAGCGAAAGAGAGTGCGCGTGGGAGTAAGAGAAAGAGAGAGAGTGCGCGTGGGAGTGCGCAAAAGAGAGAGAGTGGCATTGGGTGTGAGCGAAAGAGAGAGAGTGCACGTGGGTGTGAGAGGGAGAGAGAGTGTGCGTGGGACTGAGAGATAGATAGAGAGAGTGCATGTGGGTGGGAGAGAGAGAGAGTGCACGTGAAGTGAGAGAGCGAGAGAGATTGCATGTGGGTGTGAGAGGGAGAGAGAGAGTGAGAGAGTGCGCGTGGGAGTGAGAGAGCGAGAGAGAGTGCATGTGGGTGTGAGAGGGAGAGAGAGAGTGAGAGAGTGCGCGTGGGAGTGAGCGAAAGAGAGAGAGTGTGCATGGGAATGTGAGGGAGAGAGAGAGTGAGAGAGTGCGCGTGGGAGTGAGCGAAAGAGAGAGAGCGTGCGTGGGAGTGTGCGAAAGAGAGAGAGTGCAATTGGGTGTGAGCGAAGGAGAGAGTGCACGTGTGTGTGAGAGAGAGAGAGAGTGCGTGGGAGTGAGAGAGAGAGAGAGAGAGAATGCATGTGGGTTTGAGAGAGAGAGAAAGTGCACGTGGGAGTGAGTTAGAGAAAGTGCGCGTGAAGTGAGAGGGAGAGTGCGCTTGGGAGTGAGAGAGTGAGAGAGAGTGTGCGTTGGAGTGAGAGAAAGAGAGAGAGTGCGTGTGGGATTGAAAGTAAGAGAGAGAGAGCTCGTGGGAGTAAGAAAAAGAGTTTGCTTGTGGGAGTGAGAGAAAGAGATAGAGTGCGCATGGGAGCGAGAGAGAGAGAGAGTGTGCTTGCGAGTGAGAGGGAGAGTGCGTGTGGGATGAGAGAGCGAGAGAGAGTGCGCATGTTAGTGAGAGAGGGAGATTGTGTGTGAGAGTGAGCGAAAGAGAGAAAATGCGTGTGGGGGTGAGCGAAAGAGTGAGAGTGTGCGTGGGAGTGAGCGAAAGAGAGGGAGTGCACGTCAGGGTGGGCGAATGAGAGAGAGAGAGCAAGTGAGGGTGGGAGTGAGCAAATGAGAGAGTTCATGTGGGAGTGAGGGAACGAGAGAGAAAGTGTCCGCATGGGAGTGAGAGTGAGAGCGAGAGTGCACTTGGGAGTCAGAGAGCAAATGCGCATGGGAGTGAGAGAGAGAGAGAGTGAAAGTGCTTGGGTGTGAGAGAGAGAGAGAGAGTGTGCGTGGGAGTGAGAGAGAGTGAGTGCGCGTGGGACTGAAAGAGAGAGAGTGCATGTGGGAGTGAGAGAAAGAGAGAGAGAGTGCGTGGGATTGAGAGAAAGAGAGTGAGTGCGCGAGGGAGTGAGCAAAAGATAGAGAGTGTGCGAGGAAGTGAGCAAAAGAGAGAGAGTGCATGTGGGAGTGAGCAAAATAGAGTGCGCGTGGGAGTAAGAGGAAGAGAGACAGTGCCCGTGTGAGTGTTCGAAAGAGAGAGAGTGCAATTGGGTGCGAGCGAAAGAGAGAGAGTGCACGTGGGAGTGAGAGGGCGAGAGAGAGTGAGAGAATGCACGTGGGTGTGAGCGAAAGAGAGAGAGTGTGCATGGAAGTGTGCGAAAGAGAGAGAATGCAATTGGCTGAAAGTGAAAGAGAGAGTGCACATGGATGTGAGAGAGAGAGAGTGCGTGGGAGTGAGAGAGAGAGAGAGAGAATGCATGTGAGTGTGAGAGAGAGAGAAAGTGCACGTGGCAGTGAGCTAGAGAAAGTGCACGTGAAGTCAGAGAGAGAGTGCGCTTGGGAGTGAGAGAGCGAAGAGAATGTGCGTGGGAGTGAGAGAGAGAGAGAGAGGGCACATGGGAGTGAGTGGGAGAGAGACAGTGAGAGAGTGCGCGTGGGACTGAGAGAAAGAGAGAGAGTGCATGTGGGTTTGAAAGTAAGAGAGAGAGAGCGCGTGGGAATGAGAAAAAGAGAGAGAGTGCGCATGGGAGTGAGAGAGAGAGAGACTGTGCGTGGGAGTGAGAGGGAGTGTGCGTGTGGGATTGAGAGAGCAAGAGAGAATGCGCATGATAGTGAGAGAGGGAGAGTGTGCGTGAGAGTGAGCGAAAGATATAAAATGCGTGTGGGGGTGAGCGAAAGAGTGAGAGTGTGCGTGGGAGTGAGCAAAAGAGAGGGAGTGCACGTGGGAGTCAGCGGAAGAGGGAGAGTGCACGTGGGTGTGGGCGAATGAGAGAGAGAGCGAGTGAGGGTGGGAGAGAGCAAAAGAGAGAGGATTCATTTGGGAGTGAGGGAACAAGAGAGAGAGAGTCCGCGTTTGAGTGAGAGTGAGAGCGAGAGTGCACTTGGGAGTCAGAGAGCGAGTGCACATGGGAGTGAGAGAGAGAGAGAGCGAATGCGCTTGGGTGTGAGAGAGAGAGAGAGAGAGTGCGTGGGAATGAGAGAGAGAGAGAGTGCTCATGGGAGTGAAAGAGAGAGAGTGCATGTGGGAGTGAGAGAAAGAGATTGAGTGCACTTGGGAGTGAGCAAAAGATAGAGAATGCGTGTGGGAGTGAGCAAAAGAGAGTGCGCATGGGAGTGAGAGAAAGAGAGAGAGTGCACGTGGGAGTGTGCGAAAGAGAGATAGTGCAATTGGGTGTGAGCGAAAGAGACAAAGTGCACATGGGCATGAGAGAGAGAGAGTGTGTGTGGGACTGAGAGAGACAGAGAGAGAGAGTGCATGTGGGTGTGAGAGAGAGAGAGTGCGCCTGAAGTGAGAGAGAGATTGCGCTTGGGAGTGAGAGAGCGAGAGAGAGTGCACGTGGTAGTGAGAGAGCGAGAGAGAGTGCACGTGGGATTGAGAGGGAGAGAGAGTGAGAGACTGCATGTGTGAGTGAGTGAAAGAGAAAAAGTGGGCATGGGAGTGAGAGAGAGAGAGAGAGAATGCAGGTGGGTGTGAGGGAGTGAGACTGTGCGTGTGGGAGTAATAGAGAGAATGTGCGCGTGAAGTGAGACAGAGAGTGCGCTTGGGAGTGAGAGAGTGAGAGAGTGAGTGTGGGTGTGGGCGAATGAGAAAGAGAGCGAGTGAGGGTTCGAGTGAGCAAAGGAGAGAGAGTTCATGTAGGAGTGAGGGAACGAGAGAGAGAGAGTGCGCTTGGGAGTCAGAGAGCGAGTGCGCATGGGAGTGAGAGACAGAGAGAGCGAATGCACTTGGGTGTGAGAGAGAGAGTGTGCGTGGGAGTGAGAGAGAGAGAGTGCGCATGGGAGTGAAAGAGAGAGAGTGCGCGTGGGAGTGAGAGAAAGAGAGAGAGCGCTTGGGATTGAGAGAAAGAGAGAGATTGCGTGTGGGAGTGAGAGAAAGAGAGAGTGCGCGTGGGAATGAGAGAGAGATAGATTGCGCGTGGGAGTGAGCGAAAGAGAGAGAGTGCGCATGTGAGTGAGCGAAACAGAGATAGTGTGCGTGGGAGTGAGCAAAAGTGACAGAGTGCGCTTGGGAGTGAGCAAAAGATAGAGAGTGCATGTCGGATTGAGCAAAAGTGAGAGAGAGTGTGTGTGGGAGTGAGTGAAAGAGAGTGCGCATGTGAATGAGCAAAAGAGAGAGAGTGTGCTTGGGAGTGAGCGAAGGAGAAAGAGTGCACGTGGCAGTGAGCGAAAGCGAGAGAGTGCGTGTGGCATTTAGAGCAAGAGAGAAAGTGCGTGTGGGGGTGAGAGAAAGAGAGAGAGCATGTGGGAGTGAGAGAAAGAGATAGTGTGCGCATGGGAGTGAGAGAGTGAGAGTGCGTGATAGTGAGAGAGAGAGAGTTTGTGATTGGGAGTGAGAGAGAGAGATAATGTGAGTTTGGGAGTGTGAAAGAGAGTGCGTGTGGGAGCGAGATAGCGAGAGAGAGTGTGCATGGGAGTGAGAGAAAGAGAGTTAGTGCGTGAGGGAGTGAGAGAGAGAGTGCACGTGGGAGTGAGCGAAAGAGAGAAAGTGTGTATGGGGGTGAGCGAAAGAGAGAGAGAGCGAGTGCGGTTGTTAGTGAGCGAAAGAGAGAGAGTGCATGTGGGAGTGAGGTAATGAGAGAGAGAGAGTGTGCGTGGGAGTGATAGTGAGAGCGAGATTGCGCTTGGGAGTGATAGAGAGAGAGAGTGAATGCGCGTGGATGTGAGAGAGAGAGAGAGTGTGCGCGGGAGTGAGAGAGAGAGAGTGTGCATGGGAGTGAAAGAGAGAGAGTCCGTGTGGGAGTGAGAGAGTGAGAGAGAGTGGGCATGGGATTGAGAGACTGAGAGAGAGTGCGCATGGGAGTGAGAGGGAGATAGAGAGTGAAAGAGTGCGCGTGGGAGTGAGAGAAAGAGAGAGAGGGCGCATTGGATTGAGAGTAAGAGAGAGAGTGCACGTGGGTGTGAGAGGGAGAGAGAGAGTGAGAGAGTGCACGTGGGAGTGAGCGAAAGAGAGAGAGTGTGTGTGGGAGTGAGAGGGAGAGAGAGAGAGTGCGCGTGGGAGTGTGCGAAAGAGAGAGAGTGTGCGTGGGAGTGTGCAAGAGAGAGAGAGGGTGATTGGGTGTGAGCGAAAGAGAGAGTGCACGTGGGTGTGAAAGAGAGATAGAGAGTGCGTGGGAGTGAGAGAGCGAGAGAGAGAGCGCGTAGGAGTGAGCGAATGAGAGAGAGTGTGCGTGGGAGTGTGCGAAAGAGAGAGAGTGCGATTGTGTGTGAGCGAAAGGGAGAGAGTGCACGTGGGTGTGAGAGAGAGAGAGTGCACGTGGGAGTGAGAGTAAGAGAGAGAGTGCGCGTGGGTGTGAGTGGGAGAGAGAGAGTGAGAGAGTGCACGTGTGAGTGAGCGAAAGAGAGAGAGTGTGCGTGGGACTGAGAGGGAGAGAGAGAGTGAGAGAGTGCGCGTGGGAGTGAGCGAATGAGAGAGAGTGTGCGTGGGAGTGTGCGAAAGAGAGAGAGTGCGATTGGGTGTGAGCGAAAGGGAGAGAGTGCACATGGGTGTGAGAGAGAGAGAGTGCACATGGGAGTGAGAGTAAGAGAGAGAGAGCGCGTGGGAGGGAGAAAAAGAGATTGTTTGTGGGAGTGAGAGAAAGAAATAGAGTGCGCATGGGAGTAAGAGAGAGATAGTGTGCGTGGGAGTGAGAGGGAGAGTGTGCGTGGGATTGAGAGAGCGAGAGAGAGTGCGCATGATAGTGAGAGAGGGAGAGTATGTGTGAGAGTGAGTGAAAGAGAGAAAGTGCAAGTGGGGGTGGGCGAAAGAGTGAGAGTGTGCGTGGGAGTTGGCGAAAGAGAGGGAGTGCATGTGGGAGTCAGTGGAAGAGAGAGTGCAATTGGGTGTGGGCGAATGAGAGAGAGAGCGAGTGAGGGTGGGAGCGAGCAAAAGAGAGAGAGTTCAAGTGGGAGTGAGGGAATGAGAGAGAGAGAGTGCGCGTGGGAGTGAGAGCGAGAGCGAGAGTGCGCTTGGGAGTCAGAGAGTGAGTGCGCATGGCAGTGAGAGAGAAAGTGCGAATGCACTTGGGTGTAAGAGAGAGAGAGAGTGTGTGTGGGAGTGAGAGAGAGAGAGTGTGCATGGCAGTTAAAGAGAGAGAGTGCGCATGGGTGTGAGAGAAAGAGAGAGAGAGCGCGTGGGATTGAGAGAAAGAGAGACTGCGCGTGGGAATGAGAGAGATATAGAGTGCGCGTGGGATTCAGCCAAAGAGAGAGAGTGCGCATGTGAGTGAGCGAAAGAGAGATAGTGCACGTGGGAGTGAGCGAAAGAGAGGGAGTGCGCTTGGGAGTGAGCAAAAGATAGAGAGTGCGTGTGGGAGTGAGCAAAAGAGAGAGAGAGTGTGTGTGGGAGTGAGCGAAAGAGAGTGCGCGTGTCAGTGAGCAAAAGAGAGAGAGTGTGCGTGGGAGTGAGAGAGAGATAGAGAGAGTGCATGTGGGTGGTAGAGAGAGAGAGTGCACGTAAAGTGAGAGAGAGAGTGCGCTTGGGAGTGAGCGAAAGAGAGAGAGTGCGCATGGGTGTGAGAGAGAGAGAGAGTGTGTGTGGGAGTGAGAGAGAGAGAGAGAATGCATGTGGGTGTGAGAGAGACAGAAAGTGAGCATGGGAGTGAGTTAGATTAAGTGCGCGTGAAGTGAGAGAGGGAGTGCGCTTGGGAGTGATAGAGTGAGAGAGAGTGCGCGTGGGAGTGAGAGAAAGAGAGAGAGTGCATGTTTGATTGAAAGTAAGAGAGAGAGAGCGCGTGGGAGTGAGAAAAAGAGATTGCTTGTGGGAGTGAGAGAAAGAGAGAGAGTGTGCATGGGAGTGAGAGAGAGAGAATGTACGTGGGAGTGAGAGGGAGAGTGCGTGTGGGATTGAGAGATCGAGAGAGAGTGCGCATGATAGTGAGAGAGGGAGAGTGTGCATGAGAGTGAGCGAAAGAGAGAAAATGCATGTGGGGGTGAGCGAAAGAGTGAGAGTGTGCGTGGGAGTGAGCAAAAGAGAGGGAGTGCACGTGGGTGTCAGCAGAAGAGAGAGAGTGCACGTGGCTGTGGGCGAATGAGAGAGAGAGCGAGTGAGGGTGAGAATGAGCAAAAGAGCGAGAGTTCATGTGGGAGTGAGGGAACAAGAGAGAGAGAGTCCACATGGGAGTGAGAGCGAGAGTGAGAGTGCACTTGGGAGTCAGAGAGCGATTGCGCATGGGAGTGAGAGAGAGAGAGCGAATGCGCTTGGGTGTGAGAGAGAGAGAGAGTGTGCGTGGGAGTGAGAGAGAGAGAGTGTGCGTGGGAGTGAAAGAGAGAGAGTGCACGTGGGAGTGAGAGAAAGAGAGAGTGCGTGGGATTGAGAGAAAGAGAGTGAGTGCGTGTGGAAGTGAGCGAAAAATAGAGATTGAGAGGGAGAGAGAGTGAGAGATTGCGCGTGTGAGTGAGCGAAAGAGAGAAAGCAGGCGTGGGAGTGAGAGGGAGAGAGAGAGTGAGAGAGTGCGCGTGGGAGTGAGCGAAAGAGAGAGTGTGCTTGGAATTTGCGAAAGAGAGTGAGTGCGATTGGGTGTGAGTGAAAGAGAGAGAGTGCACGTGGGTGTGAGAGAGAGAGCGAGAGCGCACTTGCGAAAGAGAGAAAGTGCATGTGGGGGTGAGCGAAAGACTGAGAGTGTGCGTGGGAGTGAGCGAAAGAGAGGGAGTGCACGTGGGAGTCAGCGGAAGGGAGAGAGTGCACGTGGGTGTGGGCGAATGAGAGAGAGAGAGCGAGTGAGGGTGGGAGTGAGCAAATTGGAGCAAGTTCATGTGGGAGTGAGGGAATGAGAGAAAGAATCCGCGTGGGAGTGAGAGCGAGAGCGAGAGTGCACTTGAGAGTCAGAGAGCGAGTGCGCATGGGAGTGAGAGAGAGAGAGAGCGAATGCGCTTGGATGTGAGAGCGAGAGAGAGTGTGCGTGGAAGTGAGAGAGAGAGAGTACACGTGGGAGTGAAAGAGAGAGAGTGCGCGTGGGAGTGAGAGAAAGAGCGAGAGAGTGTGTGGGATTGAGAGAAAGAGAGTGAGTGCGCGTGGGAGTGAGCAAAAGATAGAGAGTGCAATTGGGAGTGAGCGAAAAAGAGAGTCTGCATGGGAGTGAGGAAAAGAGAGAGAGTGCGTGTAGGAGTGAGCGAAAGAGAGTGTGCGTGGGAGTGAGCGAAAGAGAGAGAGTGTGCGTGGGAGTGTGCGAAAGAGAGATAGTGCGACTGGGTGTGAGCGAAAGAGAGAGAGTGCACTTGTGTGTGAGAAAGAGAGGGAGAGTGCGTGGGACTGAGAGAGAGTGCATGTGGGTGTGAGAGACAGAGAGTGCACGTGAAGTGAGAGAGAGAGTGCGCTTGGGAGTGAGAGAGGGAGAGAGAGTGCGCGTGGTAGTGAGAGAGCGAGAGTGTATGTGGGATTGAGAGGGAGAGAGAGTGAGAGACTGCGCGTGTGAGAGAAAAAAAGAGACAGAGTGGGCATGGGAGTGAGAGGGAGAGAGAGAGTGAGAGAGTGCACATGGGAGTGAGCGAAAGAGAGAGTGTGCGTGGGAGTGTGCGAAAGAGAGAGAGTGCGATTCGGTGTGAGCGAAAGAGAGAGAGTGCACTTGGGTGTGAGAGAGAGAGCGAGAGTGCACTTGCGAAAGAGAGAAAGTCCGTGTGGGGGTGAGCGAAAGAATGAGAGTATGCATGGGAGAGAGTGAAAGAGAGGGAGTGCACGTGGGAGTCAGCGGAAGGGAGAGAGTGCACGTGGGTGTGGGCGAATGAGAGAGAGAGCGAGTGAGGGTGGGAGTGAGCAAAAGAGAGCGAGTTCATGTGGGAGTGAGGGAACAAGAGAGAGAATCAGCGTGGGAGTGAGAGCGAGAGCAAGAGTGCACTTGGGAGTCAGAGAGAGAGTGCGCATGGGAGTGAGACAGAGAGAGAGCGAATGCGCTTGGATGTGAGAGCGAGAGAGAGTGTGCGTGGAAGTGAGAGAGAGAGAGTGCGCATGGGAGTGAAAGAGAGAGAGTGCGAGTGGGAGTGAGAGAAAGAGAGAGAGAGTGTGTGGGATTGAGAGAAAGAGAGTGAGTGCGCGTGGGAGTGAGCAAAAGATAGAGAGTGCATGTGGAAGTGAGCGAAAGAGAGTGAGTCCGCGTGGGAGTGAGCAAAAGATAGAGAGTGTGCGAGGAAGTGAGCAAAAGAAAGAGAGTGCGTGTGGGAGTGAGCGAAACAGAGTGTGCGTGGGAGTGAGAGAAAGAGAGAGAGTGCGCTTGGGAGTGTGCGAAAGAGAGATAGTGCGATTGGGTGTGAGCGAAAGAGAGAGAGTGCACGTGTGTGTGAGAAAGAGAGAGAGAGTGCGTGGGACTGAGAGAGAGATAGAGAGAGTGCATGTGGGTGTGAGAGAGAGAGAGTGCATGTGAAGTGAGAGAGAGAGTGCGCTTGGGAGTGAGAGAGGGAGAGAGAGTGCACGTGGTAGTGAGAGAGTGAGAGTGTACGTGGGATTGAGAGGGAGAGAGAGTGAGAGACTGCGCATGTGAGTGAGCAAAAGAGAGAGAGTGGGCATGGGAGTGAGAAGGAGAGAGAGAGTGAGAAAGTGCGCGTGGGATTGAGTGAAAGAGAGAGAGTGTGCGTGGGAGTGTGCGAAAGAGAGAGAGTGCGATTGGGTGTGAGCGAAAGAGAGAGAGTGCACCTGGGTGTGAGAGAGAGAGAGAGAGTGCGTGGCATTGAGAGACAGAGATTGAGAATTCATGTGGGTGTGAGAGAGAGAGACAGTGCGTGTGAAGTGAGAGAGAGAGTGCACTTGGGAGTGATAGAGCGAGATAGAGTCCGCGTGGGTGTGGGCGAATGAGAGAGAGCGCGAGTGAGGGTGGGAGTGAGCAAAAGGGAGAGAGTTCATGTAGGAGTGAGGGAACGAGAGAGAGAGCGTGCGCGTGGGAGTGAGAGTGAGAGCAAGAGTGCGCTTGGGAGTCAGAGAGCGACAGCGCATGGGAGTGAGAGAGAGAGAAAGCGAATGCCCTTGGGTGTGCGAGAGAGAGAGAGTGTGCGTGGGAGTGAAAGAGAGAGAGTGCGCATGGGAGTAAAAGAGAGAGAGAGCGCTTGGGATTGAGAGAAAGAGAGAGAGTGCGCGTGGGAATGAGAGAGAGATAGAGTGCGCTTGGGAGTGAGCGAAAGAGAGAGAGTACACATGTGAGTGACCGAAACAGAGATAGTGCGCGTGGGAGTGAGCGAAAGAGAGAGAGAGTGCGTGTGGGAGTGAGCGAAAGCGAGTGCGCATGTGAGTGAGCAGAAGAGAGAGAGTGTGCGCGGGAGTGAGCGAAAGAGAAAGAGTGCACGTGGCAGTGAGCAAAAGCGAGAGAGTGCGTGTGGGATTGAGAGTAAGACAGAGAGTACGCGTGGGGGTGAGAGAAAGAGATAGTGTGTGCATGGGAGTGAACGAGCGAGAGTGCGTGGTAGTGAAAGAGAGAGAGAGCTTGTGTGTGGGAGTGAGAGAGAGAGAAAGTGATGTGGGAGTGTGAAAGAGAGCGCGTGTGGGAGTGAGATAGCGAGAGAGAGTGTGCATGGGAGTGAGAGAGAGAGAGAGAGTGTGCGTGAGAGTGAGAGAAAGAGAGTGAGTGTGTGTGGGAGCGAGAATTCGAGAGAGAGTGCGCGTGGGAGTGAGTGAAAGAGAGAGAGTGTGCTTGGGAGTGTGCGAAAGAGAGAGAGTGCGATTGGGTGTGATCGAAAGAGAGAGAGTGCACGTGGGTGTGAGAGAGAGAGAGTACAAGGGAGTGAGAGACAGAGATAGAGAATGCATGTGGGTGTGAGGGAGAGAGACAGTGCGCGTGGGAGTGAGAGAAAGAGAGAGAGTGCACATGGGAGTGAGAGAGAGAGAGAGTGTGTGTGGGAGTGAGAGGGAGAGTGCGTGTGGGATTGAGATAGCGAGAGAGAGTGCGCATGATAGTGAGAGAGGGAGAGTGTGCGTGAGAGCGAGCGAAAGAGAGAAAGTTCGTGTGGGGGTGAGCGAAAGAATGAGAGTGTGCGTGGGATTGAGTGAAAGAGAGAGAGTGCACGTGGGTGTGGGTGAATGAGAGAGAGAGCAAGTGAGGGTGGGAGTGAGCAAAAGAGTGAGAGTTCATGTGGGAGTGAGGGAACGAGAGAGAGAGAGAGTGCGCGTGGGAGAGAGATTAAGTGCGAGAGTGCACTTGGGTGTCAGAGAGCGAGTGCGCATGGGAGTGAGAGAGAGAGAGCGATTGCGCTTGGGTGTGAGAGAGAGAGAGAGTGCGCATGGGAGTGAAAGAGAGAGAGTGCACCTGGGAGTGAGAGAAAGAGAGAGAGAGCGCATGGGATTGAGAGAAACAGAGAGATTGCGCGTGGGAGTGAGAGAAAGAACGAGTCCGCGTGGGAATGAGAGAGAGATAAAGTGCGCTTGGGAGTGAGCGAAAGAGGGAGAGTACGCATGTGAGTGAGCGAAAGAGAGATAGTGCGCTTGGGAGTGAGTGAAAGAGAGTGTGCATGTGAGTGAGCAAAAGAGAGACAGTTTGCGTGGGAGTGAGCGAAAGAGAAAGAGTGCACGTGGCAGTGAGCGAAAGAGAGAGAGTGCGTGTGGGAGTGAGAGTAAGAGAGAGTGTGTGCGTGGGGGTGAGAGAAAGAGAGAGAGAGCGTGTGGGAGTGAGAGAAAGAGATAGTGTGCGCATGGGAGTGAGACAGAGAGAGTGCGTGGGAGTGAGAGGGAGAGACTTTGTGCGCTGGAGTGAGAGAGAGAGATTGTGAGTGCTTGAGGGAGTGAGAGAGAGAGAGAATGCTCGTGGGAGTGAGCAAAAGAGAGAAAGTGCATGTGGGGGTGAGCGAAAGAGAGAGAGAGCGAGTGCGGTTGGTAGTGAGCGTAAGAGAGAGAGTGCATGTGGGAGTGAGGTAATGAGAGAGAGAGAGAGTGTGCATGGGAGTGTGTGCGAGAGCGAGATTGCGCTTGGGAGTGATAGAGAGAGAGAGTGAATGCGCGTGGGTGTGAGAGAGAGAGACAGTGCTCGCAGGAGTGAGAGAGAGAGAGTGCGCATGGGAGTGAAAGAGAGAGTGCGTGTGGGAATGAGAGAGTCAGAGAGATTGGGCATGGGATTGAGAGAGTGAGAGAGAGTGCGCATGGGAGTGAGAGGGAGTTAGAGAGTGAAAGAGTGCATGTGGGAGTGAGAGAACGAGAGAGAGGGCGCATTGGATTGAGAGTAAGAGAGAGAGTGCACATGGGAGTGAGAGGGAGAGAGAGATTGAGAGAGTGTGCATGGGAGTGAGCGAAAGAGAGAGTGTATGCGTGTGAGTGAGAGGGAGAGAGAGAGTGAGAGACTGCGCTAGGGAGTGTGCGAAAGAGAGAGAGTGTGCGTGGGAGTGTGCAAAAGAGAGAGAGTGCGATTGGGTGTGAGCAAAAGAGATAGTGAACATGGGTTTGAGAGAGAGAGAGTGTGTGGGAGTGAGAGAGAGAGAGAGAAAATGCATGTGGGTGTGAGAGAGAGTGTGCGCGTGGGAGTGAGTTAGAGAAAGTGCGCGTGAAGTGAGAGAGCGAGTGCGCTTGGGAGTGAGAGAGTGAGAGAGAGTGCACGTGCGAGTGAGAGAGCGAGAGAGAGGGCATGTGGGAGTGAATGGGAGAGAGAGTGAGAGATTGCACGTGGGAGTGAGAGAAAGAGAGAGAGTGCATGTGGGATTGAGAGTAAGAGAGAGAGAGTGCGTGGAAGTGAGAAAAAGAGTTTGCTTGTGGGAGTGAGAGAAAGAGAGAGAGTGAGTGCGCATGGGAGTGAGAGAGAGAGAGAGTGTGTGTGGGAGTGAGAGGGAGAGTGCGTGTGGGATTGAGCTAGCGAGAGAGAGTGCGCATGATAGTGTGAGAGGGAGAGTGTGCGTGAGAGTGAGCGAAAGAGGGCAAGTGCGTGTGGGGGTGAGCGAAAGAGTGAGAGTGTGATTGGTTGCGAGCGAAAGAGAAAGAGTGCACGTGGGTGTGAGAGAGAGAGAGAGTGTGCGTGGGACTTAGAGGGAGAGAGAGAGAGAGTGCATGTGGGTGTGAGAGAGAGAGAGTGCACGTGAAGTGAGAGAGAGAGTGCGCTTGGGATTGAGAGAGCGAGAGAGATTGCGCGTTGAAATGAGAGATCGAGAGAGAGGGCATGTGGGAGTGAGAGGGAGAGAGAGAAAAGTCAGTGTGCGTGGGAGTGAGAGAAAGAGAGTGACTGCATGTGGGAGTGAGCAAAAGATAGAGAGTGCATGTGGGAGTGAGCGAAAGAGAGTGCGCATGGGTGTGAGAGAAAGAGAGAGAGTGCGCATGGGAGTGTGCGAAACAGAGAGAGTGCGATTGGTTGCGAGCGAAAGGGAAAGAGTGCACGTGGATGTGAGAGAGAGAGAGTGTGTGCGTGGAACTGAGAGAGAGAGAGAGAGTGCATGTGGGTGTGAGAGAGAGAGTGCGCGTGAAGTGAGAGAGAGAGTGCGCTTGGGAGTGAGAGTGCGAGAGAGAGTGCGCGTCGGAGTGAGAGGGAGAGAGAGTGAGAGACTGCGCTTGTGAGTGAGTGAAAGAGAGAGAGTGTGCGTGAGAGTGAGAGGGAAAGTGAGAGTGAGAGTGCGCGTCGGAGGGAGCGAAAGAGAGAGAGTGTCCGTGGGAGTGTGCAAAAGAGAGAGATTGCGATTGGGTGTGAGCAAAAGACAGAGAGTGCACATGGGTGTGAGAGAGAGAGAGAGTGTGTGTGGGAGTGAGAGGGAGAGTGCGTGAGGGATTGAGAGAGCGAGAGAGAGTGCGCATGATAGTGAGAGAGGGAGAGTGTGCGTGAGAGCGAGCGAAAGAGAGAAAGTGCGTGTGGGGGTGAGCGAAAAAATGAGAGTGTGCGTGGCATTGAGTGAAAGAGAGAGAGTGCAAGTGGGAGTCAGCGGAAGAGAGAGAGTGCACGTGGGTGTGGGCGAATGAGAGAGAGAGCGAGTGAGGGTAGGAGTGAGCAAAAGAGTGAGAGTTCATGTGGGAGTGAGTGAACGAGAGAGAGAGTGCGCGTGGGAGACAGAGTAAGAGCGAGAGTGCGCTTGGGAGTCAGAGAGCGAGTGCGCATGGGAGTGAGAGAGAGAGAGCGAATGCGCTTGGGTGTGAGAGAGAAAGAGTACGCATGGGAGTGAAAGAGAGAGAGAGCACGTGGGAGTGAGAGAAAGAGAGAGTCCGCGTGGGAATGAGAGAGAGATAGAGTGCGCGTGGGAGTGAGCGAAAGAGAGAGAGTGCGCATCTGAGTGAGCGAAAGAGAGATAGTGCGCTTGGGAGTGAGCGAAAGAGAGTGCGCGTGTGAGTGAGCAAAAGAGAGACAGAGTGCATGGGAGTGAGTGAAAGAGAAAGAGTGCACGTGGCAGTGAGCGAAAGCGAGAGAGTGCGTGTGGGAGTGAGAGTAAAAGAGAGAGTGTGCGTGGGGGTGAGAGAAAGAGAGAGAGAGCGTGTGGGAGTGAGAGAAAGAGATAGTGTGCGCGTGGGAGTGAGACAGAGAGAGTGAGTGGGAGTGAGAGCGTGAGAGTTTGTGCGTGGGAGTGAGAGAGAGAGAATGTGAGTGTGTGAGGGAGTGAGAGAGAGAGTGAATGCGCGTGGGTGTGAGAGAGAGAGACAGTGTGCGCGGGAGTGAAAGAGAGAGAGTGCGTGTGGGAGTGAGAGAGTGAGAGAGAGTGGGCATGGGAGTGAGAGAGTGAGAGAGAGTGCGCATGGGATTGAGAGGGAGATAGAGAGTGGAAGAGTGTGCGTGGGAGTGAGAGAAAGAGATAAGGGCACATTGGATTGAGAGTAAGACAGAGAGTGCACGTGGGAGTGAGCTAAAGATAGAGAATGCGCGTGGGAGTGAGCGTGGGAGGGAGCCAAAAAGAGAGAATACGAATGTGAGTGAGCGAAAGAGAGACAGTGCGCATGGGAATGAGCAAAAGGGAGAGGGAGAGTGTGGGAGTGAGCGAAAGAGAGTGCTCGTGGGAGTGAGCGAAAGTGAGAGAGTGCATGTTGGAGTGAGCGAAAGAGAGAGAGTGCAAGTGGGAGTGAGCTAAAGATAGAGAGTGCGCATTGGAGTGAGCAAAAGAGAGACAGACCGTGTGGGAGTGATAGTGAGAGAGAGTGTGCATGGGAGTGAGAGAGAGAGTGCATGTGGGAGTGAGAGAGCGAGTGAGAATGTGCATGATAGTGAGAGAGAGAGTGTGTGCGTGAGATTGAGAGAAAGAGAGTGAGTGCGTGTGGGAGTGAGAGAGAGACAGTGCACGTGTGAGTGAGCGAAAGAGAGAAAGTGCATGTGGGGGTGAGTGAAAGAGAGAGAATGTGCTTGGGAGTGAGCGAAAGAGAGAGAGAGCCCTTAGGAGTCAACGGAAGAGAGAGATTGCTTGTGGGTGTGGGCGAAAGAGAGAGAGAGTTCACGTGGGAGTGAGCTAAAGAGAGAGAGAGTGAGTGCGGGTGGGAGTGAGCAAAGGAGAGAGATTGCATGTGGGAGTGAGGGAACAAGAGAGAGAGCGTGCACGTGGGATAGAGAGCGAGAGCGAGAGTGCACTTGGGAGTGAGAGAGCGAGTGCGCAAGGGAGTGAGAGAGAGAGAGAGTGAATGTGCATGGGTGTGAGAGAGAGAGAGAGTGCATGTGGGAGTGAGAGGGAGAGAGAGTGCGCATGGAAGTGAAAGAGAGAGAGTGCATGTGGGCGTGAGCGAAAAAGAGAAAGTGCGTGTGGAGGTGAGTGAAAGAGAGCGAGTGTGCGTGGCAGTGAGCGAAAGAGAGAGAGTGCAAATGAGAGTCAGCGGAAGAGAGGGAGTGCCAGTGAGGGTGGGAGTGCGCAAAAGAGAGAGAGTTCATGTGGGAGTGAAGGAACGAGAGAGAGAGTGCGCGTGGGAGTGAGAGCTAGAGCAAGAGTGCGCTTGGGAGTAAGAGAGTGAGTGCGCATGGGAGTGAGAGAGAGAGAGTGAATGCGCTTGGGTGTGAGAGAGAGAGAGATTGTGCTTGGGACTGAAAGAGAGAGAGTATGCGTGGGAGTGAAAGAGAGAGAGTGCGCTTGGGAGTGAGAGAGAGTGCACGTGGGAGTGAGAGAGTGAGAGAGAGTGCTCTTGGGAGTGAGAGGGAGAGAGAGAGTGAGAGAGTGCCCGTGGGAGTGGGCGAAAGAGAGAGAGTGTGCGTGGGAGTGTGAGGGAGAGAGAGAGTGAGAGAGTGAGCGTTGGAGTGAGCAAAAAAGAGAGAGTGTGCGTGGGATTGTGCGAAAGAGAGAGAGTGCAATTGGGTGTGAGCGAAAGAGAGAGTGCACGTGGGTGTGAGAGAGAGAGAGTGCGCTTGGGAGTGAGAGAGCAACAGAGAGTGTGCGTGGGAGTGAAAGGGAGAGAGAGTGAGAGACTGCACATGTGAATGAGCGAAAGAGAGTGTGTGTGAGAGTGAGAGGGAGAGAGAGAGTGAGAGAGTGCGCGTGGGAGTGAGCAAAAGAGAGAGAGTGTGCGTGGGAGTGTGCAAAAGAGAGAGAGTGCGATTGGGTGTGAGCGAAAGACAGAGAGTGCACATGGGTGTGAGAGAGAGAGAGAGTGTGGGTGGGAGTGAGGGGGAGAGTGCGTGAGGGATTGAGGGAGCGAGAGAGAGTGTGCATTATAGTGAGAGAGGGAGAGTGTGTGTGAGAGCGAGCGAAAGAGAGAAAGTGTGTGTGGGAGTGAGCGAAAGAATGAGAGTGTGCGTGGGATTAAGTGAAAGAGAGAGAGTGCAAGTGGGAGTCAGCAGTAGAGAGAGAGTGTACGTGGGTGTGGGCGAATGTGAGAGAGAGTGAGTGAGGGTGGGAGTGAGCAAAAGAGTGAGAGTTCATGTGGGAGTGAGGGAACGAGAGAGAGAGAGAGTGCGCTTGGGAGAGAGAGTTAGAGCGAGAGTGCGCTTGGGAGTCAGAGAGCGAGTGTGCATGGGAGTGAGAGAGAGAGAGCGAATGTGCTTGGGTGTGAGAGAGAGAGAGAGTGCACGTGGGATTGATAGAGTGAGAGTGCGCATGGGAGTGAAAGAGAGAGAGTGCACGTGGGAGTGAGAGAAAGAGAGAGAGTGCACGTGGGAGTGAGAGAAAGAGAGTGAGTGCACGTGGGAGTGAGCAAAAGATTGAGAGTGCGTGTTGGAGTGAAAAAAAGAGAGTGTGCATGGGTGTGAGAGAAAGAGAGAGAGTGTGCATGTGAGTGTGCGAAAGAGAGAGAGTGCGATTGGGTGTGAGCGAAAGAGAAAGAGTGCACGTGGTTGTGAGAGAGAGAGAGAGTGTGCGTGGGACTGAGAGAGAGAAAGAGAGAGAGTGCATGAGGGTGTGAGAGAGAGAGAGTGCGTGTGAAGTGAGAGAGAGAGTGCAATTGGGAGTGAGAGAGCGAGAGAGATTGCGCGTGGGAGTGAGAGAGCGAGAGTGAGGGCACGTGGGAGTGAGAGGGAGAGAGAGAAAAGAGAGTGTGTGTGGGAGTGAGCGAAAGAGAGTGAGTGCATGTGGGATTGAGAGTAAGAGAGAGAGAGTGCATGGGAGTGAGAAAAAGAGTTTTCTTGTGGGAGTGAGGTAAAGAGAGAGAGTGCGCATGGGAGTGAAAGAGAGAGAGAGTGTGTGTTGGAGTGAGAGGGAGAGTGCGTGTGGGATTGAGATAGCGAGAGAGAGTGCGCATGATAGTGAGAGAGGGAGAGTGTGCGTGAGAATGAGCAAAAGGGAGAAAGTCCGTGTGGGGGTGAGTGAAAGAATGAGAGTGTCCGTGGGAGTGAGCGAAAGAGAAAGAGTGCATGTGTGAGTCAGCGGAAGAGAGAGAGTGCACTTGGGTTTGGGCGAAAGAGAGAGATAGCGAGTGAGGGTGGGAGTGAGCAAAAGAGAGAGAGTTCAAGTGGGAGTGAGGGAATGAGAGAGACCGAGATTCCGCATGGGAGTGAGAGCGAGAGTGCACTTGGGAGTCAGGGAGCAAGTGCGCATGGGAGTTAGAGAGAGAGAGCGAATGCGCTTGGGAGTGAGAGCGAGAGAGAGTGCGCGTGGGAGTGAGAGAAAGAGAGACAGTGTGCATGGGATTGAGAGAAAAAGAGTGAGTGCACGTGGGAGTGAGCAAAAGATTGAGAGTGCATGTGGGAGTGAGCAAAAGAGAGTGCGCATGAGAGTGAGCGAAAGAGAAAGAGTGCACGTGGGTGTGAGAGAGAGAGAGTGTGCGTGAAGTGAGAGAGAGAGTGCGCTTGGGAGTGAGAGAGCAAGAGAGATTGCGCATGGGAGTGAGAGAGCGAGAGAGAGGGCACGTGGGAGTGAGAGGGAGAGAGAGAAAAGAGAGTGTGCGTGGGAGTGAGAGAAAGAGAGAGAGTGCATGTGGGATTGAGAGTAAGAGAGAGAGAGTGCATGGGAGTGAGAAAAATAGTTTGCTTGTGGGAGTGAGAGAAAGAGAGAGAGTGCAATTGGGAGTGAAAGAGAGAGAGACTGTGTGCGGGAGTGAGAGGGAGAGTACGTGTGGGATTGAGATAGCGAGAGAGAGTGTGCATGATAGTGAGAGAGGGAGAGTGTGCGTGAGAATGAGTGAAAGGGAGAATGTGAGTGTGGGGGTGAGCGAAAGAGTGAGAGTGTCCGTGGGAGTGAGCGAAAGAGAGGGAGTGCACGTGGGAGTCAGCGGAAGAGAGAGAGTGCACTTGGGTGTGGGCGAAAGAGAGAGAGAGCGAGTGAGGGTGGGAATGAGCAAAAGAGAGAGAGTTCAAGTGGGAGTGAGGGAACGAGAGAGAGCGAGATTCCGCATGGGAGTGAGAGCGAGAGTACACTTGGGAGTCAGAGAGCAAGTATGCATGGGAGTTAGAGAGAGAGACCGAATGAGCTCGAGAGTGAGAGCGAGAGAGAGTGTGCGTGGAAGTGAGAGAGAGACAGTGCGCGTGGAAGTGAAAGAGAGAGAGTGCGCGTTGGAGTGAGAGAAAGAGAGAGAGTGCGTGGGAATGAGAGAAAGAGAGTGAGTACCCGTGGGAGTGAGCAAAAGATAGAGAGTGCATGTGGGAGTGAGCGAAAGAGAGTGCGCATGGTTGTGAGAGAAAGAGAGAGATTGCGCATGGGAGTGTGCGAAAAAGAGCGAGTGCGATTGGTTGTGAGCGAAAGAGAAAGAGTGCACGTGGATGTGAGATAGAGAGAGAGTGTGCGTGGGACTGAGAGAGAGAGAGAGAGCGCATGTGGGTGTGAGAGAGAGAGTGCACGTGAAGTGAGAGAGAGAGTGCGCTTGGGAGTGTGTGAAAGAGAGAGATTGCGATTGGGAGTGAGCGAAAGAGAAAGAGTGCACGTGGGTGTGAGAGAGAGAGAGAGTGTGCGTGGGACTGAGAGAGAGAGAGAGTGCAGGTGGGTGTGAGAGAGAGAGAGTGCACGTGAAGTGAGAGAGAGAGTGCGCTTGGGAGTGAGAGAGCGAGAGATATTGCGCATGGGAGTGAGAGAACGAGAGAGAGGGCACGTGGGAGTGAGAGGGAGAGAGAGAAAAGAGAGTGTGCGTGGGAGTGAGAGAAAGAGAGTGTGCGTGTTGGACTGAGAGTAAGAGAGAGAGAGTGCGTGGGAGTGAGAAAAAGAGTTTGCTTGTGGGAGTGAGAGAAAGAAAGAGAGTGCGCATGGGAGTGAAAGAGAGAGAGTGTGTGTGAGGGAGTGAGAGGAAGAGTGCGTGTGGGATTGAAATAGCGAGAGAGAGTGCGCATGATAGTGAGAGAGGGAGAGTGTGCGTGAGAATGAGCGAGAGGGAGAAAGTGCGTGTGGGGGTGAACGAAAGAGTGAGAGTGTGCGTGGGAGTGAGCGAAAGAGAGGGAGTGCTTGTGGGAGTCAGCGGAAGAGAGAGAGTGCACTTGGGTGTGGGCGAAAGAGAGAAAGAGCGAGTGAGGGTGGGCGTGAGCAAAAGAGAGAGAGTTCAAGTGGGAGTGAGGGAACGAGAGAGCGAGATTCCGCATGGGAGTGAGAGCGAGAGTGCACTTGGGAGTTAGAGAGCGAGTATGCATGGGAGTTAGAGAGAGAGAGCGAATGCGCAAGGGAGTGAGAGCGAGAGAGAGTGTGCGTGGAAGTGAGAGAGAGACAGTGCACGTGGGAGTGAAAGAGAGAGAGTGCGCGTTGGAGCGAGAGAAAGAGAGAGAGTGCGTGGGAATGAGAGAAAAAGAGTGAGTGCACGTGGGAGTGAGCAAAAGATAGAGAATGCATGTGGGAGTGAGCGAAAGAGAGTGCGCATGGGTGTTGTGAAAGACAGAGACTGCGCATGGGAGTGTGCGAAAGAGAGCGAGCGCGATTGGTTGTGAGCGAAAGAGAAAGAGTGCACGTGGATGTGAGAGAGAGAGATTGTGCGTGGCACTGAGAGAGAGAGAGAGTGCATGTGGGTGTGAGAGAGAGAGTGCGCGTGAGAGTGAGAGAGCGAGAGAATGTGAGCGTGGGAGTGAGAGGGAGATAGAGTGAGAGACTGCGCGTGTTAGTGAGCGAAAGAGAGAGAATGTGCGTAAGAGTGAGAGGGAGATAGAGAGTGAGAGAGTGCACGTGGGAGTGAGCGAAAGAGAGAGAGTGTGCGTGGGAGTGGGCAAAAGAGAGAGAGTGCAATTGGGTGTGAGCAAAAGACAGAGAGTGCACATGGGTGTGAGAGAGAGAGAGAGTGTGCATGGGAGTGAAAGGGAGAGTGCGTGAGGGATTGAGAGAGCGAGAGAGAGTGCGCATTATAGTGAGAGAGGGAGAGTGTGCGTGAGAGCGAGCGAAAGAGAGAAAGTGCGTGTGGGGGTGAGCGAAAGAATGAGTGTGTGCGTGGGATTGAGTGAAAGAGAGAGAGTGCAAGTCGGAGTCAGCAGAGGAGAGGGAGTGCACGTGGGTGTGGGCGAATGAGAGAGAGAGTGAGTGAGGGTGGGAGTGAGCTATAGAGCGAGAGTTAATGTGGGAGTGAGGGAACGAAAGAGAGAGAGTGTGCGTGGGAGAGAGAGTAAGAGCGAGAGTGTGCTTGGGAGTCAGAGAGCGAGTGCGCATGGGAGTGAGAGAGAGAGAGCGAATGCGCTTGGTTGCGAGAGAGAGAGAGAGTGTGCGTGGGAGTGAGAGAGAGAGAGTGCGCATGGGAGTGAAAGAGAGAGAGTGCACCTGGGAGTGAGAGAAAGAGAGAGAGAGCGCGTGGGATTGAGAGAAAGAGAAAGATTGCGCATGGGATTGAGAGAAAGAGAGAGACCGCGTTTGATTGAAAGAGAGAGAGTGCGCATGTGAGTGAACAAAAGAGAGATAGTGCACTTGGGAGTGAGCGAAAGAGAGTGGGCGTGTGAGTGAGCAAAAGAGACACAGTGTGCGTTGGAGTGAGCGAAAGAGAAAGAGTGCATGCGGCAGTGAGCGAAACGAGAGAGTGTGTGTGGGAGTGAGAGTAAGAGAGAGAGTGTGCGTGGGGGTGAGAGAAAGAGAGAGAGAGTGTGGGAGTGAGAGAAAGAGATAGTGTGCTCGTGGGAGTGAGACAGAGAGAGTGCGTGGGAGTGCGAGGGAGAGAGTTTGTGCGTGGGACTGAGAGAGAGAGAATGTGAGTGTGTGAGGGAGTGAGAGAGAGAGTATGCACGAGGGAGTGAGCGAAAGAGAGAAAGTGCATTTGGGGGTGAGCGAAAGAGAGAGAGAGCGAGTGCGGTTGGTAGTGAGCGAAAGAGAGAGAGTGCATGTGGGAGTGAGGTAATGAGAGAGAGAGAGAGTGTGCGTGGGACATTGTGCGAGAGCGAGATTGCGCTTGGGAGTGATAGAGAGAGAGAGTGAATGCTCGTGTGTGTGAGAGAGAGAGACAGTGTTCGCGGGATTGAGAGAGAGAGAGATAGTGCGCATGGGAGTGAAAGAGAGCGAGTGCATGTGGGAGTGAGAGAGTGAGAGAGATTTGGCATGGGATTGAGAGAGTGAGAGAGAGTGCGCATGGGAGTGAGAGGGAGATAGAGAGTGAACGAGTGTGTGTGGGATTGAGCGAAAGAGAGAGAGTGTGTGTGGGAGTGAGAGGAAGAGAGAGTGAGAGAGTGCGCATGGGAGTGTGCGAAAGAGAGAGAGTTTCCGTGGGAGTGTGCGAAAGAGAGAGAGTGCCATTGGGTGTGAGCGAAAGAGAGAGTGCACGTGGGTGTGAGAGAGAGAGGGTGCGTGGGAGTGAGAGAGAGAGAGAGAGAATGCATGTGGGTGTGAGAGAGAGAGACAGTGCGCGTGGGAATGAGTTAGAGAAAGTGCGTGTGAAGTGAGAGAGAGACTGCGCTTGGGAGTGAGAGAGTGAGAGAGAGGGCACGTGGGAGCGACAGGGAGAAAGAGAGTGAGAGAGTGCGCGTGGGAGTGAGAGAAAGAGAGAGAGTGCATGTGGGATTGAGAGTAAGAGAGAGAGTGTGCGTGGGAGTGAGAAAAAGAGTTTGCTTGTGGGAGTGAGAGAAAGAGAGAGAGTGCGCATGGGAGTGAGAGAGAGGGAGAGTGCATGTGGGATTGAGATAGCGAGAGAGAGTGCGCATGATAGTGTGAGAGGGAGAGTGTGCGTGAGAGTGAGCGAAAGAGAGAAAGTGCGTGTGGGGGTGAGCGAAAGAGTGAGAGTCTGCGTGGGAGTGAGCAAAATAGAGGGAGTGGACATGGGATTCAGCAGAAGAGAGAGAGTGCACGTGGGTGTGGGCGAATGAGAGAGAGAGCGAGTGAGGGTGGGAGTGAGCAAAAGAGAGAGAGTTCAAGTGGGAGTGAGGGAACGAGAGAGAGCGAGATTCCGTGTAGGAGTGAGAGCGAGATTGCACTTGGGAGTCAGAGAGCGAGTGCGAATGGGTGTGAGAGAGAGAGATCTAATGCACTTGGGAGTGAGAGCGAGAGAGAGTTTGCGTGGAAGTGAGAGAGAGACATTGCGCGTGGGTGTGAAAGCGAGAGAGTGCACGTGGGAGTGAAAGAGAGAGAGTGCGCGTGGGAGTGAGCGAAAGAGAGTGCACATGGGTGTGAGAGAAAGAGAGAGAGTGCGCATGGGAGCGTGCAAAAGAGAGAGAGTGCGATTGGGTGTTAGCGAAAGAGAAAGAGTGCACGTGGGTGTGAGAGAGAGAGAGAGTGTGCATGGGACAGAGAGAGAGAGAGAGAGAGTGCATGTGGGTGAGAGAGAGAGAGAGTGCGTGTGACATTAGAGAGAGAGTGTGCTTGGGAGTGAGAGAGCGAGAGAGAGTGCGCGTGGGAGTGAGAGAGAGACAGTGTGCGTGGGAGTGAAAGAGATAGAGTGCGCGTTGGAGTGAGAGAAAGAGAGAGAGAGTGCGTGGGAATGAGAGAAAGAGAGTGAGTGCACGTGGGAGTGAGCAAAAGATAGAGAGTGCGTGTGGGAGTGAGAGAAAGAGAGTGCGCATGGGTGTGAGAGAAAGACAGAGATTGCGCATGGGAGTGTGTGAAAGAGAGCGAGCGCGATTGGTTGTGAGCGAAAGAGAAAGAGTGCACGTGGATGTGAGAGAGAGAGAGATTGTGCGTGGCACTGAGAGAGAGAGAGAGTGCATGTGGGTGTGAGAGAGAGAGTGTGCGTGAAGTGAGAGAGAGAGTGTGCTTGGGAGTGAGAGAGCGAGAGAATGTGAGCGTGGGAGTGAGAGGGAGAGAGAGAGAGACTGCGCGTGTTAGTGAGCGAAAGAAAGAGAGTGTGCGTAAGAGTGAGAGGGAGATAGAGAGTGAGAGAGTGCACGTGGGAGTGAGCGAAAGAGAGTGAGTGTGCGTGGGAGTGTGCAAAAGAGAGAGAGTGCAATTGGGTGTGAGCAAAAGACAGAGAGTGAACATGGGTGTGAGAGAGAGAGAGAGTGTGCATGGGAGTGAGAGGGAGAGTGTGCGTGAGAGCGAGCGAAAGAGAGAAAGTGCGTGTGGGGGTGAGCGAAAGAATGAGAGTGTGCGTGGGATTGAGGGAAAGAGAGAGAGTGCAAGTCGGAGTCAGCAGAAGAGAGAGAGTGCACGTGGATGTGGGCAAATGAGAGAGAGAGTGAGTGAGGGTGGGAGTGAGCTATAGAGCGAGAGTTGATGTGGGAGTGAGGGAACGAGAGAGAGAGAGTGTGCGTGGGAGAGAGAGTAAGAGCGAGAGTGTGCTTGGGAGTCAGAGAGCGAGTGCGCATGGGAGTGAGAGAGAGAGAGCCAATGCGCTTGGTTGCGAGAGAGAGAGAGTGTGCGTGGGAGTGAGAGAGAGAGAGTGCGCATGGGAGTGAAAGAGAGAGAGTGCACCTGGGAGTGAGAGAAAGAGAGAGAGAGCGCGTGGGATTGAGAGAAAGAGAGAGATTGCGCATGGGATCGAGAGAAAGAGAGAGTCCGCGTTTGATTGAGAGAGAGATAGATTGCGCGTGGGAGTGAGCGAAAGAGAGAGAGTGCGCATGTGATTGAACGAAAGAGAGATAGTGCGCTTGGGAGTGAGCGAAAGAGACTGGGCGTGTGAGTGAGCAAAAGAGAGACAGTGTGCGTGGGAGTGAGCGAAAGAGAAAGAGTGCAAGCGGCAGTGAGCGAAAGCGAGAGAGTGCGTGTGGAAGTGAGAGTAAGAGAGAGAGTGTGCGTGGGGGTGAGACAGAGAGAGTGCGTGGGAGTGAGAGGGAGAGAGTTTGTGCGTGGGACTGAGAGAGAGAGAATGTGAGTGCGTGAGGGAGTGAGAGAGAGAGAGTATGCACGTGGGCGTGAGCGAAAGAGAGAAAGTGCATTTGGGGGTGAGCGAAAGAGAGAGAGAGCGAGTGCGGTTGGTAGTGAGCGAAAGAGAGAGAGTGCATGTGGGAGTGAGGTAATGAGAGAGAGAGAGAGTGTGCGTGGGAGTGTGTGCGAGAGCGAGATTGCGCTTGGGAGTGATAGAGAGAGAGAGTGAATGCGCGTGGGTGTGAGAGAGAGAGACAGTGTTCGCGGGATTGAGAGAGAGAGAGAGAGTGCGCATGGGAGTGAAAGAGAGCGAGTGCATGTGGGAGTGAGAGAGTGAGAGAGATTTGGCATGGGATTGAGAGAGTGAGAGAGAGTGCGCATGGGAGTGAGAGGGATATAGAGAGTGAAAGAGTGCGTGTGGGAGTGATGGAAAGAGAGAGAGGGCGCATTGGATTGAGAGTAAGAGAGAGAGTGCACGTGGGAGTGAGAGGGAGAGAGAGAGTGAGAGAGTGTGCGTGGGAGTGAGCGAAAGAGAGAGAGTTTGCATGGGAGTGTGCGAAAGAGAGAGAGTGCAATTGGGTGTGAGCGAAAGAGAGAGTGCACGTAGGTGTGAGAGAGACAGTGCGTGGGAGTGAGAGAGAGAGAGAGAGAATGCATGTGGGTGTGAGAGAGAGAGACAGTGCACATGGGAGTGAGTTAGAGAAAGTGCGCATGAAGTGAGAGAGAGACTGCGCTTGGGAGTGAGAGAGAGTGTGCGTGGGAGTGAGAGAGTGAGAGAGAGGGCACGTGGGAGTGACAGGGAGAAAGAGAGTGAGAGAGTGCGCGTGGGAGTGAGTTAGAGAAAGTGCGCGTGAAGTGAGAGTGAGACTGCGCTTGGGAGTGAGAGAGTGAGAGAGAGGGCACGTGGGAGTGACAGGGAGAAAAAGAGTGAGAGAGTGCGCGTGGGAGTGAGGGAAAGAGAGAGAGTGTGTGTGGGACTGAGAGTAAGAGAGAGAGTGTGCGTGGGAGTGAGAAAAAGAGTTTGATTGTGGGAGTGAGAGAAAGAGAGAGAGTGCGCATGGGAGTGAGAGAGAGGGAGAGTGCGTGTGGGATTGAGATAGCGAGAGAGAGTGCGCATGATAGTGTGAGAGGGAGAGTGTGCGTGAAAGTGAGCGAAAGAGAGAAAGTGCGTGTGGGGGTGAGCGAAAGAGTGAGAGTCTGCGTGGGAGTGAGCGAAATAGAGGGAGTGGACATGGGATTCAGTAGAAGAGAGAGAGTGCACGTGGGTGTGGGCGAATGAGAGAGAGAGCGAGTGAGGGTGGGAGTGAGCAAAAGAGAGAGAGTTCAAGTGGGAGTGAGGGAACGAGAGAGAATGAGATTCCACGTAGGAGTGAGAGCGAGATTGCACTTGGGAGTCAGAGAGCGAGTGCACATGGGTGTGAGAGAGAGAGATCTAATGCGCTTGGGAGTGAGAGCGAGAGAGAGTGTGCGTGGAAGTGAGAGAGAGACATTGCGCGTGGGAGTGAAAGAGAGAGAGTGCGCGTGGGAGTGAGCAAAAGATAGAGAGTGCGTGTGGGAGTGAGCGAAAGAGAGTGCACATGGGTCTGAGAGAAAGAGAGAGAGTGCGCATGGGAGTGTGTGAAAGAGAGAGAGTGCGATTGGGTGTTAGCGAAAGAGAAAGAGTGCACGTGGGTGTGAGAGAGAGAGAGAGAGTGTGCGTGGGACTGAGAGAGAGAGAGAGTGCATGTGGGTGTGAGAGAGAGAGAGGGCGCCTGAAGTGAGAGTGAGAGTGCGCTTGGGAGTGAGAGAGCGAGAGAGAGGGCACGTTGGAGTGAGAGCGAGAGAGAGAAAAGAGAGTGTGTGTGGGAGTGAGAGAAAGCGAGAGAGTGCGTGTGGGATTGAGAGTAAGAGAGAGAGAGAGTGCGTGGGAGTGAGAAAAAGAGTTTGCTTGTGGGAGTGAGAGAAAGAGAGAGAGTTCGCATGGGAGTGAGAGAGAGAGAGTGTGTGTGGGAGTGAGAGGGAGAGTGCATGTGGGATTGAGATAGCGAGATAGAGTGCACATGACAGTGAGAGAGGGAGAGTGTGCGTGAGAATGAGAGAAAGAGGGAAAGTGCATGTGGGAGTGAGCGAAAGAGTGAGAGTCTGAGTGTGAGTGAGCGAAAGAGAGGGAGTGCACGTGGGAGTCAGCGGAAGAGAGAGAGTGCACTTGGGTGTGCGCGAAAGAGAGACAGAGCGAGTGAGGGTGTGAGTGAGCAAAACAGAGAGAGTTCAAGTGTGAGTGAGGGAATGAGAGAGAGCGAGATTCCACATGGGAGTGAGAGCGAGAGTGCACTTGAGAGTCAGAGAGCGAGTGCGCATGGGAATGAGAGAGAGAGAGCGAATGCACTTGGGAGTGAGAGCGAGAGAGAGTGTGTGTGGAAGTGAGAGAGAGAGGGTGCGTGGGAGTGAAAGAGATAGCGTGCACGTTGGAGTGAGAGAAAGAGGGAGAGAGTGCGTGGGAATGAGGGAAAGGGAGTGAGTGCACGTGGGAGTGAGCAAAAGATAGAGAGTGCATGTGGGAGTGAGCGAAAGAGAGAGAGTGCACATGGGAGTGTGTGAAAGAGAGAGAGTGCAATTGGTTGCGAGCGAAAGAGAAAGAGTGCATGTGGATGAGAGAGAGAGAGTGTGCATGGGACAGAGAGAGAGAGTACATGTGGGTGTGAGAGAGAGAGAGTGCGCGTGAAGTGAGAGACAGAGTGTGCTTGGGAGTGAGACAGCGAGAGAGAGTGCACGTGGGAGTGAGAGAGTGAGAGAGAGGGCACGTTGGAGTGAGAGGGAGAGAGAGAAAAGAGAGTGTGTGTGGGAGTGAGAGAAAGAGAGAGAGTGCGTGTGGGATTGAGAGTAAGAGAGAGAGAGTGCGTGGGAGTGAGAAAAATAGTTTGCTTGTGGGAGTGAGAGAAAGAGAGAGAGTTCGCATGGGAGTGAGAGAGAAGAGTGTGTGTGGGAGTGAGAGGGTGAGTGCGTGTGAGATTGAGATAGCAAGATAGAGTGCGCATGATAGTGAGAGAGGGAGAGTGTGCGTGAGAATGAGAGAAAGAGGGAAAGTGCGTGTGGGGGTGAGCGAAAGAGTGAGAGTGTGCGTGGGAGTGAGCGAAAGAGAGGGAGTGCACATGGAAGTCAGCAGAAGAGAGAGAGTGCACTTGGGTATGGGCGAAGGAGAGAGAGAGCGAGTGAGGGTGTGAGTGAGCAAAAGAGAGAGAGTTCAAGTGGGAGTGAGGGAATGAGAGAGAGCGAGATTCCACATTGGAGTGAGAGCGAGAGTGCATTTGGGAGTCAGAGAGCGAGTGCGCATGGGAATGAGAGAGAGAGAGCAAATGCACTTGGGAGTGAGAGCGAGAGAGATTGTGCGTGGAAATGAGAGAGAGACAGTGTGCGTGGGAGTGAAAGAGATAGAGTGCACGTTGGAGTGAGAGAAAGAGAGAGAGAGTGCGTGGGAATGAGAGAAAGAGAGTGAGTGCACATGGGAGTGAGCAAAAGATAGAGAGTGCGTGTGGGAGTGAGCGAAAGAGAGTGCGCATGGGTGTGAGAGAAAGAGAGAGCGTGCACGTGGGAGTGTGTGAGAGAGAGAGAGTGCAATTGGTTGCGAGCGAAAGAGAAAGAGTGCACGTGGATGTGAGAGAGAGAGAGAGTGTGCATTGGACTGAGAGAGAGAGAGAGTGCATGTGGGTGTGAGAGAGAGAGTGCGCGTGAAATAACAGAGAGAGTGCGCTTGGGAGTGAGAGAGCGAGAGAGAGTGTGCGTGGGAGTGAGAGGGAGAGAGAGTGAGAGACTGCGCGTGTGAGTGAGTGAAAGAGAGAGAGTGTGCGTGAGAGTGAGAGGGAGAGAGAGAGTGAGAGAGTGCGCGTGGGAGTGAGTGAAAGAGA
The DNA here is from genome assembly GCF_017639515.1 of Carcharodon carcharias. NCBI lineage: Eukaryota > Metazoa > Chordata > Chondrichthyes > Lamniformes > Lamnidae > Carcharodon > Carcharodon carcharias. The sequence continues at coordinate 116,957,462 of NC_054475.1, forward strand.
GAGAGTGTGCGTGGGAGTGTGCAAAAGAGAGAGAGTGCGATTGGGTGTGAGTGAAAGACAGAGAGTGCATATGGGTGAGAGAGAGAGAGAGAGTGTGCATGGGAGTGAGAGGGAGAGTGCGTGAGGGATTGAGAGAGTGAGAGAGAGTGTGCATGATAGTGAGAGAGGGAGAGTGTGCGGGAGAGCGAGCGAAAGAGAGAAATTGCATGTGGGGGTGAGCAAAAGAATGAGAGTGTGCATGGGATTGAGTGAAAGAGAGGGAGTGCAAGTGGGAGTCAGCGGAAGAGAGAGAGTGCACGTGGGTGTGGGCGAATGAGAGAGAGAGCAAGTGAGGGTGGGTGTGTGCAAAAGAGTGAGAGTTCATGTGGGAGTGAGGGCACGAGAGAGAGAGAGTGCGCGTGGGAGAGAAAGAGCGAGAGTGCGCTTGGGAGTCAGAGAGTGAGTGTGCACGGGAGTGAGAGAGAGAGAGCGAATGCACTTGGGTGTGAGAGAGAGAGACAGTGTGTGTGGGAGTGAGAGAGAGAGTGTGCACATGGGAGTGAAAGAGAGAGAGTGCACCTGGGAGTGAGAGAAAGAGAGAGAGAGCGCGTGGGATTGAGAGAAAGAGAGAGATTTGGTGTGGGAGTGAGAGAAAGAGAGAGTCCGTGTGGGAATGAGAGAGAGATAGAGTGCGCGTGGGCGTGAGCGAAAGAGAGAGAGTGTGCATTTGAGTGAGCGAAAGAGAGATAGTGCGCTTGGGAGTGAGCGAAAGAGAATGTGTGTGTGAGTGAGCAAAAGAGAGACAGTGTGCATGGGAGTGAGCAAAAGAGAAAGAGTGCACGTGGCAGTGAGCGAAAGCGAGAGAGTGCGTGTGGGAGTGAGAGTAAGAGAGAGAGTGTGCGTGGGGGTGAAAGAAAGAGAGAGAGAGCGTGTGGGAGTGAGAGAAAGAGATAGTGTGCGCGTGGGAGTGAGACAGAGAGAATGTGATTTCGTTAGGGAGTGAGAGAGGGAGAGAATGCACGTGGGAGTGAGCAAAAGAGAGAAAGTGCATGTGGGGGTGAGCGAAAGAGAGAGTGAGCGAGTGAGGTTGGTAGTGAGTGAAAGAGAGTGAGTGCATGTGGGAGTAAGGTAATGAGAGAGAGCGAGAGTGTGCGTGGGAGTGTGTGCGAGAGCGAGATTGCACTTGGGAGTGATAGAGAGAGACAGTGTGCGCGGGAGTGAGAGAAAGAGAGAGTGCGCGTGGGAGTGAAAGAGAGAGAGTTCGTGTGGGAGTGAGAGAGTGAGAGAGAATTGACATGGGAGTGAGAGAGTGAGAGAGAGTGCGCATGGGAGTGAGAGGGAGATAGAGAGTGAAAGAGTGCATGTGGGAGTGAGAGAAAGAGATAAGGGTGCATTGGATTGAGAGTAAGACAGAGAGTGCAAGTGGGAGTGAGCTAAACAGAGAGAGTGCAAGTGGGAGTGAGCGTGGGAGGGAGTGAAAGGGAGAGGGAGAGTGTGGGAGTGAGCGAAAGAGAGTGCTCGTGGGAGTGAGCGAATGTGAGAGAGTGCGTGTGGGAGTGAGCTAAAGATAGAGAGTGCGCATTGGAGTGAGCAAAAGATAGAGAGACCGTGTGGGAGTGATAACGAGAGAGTGTGCGTGGGAGTGAGAGAGAGAGTGCATGTGGGAGTGAGAGAGCGAGTGAGAGTGTGCATGATAATGAGAGAGAGAGAGTGTGCATGAGAGTGAGAGAAAGAGAGTGAGTGCATGTGGGAGTGAGAGAGAGAGAGTGCAATTGTGAGTGAGCGAAAGAGAGAAAGTGCGTGTGGGGGTGTGTGAAAGAGAGAGAGTGTGCGTGGGAGTGAGCGAAAGAGCGAGAGAGCACTTAGGAGTCAGTGGAAGAGAGAGAGTGCATGTGGGTGTGGGTGAAAGAGAGAGAGATTTCACGTGGGAGTGAGCTAAAGTGAGAGAGAGTGAGTGCGGGCGGGAGTGAGCAAAAGAGAGAGATTGCATGTGGGAGTGAGGGAACAAGAGAGAGAGCGTGCGCGTGGGATTGAGAGCGGGAGCGAGAGTGTACTTGGGAGTGAGAGAGCGAGTGGGTGTGAGAGAGAGAGAAAGTGCGCGTGGGAGTGAGTTTGAGAAAGTGCGCGTGAAGTGAGAGAGAGGGTGCGCTTGGGACTGAGAGAGCGAGAGAGAGTGCGCATGGGAGTGAGAGAGCGAGAGAGAGGGCACGTGGGAGTGAGAGGGAGAGAGAGAGTGAGAGAGTGCGCGTGGGAGTGAGAGAAAGAGAGAGAGTGCGTGTGGCATTGAAAGTAAGAGAGAGCGAGCGCGTGGGAGTGAGAAAAAGAGATTGCTTGTGGGAGTGACAGAAAGAGAGAGAGTGCGCATGGAAGTGAGAGAGAGAGAGAGTGTGGGTGGGAGTGAGAGGAGAGTGCGTGTGGGATTGAGAGAGCGAGAGAGAGTGCGCATGATAGTGAGAGAGGGAGAGTGTGCGTGAGAGTGAGCAAAAGAGAGAAAATGCGTGTGGGGGTGAGTGAAAGAGTGAGAGTGTGCGTGGGAGTGAGCGAAAGAGAGGGAGTGCACGTGGGAGTCAGCGGAAGAGAGAGTGCACGTGGGTGTGGGCGAATGAGAGAGAGAGCGAGTGAGGGTAGGAGTGAGCAAAAGAGAGGGAGTTCATGTAAGAGTGAGGGAACGAGAGAGAGAGAGTCAGCATGGGAGTGAGAGCGAGAGTGAGAGTGCACGTGGGAGTGTAAGCACGATAGTGCACGTGGGAGTGAGCAAAAGATCGAGTTTGTGTGAGGAAGTGAGCAAAAGAGAGAGAGTGCGTGTGGGAGTGAGCGAAAGAGAGTGCGCGTGGGAGTGAGAGAAAGAGAGAGAGTGCGCATGGGATAGTGAGAAAGAGAGAGAGTGCGATTGGGTGTGAGCGAAAGAGAGAGAGTGCACGTGGGTGTGACAGAGAGTGAGAATGTGCGTGGGACTGAGAGAGAGAGAGAGAGAGTGCATGTGGGTGTGAGAGAGAGAGAGAGTGCACGTGAAGTGAGAGAGAGAGTGTGCTTGGGAGTGATCGAAAGAGAGAGAGTGTGCGTGGGAGTGTGAGGGAGAGAGAGAGTGAGAGAGAGCGCGTGGGAGTGAGCGAAAGAGAGAGAGTGTGAGTGGGAGTGTGCGAAAGAGAGAGAGTGCAATTGGGTGTGAGCGAAAGAGAGAGTGCACGTGGGTGTGAGAGAGAGAGAGAGAGTGCGTGGGAGTGACAGAGAGAGAGAGAGAGAATGCATGTGGGTGTGAGAGAGAGAGAAAGTGCGCGTGGGAGTGAGTTAGAGAAAGTGCGCGTGAAGTGAGAGAGAGCGTGCGCTTGGGAGTGAGAGAGCGAGAGAGAGTGCACGTGGGAGTGAGAGAGCGAGAGAGAGGGCACGTGGGAGTGAGAGGGAGAGTGAGAGTGAGAGAGTGCACGTGGGAGTGAGAGAAAGAGAGAGAGTGTGTCTGGGATTGAAAGTAAGAGAGAGCGAGCGCGTGGGAGTGAGAAAAAGAGATTGCTTGTGGGCGTGAGAGAAAGAGAGAGAGTGTGCATGTGAGTGAGAGAAAGAGAGAGTGAGCGTGGGATTGAGAGGGAGAGTGCGTGTCGAATTGAGAGAGCGAGAGAGTGTGGGCATGATAGTGAGAGAGGGAGAGTGTGCTTGAGAGTGAGCGAAAGAGAGAAAATGCGTGTGGGGGTGACCGAATGAGTGAGAGTGTGCGTGGGAGTGAGTGAAAGAAAGGGAATACATGTGGGAGTCAGCGGAAGAGAGGGAGTGCACGTGCGCGTGGGCGAATGATAGAGAGAGCGAGTGAGGGTGGGAGTGAGCAAACGAGAGAGAGTTCATGTGGGAGTGAGGGGACGAGAGAGAGAAAGCCCGCATGGGAGTGAGAGCGAGAGTGCACTTGGGTGTCAGAGAGCGAGTGCACATGGGAGTCAGAGAGAGAGAGAGCGACTGCGCTTGGGTGTGTGGGAGAGAAAGAGTGTGCATGGGAGTGAGAGAGAAAGAGTGTGCATGGGAGTGAGAGAGAGAGAGAGTGTGCGTGGGAGTGAAAGAGAGATAGTGCACATGGGAGTGAGAGAAAGAGAGAGAGAGTGCCTGGGATTGAGAGAAAGAGAGTGAGTGCACGTGGGAGTGAGCAAAAGATAGAGTGCGTGTGGGAGTGAGAGAAATTGAGAGAGTGCGCATGGGTGTGTGCGAAAGAGAGAGAGTGCGATTGGGTGTGAGCGAAAGAGAGAGAGTGCATGTGGGTGTGAGTGGGAGAGAGAGTGTGCGTGGGACTGAGAGAGAGAGAGAGTGCATTTGGGTGTGAGAGAGAGAGATTGCACGTGAAGTGATAGAGAGAGTGTGTTTGGGAGTGAGAGAGCGAGAGAGAGTGCACGTGGGAGTGAGCGAAAGAGAGAGAGTGTGCGTGGGATTGTGAAGGAGATAGAGTGCGCGTGGGAGTGAGCGAAAGAGAGAGAGTGTGCGTGGGAGTGTGCAAAAGAGAGAGAGTGCAAATGGGTGTGAGTGAAAGAGAGAGTGCACGTGGGTGTGAGAGATAGAGAGAGAGAGTGCGTGGGAGTGAGAGAGAGAGAGAGAGAATGCATGTGGGTGTGAGAGAGAGAGAAAGTGCGCGTGGGATTGAGTTAGGGAAAGTGCGCGTGAAGTGAGAGAGAGAGTGCGCGTGGGAGTGAGAGAGCAAGAGAGAGGGCACGTGGGAGTGAGAGGGAGAGAGACAGTGAGAGAGTGTGCATGGGAGTAAGAGAAAGAGTGAGAGTTCATGTGGGATTGGAAGTAAGAGAGAGAGAACGTTTGGGAGTGAGAAAAAGAGATTGCTTGTGGGAGTGAGAGACAGAGAGAGAGTGCGCATGGGAGTGAGAGGGAGAGTGCGTGTGGGATTGAGAGAGTGAGAGAGAGTGCGCATGATAGTGAGAGAGGGAGAGTGTGCGTGAGAGTGAGCGAAAGAGAGAAAATGTTTGTGGGGGTGAGCGAAAGAGTGAGAGTGTGCGTGGGAGTGAGTAAAAGAGAGGGAGTGCACGTTGGAGTCAGCGGAAGAGAGAGAGTGCACGTGAGTGTGGGCGAATGAGAGAGAGAGTGAGTGAGGGTGGGAGTGAGCAAAAGAGAGAGAGTTCATGTGGGAGTGAGGGAACGAGAGAGAGAGAGTCCGCGTGTGAGTGAGAGCAAGAGCGAGAGTGCACTTGGGTTTGAGAGAGCGAGTGCGCATGGGAGTCAGAGAGAGAGAGAGAGTGAATGCGCTTGGGTGCGTGGGAGAGAGAGAGTGTGCGTGGGAGTGAGAGAGAGAGAGAGTGCACGTGGGAGTGAAAGAGAGATAGTGCACGTGGGAGTGAGAGAAAGAGAGAGAGAGTGCATGGGATTGGGAGAAAGAGAGTGAGTGCACATGGGAGTAAGCAAAAGATAGAGAGTGCATGTGGGAGTGAGTGAAAGAGAGTGCGCATGGCAGTGAGAGAAAGGGAGAGAGTGCGATTGGGTGTGAGCGAAAAAGAAAGAGTGCACGTGGGTGTGACAGAGAGTGAGAATGTGCGTGGGACTGAGAGAGAGAGAGAGAGAGTGCTTGTGGGTGTGAGAGAGAGAGACTGCACGTGAAGTGAGAGAGAGAGTGTGCTTGGGAGTAAGAGAGTGAGAGAATGTGCGCATGGGAGTGAGAGAGCGAGAGAGAGTGCACGTGGGAGTGAGAGAGAGAGAGAGTGAGAGAGTGCGCGTGGGAGTGTGAGGGAGAGAGAGAGTGAGAGAGTGCGCGTGGGAGTGAGCGAAAGAGAGAGAGTGTGTGTGGGAGTGTGCGAAAGAGAGAGAGTGCAATTGGGTGTGAGCGAAAGAGAGAGTGCACGTGGGTGTGAGAGAGAGAGTGCATGGGAATGAGAGAGAGAGAGAGAATGCATGTGGGTGTGAGAGAGAGAGACAGTGCGCGTGGGAGTGAGAGAGAGAAAGTACGTGTGAAGTGAGAGAGAGAGTATGCTTGGGAGTGAGAGAGCGAGAGAGTGCGCATGGGAGTGAGAGAAAGGTAGAGAGTGCGTGAGGGATTCAGAGTAAGAGAGAGAGAGCGCATAGGAGTGAGAAAAAGAGATTGCTTGTGGGAGTGAGAGAAAGAGAGAGTGTGTGCATGGGAGTGAGAGAGAGAGAGTTTGCGTGGGAGTGAGAGGGAGAGTGCATGTGGGATTGAGAGAGTGAGAGGGAGTGCGCATGATAGTGAGAGAGGGAGAGTGTACGTGAGAGCGAGCGAAAGAGAGAAAGTGCGTGTGGGGGTGAGCGAAAGAGTGAGAGTGTGCGTGGGAGTGAGCAAAAGAGAGAGAGTGCACGTGGGAGTCAGCGGAAGAGAGAGAGTGCACGTGGCTGTGGGCGAATGAGAGAGAGAGCGAGTGAGGGTGAGAGTGAGCAAAAGAGAGAGAGTTCATGTAGGAGTGAGGGAACGAGGGAGGGAGAGTGCGTGTGGGAGTGAGAACGAGTGCGAGAGTGCGCTTGGGAGTCAGAGAGCAAGTGAGCATGGGATTGAGAGAGAGAGAGAGCGAATGCGATTGGGTGTGAGAGAGAGAGAGAGTGTGCGTGGGAGTGAGAGAGAGAAAGAGAGTGCGCATGGGCGAGAAAGAGAGAGAGTGCGCATGGGAGTGAGAGAAAGAGAGAGAGAGTGCTTGGGATTGAGAGAAAGAGAGAGATTGCGCGTGGGAGTGAGAGAAAGACATAGCACGCGTGGGAATGAGAGAGAGATAGAGTGCGCATGGGAGTGAGCGAAAGAGAGAGAGTGTGCGTGGGAGTGAGTGAAAGAGAAAGAGTGCACGTGGCAGTGAGCGAAAGTGAGAGAGTGCGTGTGGGAGTGAGAGAAAGAGATAGTGTGCGCGTGAGTGTGAGAGAGCGAGAGTGCGTGGTAGTGAGAGAGAGAGAGTTTGTGCGTGGGAGTGAGAGAGAGTGAATGTGAGTTTGGGAGTGTGAAAGAGAGTGCGTGTGGGAGCGAGATAGCGAGAGAGAGTGTGCATGGGAGTGAGAGAGAGTGTGCGTGAGAGTGAGAGAAAGAGAGTGAGTGCGTGAGGGAGTGAGAGAAAGGGAGAGCACGTGGGAGTGAGGGAAAGAGAGAAAGTGCGTGTGGGGGTGAGCGAAAGAGAGAGAGAGTGAGTGGGGTTGGTAGTGAGCAAAAGAGAGAGAGTGCAGGTGGGAGTGAGGTAATGAGAGAGAGAGAGAGTGTGTGTGGGAATGATTGCGAGAGCGAGATTGCGCTTGGGAGTGATAGAGAGAGAGAGTGAATGCGCGTGGGTGTGAGAGAGAGTGTGCGTGGGAGTGAGAGGGAGAGAGAGATTGAGAGAGTGTGCGTGGGAGTGTGCGAAAGAGAGAGAGTGCGATTGGATGTGAGCGAAAGAGAGAGTGCACGTGGGTGTGAGAGAGAGAGAGAGTGCGTGGGAGTGAGAGAGAGAGAGAGAATGCATGTGGGTTTGAGAGATAGAGACAGTGCGCGTGGGAGTGATTGCGAGAGCGAGATTGCGCTTGGGAGTGATAGAGAGAGAGAGTGAATTCACGTGGGTGTGAGAGAGAGAGAGAGTGCGCATCGGAGAGAGTGAGAGAGTGTGCGTGGGAGTGAGAGGGAGAGTGCGTGTGGGATTGAGAGAGCGAGAGAGAGTGTGCATGATATTGAGAGAGGGAGAGTGTGCGTGAGAGTGAGCGAAAGAGAGGGAGTGCACGTGGGAGTCAGCGGAAGAGAGAGAGGGCACGTGGGTGTGGGCGAAGGACAGAGAGAGCGAGTGAGGGTGGGAGTGAGCAAAAGAGAGAGAGTTCATGTGGGAGTGAGGGAACGAGAGAGAGAGTCCGCTTGGGAGTGAGAATGAGAGCGAGAGTACACTTGGGAGTCAGAGAACGAGTGCGCATGGGAGTGAGAGAGAGAGAGAGAGTGAATGTGCTTGGGTGTGAGAGCGATAGAGAGTGTGCGTGGAAGTGAGAGAGAGAGAGTGCGTGTGGGAGTGAAACAGAGAGAGTGCGCGTGGGAGTGAGAGAAAGAGAGAGTGTGTGGGATTGAGAGAAACAGAGTGAGTGCGCGTGGGAGTGAGTAAAAGATAGAGTGTGTGTGGGAGTGAGCGAAAGAGAGTGCACATGGGTGTGAGAGAAAGAGAGAGAGTGCGCGTGGGAGTGTGCGAAAGAGAGAGAGTGTGATTGGATGTGAGCGAAAGAGAGAGAGTGCACGTGGGTATGAGAGAGAGAGAGAGTGTGCATGGGACTGAGAGAGACAGAGAGAGAGTGCAAGTGGGTGTGAGAGAGAGACAGTGCGCGTGAAGTGAGAGAGAGTGTGCAATTGGGAGTGAGAGAGCGAGAGAGAGTGCGCGTGGGAGTGAGTGAGAGAGAGTGCACGTGGGATTGAGAGGAAGAGGAAGTGAGAGACTGCACATGTGAGTGAGAGAAAGAGAGAGAGTGTGCGTGAGAGTGAGAGGGAGAGAGAGAGTGAGAGATTGCGCGTGGGAGTGAGCGAAAGTGAGATAGTTTACGTGGGAGTGTGCGAAAGGGAGAGAGTGCGATTGGGTGTGAGCGAAAGACAGAGAGTGCACATGGGTGTGAGAGAGAGAGAGAGTGTGTGTGGGAGTGAGAGGGAGAGTGCGTGTGGGATTGAGAGAGCGAGAGAGAGTGCGCATGATACTGAGAGAGGGAGAGTGTGCGTGAGAGTGAGCGAAAGAGAGAAAGTGCGTGTGGGGGTGAGCGAAAGAGAGAGAGTGTGCATGGGAGTGAGCAAAAGAGAGAGAGTGCACGTGGGAGTCAGCGGAAGAAAGAGATTGCACATGGGCGTGGGCGAATGAGAGAGAGCGAGTGAGGGTGGGAGTGAGCAAAAGAGTGAGAGTTCATATGGGAGTGATGGAACAAGAGAGAGAGAGTGCACGTGGGAGAGAGAGCGAGAGTGCGCTTGGGAGTCAGAGAGCGAGTGCTCATGGGAGTGAGAGAGAGAGAGTGAATGCGCTTGGGTGTGAGAGAGAGAGAGAGAGTGTGCGTGGGAATGAGAGAGAGAGCGCGCATGGGAGTGAAAGAGAGAGAGTGCGCGTGGGTGTGAGAGAAAGAGAGAGAGAGCGCGTGGGATTGAGAGAAAGAGAGAGATTGCGCGTGGGAGTGAGAGAAAGAGAGAGTGCGCGTGGGAATGCGAGAGAGATAGAGTGCGCGTGGTAGTGAGCAAAAGAGAGAGTGCGCATGGGAGTGAGTGAAAGAGAGATAGTGCGCTTGGGAGTGAGTGAAAGAGAGACAGTGTGTGTGGGAATGAGCGAAAGGGAAAGAGTGCACGTGGAAGTGAGCGAAAGCGAGAGAGTGAGTGTGGGAGTGAGATTAAGAGAGAGAGTGTGCATGGGGGTGAGAAAAAGAGAGAGAGAGCGTGTGGAAGTGAGAGAAAGAGATAGTGTGCGCGTGGCAGTGAGAGAGAGAGAGAGTGCGTGGGAGTGAGAGGGAGAGAGTTTGTGTGTGGGAATGAGAGAGAGAGAATGTGAGTGTGGGAGTGTGAAAGAGAGTGCGTTTGGGAGCGAAGTAGCGAGAGAGAGTATGCATGGGAGTGACAGAGACAGAGAGAGTGTGCGTGAGAGAGAGAGAAAGAGAGTGAGTCCATGAGGGAGTGAGAGAGAGAGAGTGCACGTGGGAGTGAGCGAAAGAGAGAAAGTGCGTGTGGGGGTGAGCGAAAGAGAGAGAGAGCGAGTGCCGTTGGTAGTGAGCGAAAGAGAGAGAGTGCATGTGGGAGTGAGGTACTGAGAGAGAGAGACAGTGTGCGTGGGAGTGTGTGCAAGAGCGAGACTGCGCTTGGGAGTGATAGAGAGAGAGAGTGAATGTGGGTGGGTGTGAGAGAGAGAGAGACAGTGTGCGCGGGAGTGAGAGTGAGAGAGAGTGCGCGTGGGAGTGAAAGAGAGAGAGTGCGTGTGGGAGTGAGAGAGTGAGAGAGAGTGGGCATGGGAGTGAGAGAGTGAGAGAGAGTGCACATGGGAGTAAGAGGGAGATAGAGAGTGAAAGAGTGCGCGTGGGAGTCAGAGAAAGACAGAGAAAGCGCATTGGATGGAGAGTAACACAGAGAGTGCATGTGAGATTGAGCGAAAGAGAGAGAGTGCACGTGGGAGTGAGCGTGGGAGTGAGCGAAAGAGAGAGAATACTCATGTGAGTGAGCGAAAGAGAGACAGTGCGCGTGGGAGTGAGCAAAAGGGAGAGAGAGAGCCTGGGAGTGACCGAAAGAGAGGGGGCGTGGAAGTGAGCGAAAGTGAGAGATTGCGCGTGGGAGTGAGCGAAAGATAGAGAGTGCGCAAGGGAGTGAGCAAAAGAGAGAGAGCCTGTGTGGGAGTGAGAGCGAGAGAGAGTATGCGTGGGAGTGAGAGAGAGAGTGCATGTGGGAGTGTGAGAGCGAGAGAGAGTGCGCATGATAGTGAAAGAGAAAGAGTGTGCGTGAGAGTGAGAGAAAGAGAGTGAATGCGTGTGGGACTGAGAGAGAGAGAGTGCACGTGGGAGTGAGCGAAAGAGAGAAAGTGCATGTGGGGGTGAGTGAAAGAGAGAGAGTGTGCGTGGGAGTTAGCGAAAGAGAGAGAGTGCACGTGGGAGTCAGCGGAAGAGGGAGAGTGCGTGTGGGTGTGGGTGAAAGTGAGAGAGAGAGGGCGCATGGGAGTGAGCGAAAGAGAGAGAGCGCAAGTGCGGGTGCGAGTGAGCAAAAGATAGAGAGTGCATGTGGTAGTGAGGGAACAAGAGAGAGAGCGTGTGTGTGGGAGTGAGAACGAGAGGGAGAGTGTGCTTTTGAGTGAGAGAGCGAGTGCGCAAGGGAGTGAGAGAAAGAGAGTGCACGTGGGAGTGAGCGAAAGATAGAAAGTGCATGTGGAGGTGAGCGAAAGAGAGAGTGTGTGCGTTGGAGTGAGCGAAAGAGAGAGAGTGCACGTGGGAGACAGCGGAAGAAAGAGAGTGCGAGTGAGGGTGGGAGTGAGCAAAAGAGAGAGACTTCATGTGGGAGTGAGGGAACGAGAGAGAAAGAGTGCGCGTGGGAGTGAGAGAAAGAGATAGTGTGCGCGTGGGAGTGAGAGAGAGAGAGTGCGTGGGAGTGAGAGAGAGAGAATGTGATTGTGGGAGTGTGAAAGAGAGTGCGAGTGGGAGCGGGATAGTGAGACAGAGTGTGCATGGGAGTGAGAGAGAGAGAAAATGTGCATGAGAGTGAGAGAAAGAGAGTGAGTGCGTGAGGGAGTGAGAGAGAGCGTGCACGTGGGAGTGAGCAAAAGAGAGAAAGTGCATTGTGGGGGAGAGCGAAAGAGAGAGAGGGCGAGAGCGGTTGGTAGTGAGCGAAAGAGAGAGAGTGCATGTGGGAGTGAGGTAATGAGAGAGAGAGACAGTGTGCGCGGGAGTGAGAGCGAGTGAGAGTGCGCGTGGGAGTGAAAGAGAGAGAGTGCATGTGGGAGTGAGAGAGTAAGAGTGCGCATGGGAGTTAGAGGGAGATAGAGAGTGAAAGAGTGCACGTGGGAGTGAGAGAAAGATAGAGAGGGCGCATTGGAGTGAGAGATAGACAGAGAATGCACGTGGGATTGAGCGAAAGAGAGAGCGTGTGCGTGGGAGTGAGCAAAAGAGAGAGAATACACGTGTGAGTGAGCGAAAGAGAGACAGTGTGCATGGGAGTGAGCAAAAGGGAGAGAGAGAGCGTGGGAGTGAAGGAAAGAGAGTGCACATGGGAGTGAGCAAAAGTGAGAGAGTGCGCGTGGGATAGAGCGAAAGAGAGAGAGAGCGCGTAGGAGTGATCTAAAATAGAGAGTGCGCAAGAGAGTGAGCAAAAGAGAGAGAGCTCGTGTGGGAGTGAGAGCAAGAGAGAGTGTGTGTGGGAGTGAGAGAGAGAGTGCATGTGGGAGTGAGAGAGCGAGAGAGAGTGCGCATGATAGTGAGAGAGAGAGTGTGTGTGAGAGTGAGAGAAAGAGAGTGAGTGCGTGTGGGAGTGAGAGAGAGAGAGGGCACGTGGGAGTGAGCGAAAGAGAGAAATTGTGTGTGGGGGTGAGTGAAAGAGAGAGAGTGTGCATGGGATTGAGCGAAAGAGAGAGAGTGCACGTGGGAGTCAGCGGAAGAGAGAGAGTGCGTGTGGGTGTGGGTGAAAGAGAGAGAGAAAGTGCATGTGGGAGTGACCGAAAGAGAGAGAGCGCGAGTGCGGTTGCGAGTGAGCAAAAGAGAGAGAGTGCATGTGGTAGTGAGGGAACGAGAGAGAGAGCGTGCGTGTGGGAGTGAGAGCGAGAGGGAGAGTGTGCTTTGGAGTGAGAGAGCGAGTGCGCAAGGGAGTGAGAGAGAGACAGAGTGAATGCGCATGAGTGTGAGAGAGAGAGAGTGTGCGTGTGTGAGTGAGAAGGAGGGAGAGTGCGCATGGATGTGAAAGAGAGAGAGTGCGCATGGGAGTGAGAGAGAGAGAGTGCACGTGGGAGTGAGCAAAAGAGAGAAAGTGCATGTGGAGGTGAGCGAAAGAGAGAGTGTGGACGTTGGATTGAGGGAAAGAGAGAGAGTGCACGTGGGAAACAGCGGAAGAAAGATAGTGCGAGTGAGGGTGGGAGTGAGCAAAAGAGAGAGAGTTCATGTGGGAGTGAGGGAATGAGAGAGAGGGAGAGAGTGCGCGTGGGAGTGAGAGCGAGAGAGAGAGTGCGCTTGGGAGTCAGAGAGCGAGTGTGCATGGGAGTGAGAGAGAGAGCGAATGCGCTTGGGTGTGAGAGAGAGATTGTGCGTGGGAGGGAAAGAGAGAGAGTGCGCGTGGGAGTGAAAGAGAGACAGTGTGCATGGGTGTGAGAGAAAGAGAGAGAGAGCGCGTGGGATTGAGTGAAAGGGAGAGAGTGTGCGTGGGAGTGAGAGAAAGAGAGAGAGCACGTGGGAGTGAGAGATAGAGTGCACGTGGGGGTGAGCGAAAGAGAGACAGTGCGCATTTGAGTAATCGAAAGAGGCATTGTGCGCGTGGGAGTGAACGAAAGAGAGAGAGTGCGCTTGGGAGTGAGCAAAAGATAGAGATTGCGCGTGGGAGTGAGCAAAAGAGAGAGAGATGGTGTGGGAGTGAGCGAAAGAGAGTGCACATGGGAGCGAGCAATAGAGAGAGAGTATGCGTGGGAGTGAGCGAAACAGAAAGAGTGCACGTGGCAGTGAGCGAAAGCGAGAGAGTGCGTGTGGGAGTGAGAGTAAGTGAGAGTGCACATGGGGGTGAGGGCAAGAGAGTGAGTGCATGTGGGGGTGAGAGAAAGAGCGAGAGTGCGTGAGGGAGTGAGAGAGAGACAGAGCGTGGGAGTGAGAGAGAGAGAGTTTGCACGTGGGAGTGAGAGAGAATGTGCGTGTGGGAGTGTGAAAGAGAGTGCAAGTGGGAGTGAGAACAAGAGAGAGAGTGTGCATGGGAGTGAGAGAGAGAGAGAGTGTGTGCGTAAGCTTGAGAGAAAGAGAGTGAGTGCGTGAGGGTGTGAGAGAGAGAGAGAGTGCACGTGGGTGTGAGCGAAAGAGAGAGAGTGAGTGCGGTTGGTAGTGAGCGAAAGAGAGAGAGTGCATGTGGGAGTGAGGTAATGAGAGAGAGAGAGTGTGCGTGGGAGTGTGTGCGAGAGCGAGATTGCGCTTGGGAGTGAAAGAGAGAGAGAAAGAATGTGCGTGGGTGTGAGAGAGAGAGACAGTGTGTGCGGGCGTGAGAGAGAGAGTGCGCGTGGGAGTGAAAGAGAGAGAGTGTGCATGGGATTGAGCGAAAGAGAGAGAGTGCACGTGGGAGTCAGCGGAAGAGAGAGAGTGCATGTGGGTGTGGGTGAAAGAGAGAGAGAAAGTGCAAGTGGCAGTGAGCGAAAGAGAGAGAGAGCGAGTGCGGGTGCGAGTGAGCAAAAGAGAGAGAGTGCATGTGGTAGTGAGGGAACGAGAGAGAGAGCGTGCATGTGGGAGTGAGAGCGAGAGGGAGAGTGTGCTTTGGAGTGAGAGAGCGAGTGCGCAAGGGAGTGAGAGAGAGACAGAGCGAATGCGCATGGGTGTGAGAGAGAGAGAGTGTGCTTGTGTGAGTGAGAAGGAGGGAGAGTGCGCATGGATGTAAAAGAGAGAGAGTGCGCATGGGAGTGAGAGAGAGAGAGTGCACGTGGGAGTGAGCAAAAGAGAGAAAGTGCATGTGGAGGTGAGCGAAAGAGAGAGTGTAGGCGTTGGATTGAGCAAAAGAGAGAGAGTGCACGTGGGAGTCAGCGGAAGAAAGAGAGTGCGAGTGAGGGTGGGAGTGAGCAAAAGAGAGAGAGTTCATGTGGGAGTGAGGGAATGAGAGAGAGAGAGAGAGTGCGCGTGGCAGTGAGAGCGAGAGAGAGAGTGCGCTTGGGAGTCAGAGAGCGAGTGTGCATGGGAGTGAGAGAGAGAGAGAGAATGCGCTTGGGTGTGAGAGCGAAAATGTGCGTGGGAGGGAAAGAGAGAGATGTGCATGGGTGTGAGAGAAAGAGAGAGAGAGCACGTTGGATTGAGAGAAAGTGAGAGAGTGCGCGTGGGAGTGAGAGAAAGAGAGAGAGCACGTGGGAGTGAGAGATAGAGTGCACGTGGGGGTGAGCGAAAGAGAGACAGTGCGCATTTGAGTGAGCGAAAGAGAGATTGTGCATTTGGGAGTGAGCGAAAGAGAGAGAGTGCGCTTGGGAGTGAGCAAAAGATAGAGATTGCGCGTGGGAGTGAGCAAAAGAGAGAGAGATGGTGTGGGAATGAGCGAAAGAGAGTGCACATGGGAGCGAGCAATAGAGAGAGAGTGGGAGTGAGCGAAAGAGAAAGAGTGCACGTGGCAGTGAGCGAAAGTGAGAGAGTGCATGTGGGAGTGAGAGTAAGAGAGAGAGTGCACATGGGGGTGAGAGTAAGAGAGTGAGTGCACATGGGGGTGAGAGAAAGAGCGAGAGTGCGTGAGGGAGTGAGACAGAGACAGAGCATGTGGGAGTGAGAATAAGAGAATGTACGTGTGGGAGTGTGAAAGAGAGTGCGAGTGGGAGTGAGAACAAGAGAGAGAGTGTGCATGGGAGTGAGAGAGAGAGAGTGTGCGTGAGAGTGAGAGAAAGAGAGTGAGTGCCTGAGGGTTTGAGAGAGAGAGAGAGAGCACGTGGGAGTGAGCGAAAGAGAGAAGGTGTGTGTGTGGTTGAGCGAAAGAGAGAGAGAGTGAGTGCGGTTGGTAGTGAGCGAAAGAGAGAGAGTGCATGTGGGAGTGAGGTAATGAGAGAGAGAGCGTGTGCGTGGGAGTGTGTGCGAGAGTGAGATTGCGCTTGGGAGTGATAGAGAGAGAGAGTGAATGTGCGTGGGTGTGAGAGAGAGAGACAGTGTGCGTAGGAGTGAGAGAGAGAGAGTGCGCTTGGGAGTGAAAGAGAGAGAGTGCGTGTGGGAGTGAGAGAGTGAGAGAGAGTGGGCATGGGAGTGAGAGAGTGAGAGAGATAGAGAGTGAAAGAGTGCACGTGGGAGTGAGAGAAAGAGAGAGGGGGCGCATTGGATTGAGAGTAAGACAAAGAGTGCACGTGGGAGTGAGCGAGAGAGAGTGCACGTGGGAGTGAGCGTGGGAGTGAGTGAAAGAGAGAGAATATGCATGTGAGTGAGCGAAAGAGAGACAGTGCGCGTGGGAGTGAGCAAAAGGGAGAGAGAGAGTGTGGGAGTGACCAAAAGAGAGTGCGCGTGGGAGTGAGCGAAAGTGAGAGAGTGCGCATCGGAGTAAGCTAAAGATAGAGAATGCACAAGGGTGTGAGCAAAAGAGAGAGAGCCCATGTGGGAGTGAGAGAGCAAGAGAGAGTGCGCATGATAGTGAGAGAGAGAGAGCATGCGTGAGAGTGAGAGAAAGAGAGCGAGTGCATGTGAGAGTGAGAGAGAGCGAGTGCATGTGGGAGTGAGCGAAAGAGAGAAAGTGTGTGCGGGGGTGAGTGAAAGAGAGAGAGTGCGCATGGGTTTGAGAGAGAGAGAGAGAGAGAGTGCACGTGCTAATGAAAGAGAGTGCGCGTGGGAGTCAGCAGAAGTGAGAGAGTGCGCGTTGGTGTGGTCGAATGAGAGAGAAAGTGCACGTCGGAGTTAGCGAAAGAGAGAGAGTGAGTGAGGGTGGCAGTGAGCAAAAGAAAGAGAGTTCATGTGGGAGTGAGGGAATAAGAGAAAGAGAGAGTGCACGTGGGAGTGAGGTCTAGAGCGGGAGTGCGCTTGGGTGTCAGAGAGCGTGTGCGCATGGGAGTGAGAGAGAGAGAGAGCGAATGCGCTTGGGTGTGAGAGAGAGAGAGTGTGCGTGGGCGTGAGAGAAAGAGAGAGAGAGAGAGCGTTTGGGATTGACAGAAAGAGAGAGAGTGCACGTGGGAGTCAGAGAAAGAGAGAGAGCACGTGGGAGTGAGAGATAGAGTGCACGTGGGGGTGAGCGAAAGAGAGACAATGCGCATTTGAGTGAGCGAAAGAGAGATTGTGCATGTGGGAGTAAGCGAAAGAGAGAGTGCGCTTGGGAGTGAGCAAAAGATAGAGATTGCGCGTGGGATTGAGCAAAAGAGAGAGAGAGTGTGTGGGAGTGAGCGAAAGAGAGTGCACGTGGGAGCGAGCAATAGAGAGAGAGTATGCGTGAGAGTGAGCGAAAGAGAAAGAGTGCACGTGGCAGTGAGCGAAAGCGAGAGAGTGCGTGTGGGAGTAAGAGTAGGAGAGAGAGTGCACATGGGGGTGAGAATAAGAGAGTGAGTGCACGTGGGGGTGAGAGAAAGAGCGAGAGTGCGTGAGGGAGTGAGAGAGAGACAGAGCGTGGGAGTGAGAGAGAGAGAACGTGTGTGTGGGTGTGTAAAAGAGAGTGCGTGTGGGAGTGAGAACAAGAGAGAGAGTGTGCATGGGAGTGAGAGAGAGAGAGAGAGAGAGAGTGTGCGTGAGAGTGAGAGAAAGAGAGTGAGTGCGTGAGGGTGTGAGAGAGAGAGAGAGTGCACGTGGGAGTGAGCGAAAGAGAGAAAGTGCGTGTGGGGGTGAGCGAAAGAGAGAGAGAGTGAGTGCGGTTGGTAGTGAGGGAAAGAGAGAGAGTGCATGTGGGAGTGAGGTAATGAGAGAGAGAGAGAGAGTGTGTGTGGGAGTGTGTGCGAGAGTGAGATTGCGCTTGGGAGTGATAGAGAGAGAGAATGAATGTGCATGGGTGTGAGAGAGAGAGACAGTGTGCGTGGGAGTGAGAGAGAGAGAGAGTGCGCGTGGGAGTGAAAGAGAGAGAGTGCGTGTGGGAGTGAGAGAGATTGGGCATGGGAGTGAGAGAGTGAGAGAAATAGAGAGTGAAAGAGTGCACGTGGGAGTGAGCGAAAGAGAGAGAGTGCACATGGGAATGAGCGTGGGAGTGAGCAAAAGAGAGACAATACGCATGTGAGTGAGCGAAAGTGAGACAGTGCGCGTGGGAGTGAGCAAAAGGGAGAGAGAGAGTGTGGGAGTGACCGAAAGAAAGTGCGCGTGGGAGTGAGCGAAAGTGAGAGAGTGTGCGTCGGAGTGAACTAAAGATAGAGCGTGCGTGAGGCAGTGAGCAAAAGAGAGAGAGCCCGTGTGGGAGTGATAGCGAGAGAGCGTGTGCGTGGCAGTGAGAGAGAGAGTGCATGTGGGAGTGAGAGAGCGAGAGAGAGTGCGCATGATAGTGAGAGAGAGAGAGCGTGCGTGAGAGTGAGAGAAAGAGAGCGAGTGCGTGTGGGAGTGATAGAGAGAGAGTGCATGTGGGAGTGAGCGACAGAGAGAAAGTGTGTGCGGGGGTGAGTGAAAGAGAGAGATTGCGCAAGGGGTTGAGAGAGAGAGAGTGCGCGTGGCAATGAAAGAGAGTGCGCATGGGAGTGAGAGAAAGAGAGAGAAAGTGCATGGGATTGAGAGAAAGTGAGAGAGTGCCCGTGGGAGTGAGAGAAAGATATAGTGCACGTGGGAGTGAGTGAGAGATAGAGTGTGCGGTGGAGTGAAAGAGAGAGAGTGCGCGTGGGAGTGAGAGAGAGAGACAGTGTGCGCGGGAGTGAGAGAGAGAGAGATTGCGCATGGGAGTGAAAGAGAGAGAGTGCGCGTGGGAGGGAGAGAGTGAGAGAGAGTGCGCGTGGGAGTGAAAGAGTGAGACAGTGTGCATGGGAGTGAGAGGGAGATAGAGAGTGATAGAGTGCGCGTGGGAGTGAGAGAGAGAGAGAGGGCGCATTGGTTTGAGAGTAAGAGAGAGAATGCACGTGGGAGTGAGCGAAAGAGAGAGAGTGTGCATGGGAGGGAGAGAGTGAGAGAGATTGCGCATGGGAGTGAAAGTGTGAGACAGAGTGTGCATGGGAGTGAGAGGGAGATAGAGAGTGATAGAGTGCGCGTGGGAGTGAGAGAGAGAGAGAGGGCGCATTGGATTGAGAGTAAGAGAGAGAATGCACGTGGGAGTGCGCAAAAGAGATAGAGTGTCCATGGGATTGAGCGAAAGAGAAAGGGTGCATGTGGCAGTGAGCGAAAGCGAGAGAGTGCGTGTTGGAGTGAGAGTAAGAGAGAGAGTGCATGTTGGGGTGAGAGGATGAGAGCGAGAGCGTGTGGGAGTGAGAGAGAGAGAGTGCGTGGGAGTGAGAGTGAGAGCAGGAGAGTGAGTGTGTGTGGGAGTGAGAGAGAGACAGTGCACATGGGAGTGTGAAAGAGAGTGCGTGTGGGAGAGAGATAGCTAGAGAGAGTGTGCATGGGACTGAGAGAGAGAGAGAGAGTGTGCGTGAGAGTGAGAGCAAGAGAGTGAGTGTGTGTGGGATTGAAAGAGAGTGAGTGCATGTGGGGGTGAGCGAAAGAGAGAGAATGCACATGGGAGTGAGCGTAGGAGTGAGCAAAAGAGAGAGAATACGCATGTGAGTGAGCGAAAGAGAGACAGTGTGCGTAGGAGTGAGCAAAAGGGAGAGAGATAGTGTGGGAGTGAACGAAAGAGACTGCACGTGGGAGTGAGCAAAAGTGAGAGAGTGCGCAAGGGAGTGAGCAAAAGAGAGAGAGCCCATGTGGGATTGAGAGAAAGAGAGAGTGTGTGTGGGAGTGAGAGAGAGAGTTCATGTGGGAGTGAGAGAGCGAGAGAGAGTGTGCATGATAGTGAGAGAGAGAGAGTGTGCGTGAGAGTGAGTGAAAGAAATTGAGTGCACGTGGGAGTGAGAGAGAGCGTGTACGTGGGAGTGAGCGAAAGAGAGAAAGTGTGTGTTGGGGTGAGTGAAAGAGAGAGAGTGTGCATGGGATTGAGCGAAAGAGAGAGAGTGCATTTGGGAGTCAGCGGAAGAGAGAGAGTGCGTGTGGGTGTGGGTGAAAGAGAGAGAGAGAGTGCACGTGGGAGTGAGCGAAAGAGAGAGAGAGCGAGTGCGGGTGCGAGTGAGCAAAAGAGAGAGAGTGCATGTGGTAGTGAGGGAACGAGAGAGAGAGAGCGTGCGTGTGGGAGTGAGAGCGAGAGGGAGAGTGCGCTTTGGAATGAGAGAGCGAGTGCGCTTTGGAGTGAGAGAGAGATAGAGCGAATGCGCATGGGTGTGAGAGAGAGAGAGTGTGCGTGTGTGAGTGAGAAGGAGGGAGAGTGCGCATGGATGTGAAAGAGAGAGAGTGCGCATGGGAGTGAGAGAGAGAGAGTGCACATGGGAGTGAGCAAAAGAGAGAAAGTGCATGTGGAGGTGAGCGAAAGAGATAGTGTGGGCGTTGGAGTGAGCGAAAGAGAGAGAGTGCACGTGGGAGTCAGCGGAAGAAAGAGAGTGCGAGTGAGGGTGGGAGTGAGCAAAAGAGAGAGAGTTCATGTGTGAGTTAAGGAATGAGAGAGAGAGAGAGAGTGCGCGTGGGAGTGAGAGTGAGAGCGAGAGTGCGCTTGGGAGTCAGAGAGCGAGTGTGCATGTGAGTGAGAGTGAGAGAGAGCGAATGCGCTTGGGTGTGAGAGAGAGATTGGGCGTGGGAGGGAAAGAGAGAGAGTGCGCGTGGGAGTGAAAGAGAAGGAGTGTGCATGGGTGTGAGAGAAAGACAGAGAGAGCGCGTGTGATTCAGAGAAAGTGAGAGAGTGCACGTGAGAGTGAGAGAAAGAGAGAGTGCGCGTGGGAGTGAGTGAGAGATAGAGTGCGCTGTGGAGAGAAAGAGAGAGAGTGCGCTTGGGAGTGAGAGAGAGTGACAGTGTGCGCGGGGGTGAGAGAGAGAGAGAGAGCGCATGGGAGTGAAAGTGAGAGAGTGCGCGTGGGAGTGAGAGAGTGATAGAGTGCGCGTGGGAGTGCGAGAGAGAGAGGGCGCATTGGATTGAGAGTAAGAGAGAGAATGCACGTGGGAGTGAGCAAAAGAGAGAGAGTTCGTGTGGGAGTGAGCGCAAGTGAAGAATGAGCATGTGAGTGAGCGAAAGAGAGACAGTGCGCGTGGGAGTGAGAGAGAGAGTGCGCTTGGGAGTGAGAGAGCGAGAGAGAGAGCGCGTGGGAGTGAGAGAGCGAGTGTGCACGTGGGAGAGAGCAAAAGAGAGAAAGTGTGTGCGGGGGTGAGTGAAAGAGAGATAGTGTGCGTGGGAGTGAGCGAAAGAGAGAGAGTGCACGTGGGAGTCAGCGGAAGAGAGAGAGTGCGTGTGGGTGTGGGTGAAAGAGAGAGAGAGTGCGCGTGTGAGTGAGCGAAAGAGTGAGTGAGTGAGTGCGGGTGGGAGTGAGCAAAAGAGAGATTGCATGTGGGAGTGAGGGAACAAGAGAGAGAGCGTGCTTGTGGGAGTGAGAGCGAGAGGGAGAGTGCGCTTTGGAGTGAGAGAGAGAGTGCGCAAGGGATTGAGAGAGAGACAGAGCGAATGCACATGAGTGTGAGAGAGAGAGAGTGTGCGTGTGGGAGTGAGAGGGAGAGAGAGTGCGCGTGAAAGTGAAAGAGAGAGAGTGCGCATGAGAGTGAGAGAGAGAGAGAGTGCACGTGGGAGTGAGCGAAAGAGAGAAAGTGCATGTGGAGGTGAGCGAAAGAGAGAGTGTGTGCGTTGGAGTGACCGAAGAGAGAGAGTGCACGTGGGAGTCAGCGGAAGAAAGAGACTGGGAGTGAGGGTGGGAGTGAGCAAAAGAGATAGAGTTCATGTGGGATTGAGGGAACGAGAGAGAGAGAGAGAGAGTGCGCGTGGGAGTGAGAGCGAGAGCGAAAGTGTGCTTGGGAGTCAGAGAGCGATTTTGCATGGGAGTGAGTGAGAGAGGGAGCGAATGCGCGTGGGTATGAGAGATAGATTGTGCGTGGGAGTGAAAGAGAGAGAGTGCGCGAGGGAGTGAAAGAGAGAGAGTGTGCGTGGGTGTGAGAGAAAGAGAGAGAGAGCGTGTGGGAATGAAAGAAAGAGAGAGAGTGCGCGTGGGAGTGAGAGAAAGAGAGAGTGTGCGTGGGAATGAGTGAGAGATAGAGTGCGCGGTGGAGTGAAACAGAGAGAGTGCACGTAGGAATGAGAGAGTGAGAGAGTGTGCGCGTGGGAATGAGAGAGTGAGACAAAGAGTGCACATGGGAGTGAGAGGGAGATAGAGAGTGATAGAGTGCACGTGGGAGTGAGAGAGAGGGCGCATTGGATTGAGAGTAAGAGAGAGAGTGCACGTAGGAGTGAGCGAAAGAGAGAGAGTGCACGTGGGAGTGAGCAAAAGTGAAGAATGCGCATGTGAGTGAGCGAAAGAGAGACAGTGCGCGTGGGAGTGAGAGAGAGAGTGCGCGTGAAGTGAGAGAGAGAGTGCGCTTGGGAGTGAGAGAGCGAGAGAGAGTGCGTGTGCGAGTGAGAGAGCGAGAGAGAGTGCACGTGGGAGTGAGAGGGAATGAGAGTGAGAGAGTGTGCATGGGAGTGAGCGAAAGAGAGAGAGTGCGTGTGGTATTGAGAGTAAGAGAGAGCGCATGGGAGTGAGAGAAAGATATTGCTTGTGGGAGTGAGAAAAAGAGAGAGAGTGCGCATGGGAGTGAGAGAGAGAGAGAGTGCGCGTGGCAGTGAAACAGAGTGCGCGTGGGATTGAGAGAAAGAGAGAGAGTGCGCGTGGGAGTGAGAGAAAGAGAGAGTGCGCGTGGGAGTGAGAGAGAGATAGTGTGCATGTGGGACTGGACAAAAGAGAGAGAGAGCGCATGTGAGTGAGCAAAAGAGAGATAGTGCGCACGGGAGTGAGCGAAAGAGAGAGAGTGCGCTTGGGAGTGAGCAAAAGATAGAGAGTGCGCGTGGGAGTGAGCAAAAGAGAGAGAGTGCGTGTGGGAGTAAGAGAAAGAGAGTGCACGTGGGAGTGAGCAAAAGAGAGAGAGTTTGCGTGGGAGTGAGCAAAAGAGAAAGAGTGCACGTGGCAGTGAACGAAAGCGAGAGAGTGTGTGTGGGAGTGAGAGTAAGAGAGAGAGTGCACATGGGGGTGAGGGCAAGAGAGTGAGTGCATGTGGGGGTGAGAGAAAGAGCGAGAGTGCGTGAGGGGGTGGGAGAGAGACAGAGCGTGGGAGTGAGAGAGAGAGAATGTACGTGTGGGAGTGTGAAAGAGAGTGCGAGTGGGAGTGAGAACAAGAGAGAGAGTGTGCATTGGAGCGAGAGAGAGAGAGTGTGCGTGAGAGTGAGAGAAAGAGAGTGAGTGCGTGAGGGTTTGAGAGAGAGAGAGAGTGCATGTTGGGGTGAGAGGATGATAGAGAGAGCATGTGGGAGTGAGAGAAAGAGAGACAGTGCGTGTGGGAGTGAGAGAGAGAGAGCGTGGGAGTGAGACTGAGATAGTATGCGCGTGGGAGTAAGAGAGAGAAAATGTGCGTGTGGGAGTGTGAAAGAGAGTGCGTGTTTGAGTGAGATAGCGAGAGAGAGTGTGCATGAGAGTGAGAGCAAGAGAGTGAGTGTGTGTGGGAGTGAGAGAGAGAGTGCACGTGGGAGTGAGAGAGAGGGCGCATTGGATTTAGAGTAAGTGAGAGAGTGCATGTAGGAGTGAGTGAAAGAGTGAGAGTGCATGGGGGAGTGAGCAAAAGTGAAGAATGCGCATGAGTGAGCGAAAGAGAGACAGTGCGAGTGGGAGTGAGAGAGAGAGTGCGCGTGAAGTGAGAGAGAGAATGCGCTTGGGAGTGAGAGAGCGAGAGAGAGTGCGCGTGGGAGTGTAGAGCGAGAGAGAGTGCACGTGGGAGTGAGAGGGAGAGAGAGAGTGAGAGAGTGTGCATGGGAGTGAGTGAAAGAGAGAGAGTGCGTGTGGGATTGAGAGTAAGAGAGAGAGAGCATGGGTGTGAGAGAAAGAGATTGCTTGTGGGAGTGAGAGAAAGAGAGAGATTGCGCATGGGAGTGAGAGAGAGAGAGAGTGCGTGTGGCAGTGAAAGAGAGTGCGCGTGGGAGTGAAAGAAAGAGAGAGAAGGTGTGTGGGATTGAGAGAAAGAGAGAGAGTGCGCGTGGGAGTGAGAGAAAGAGAGAGTGCGTGTGGGAGTGAGAAAGAGATAGTGTGCGCATGGGAGTGAGCGAAAGAGTGAGAGAGCGCATGTGCGTGAGCGAAAGAGAGATAGTGGGCATGGGAGTGAACGAAAGAGAGAGAGTGCGCTTGGGAGTGAGCGAAACAGAGAGTGCGCTTGGGAGTGAGCAAAAGATAGAGAGTACGCGTGGGAGTGAGCAAAAGAGAGAGAGTGCGTGTGGGAGTAAGAGAAAGAGAGTATCATGGGAGTGAGCAAAAGAGACAGAGTTTGCATGGGAGTGAGCGAAAGAGAAAGAGTGCATGTGGCAGTGAGCGAAATCGAGAGAGTACGTGTGGGAGTGAGAGTAAGAGAGAGAGAGCATGTTGGAGTGATAGGATGAGAGAGAGAGCGTGTGGGAGTGAGAGAGAGATAGTGTGCACATGGGAGTGAGCGAAAGAGTGAGAGAGCGCATGTGAGTGAGCGAAAGAGAGATAGTGTGCGTGGGAGTGAGTGAAAAAGAGACAGTGAGCTTGGGAGTGAGTGAAAGAGAGAGAGTGCGTGTGGGAGTGAGCAAAAGAGAGAGAGTGCGTGTGGGAGTGAGAGAAAGAGAGTATCGTGGGAGTGAGCAAAAGAGAGAGAGTTTGCATGGGAGTGAGCGAAAGAGAAAGAGTGCACGTGGCAGTGAGCGAAAGCGAGAGAGTGCGTGTGGGAGTGAGAGTAAGAGAGAGAGAGCATGTTGGGGTGAGAGGATGAGAGAGAGAGCATGTGGGAGTGAGCAAAAGAGAGACAGTGCATGTGGGAGTGAGAGAGAGAGTGCGTGGGAGTGAGACTGAGAGAGTTTGCGTGTGGGAGTGAGAGAGAGAGAATGTGCGTGTGGGAGTGTGAAAGAGAGTGTGTGTGGGAGTGAGATAGCGAGAGAGAGTGTGCATGGGAGTGAGAGAGAGTGTGCATGAGAGTGAGAGCAAGAGAGTGAGTGTTTGTGGGAGTGAGAGAATGAGAGAGAGAGCATGTGGGATTGAGAGAAAGAGAGAGAGTGCGCGTGGGAGTGAGAGAAAGAGAGAGTGCGCGTGGGAGTGAGTGAGAGATAGAGTGCGCGGTGGAGTGAAAGAGAAAGAGTGCACATGGGAGTGAGAGAGAGAGACAGTGTGCACGGGAGTGAGAGAGAGAGAGTGCGCATGGGAGTGAAAGAGAGAGAGTGCGTGTGGGAGGGAGAGAGTGAGAGATAGTGCGTGTGGGAGTGAGAGAATGAGACAGAGTGCGCATGGGAGTGAGAGGGAGATAGAGAGTGATAGAGTGCGCGTGGGAGTGAGGGAGAGTGCACGTGAAGTGAGAGAGAGAGTGCGCTTGGGAGTGAGACAGCGAAAGAGAGTGCACGTGGGAGTGAGAGAGTGAGAGAGAGTGCACATGGGAGTGACAGGGAGAGATAGAGTGAGAGATTGTGCATGGGAGTGAGCGAAAGAGAGAGATTGAGTTTGGGATTGAGAGTAAGAGAGAGAGCGCATGGGAGTGAGAGAAAGAGATTGCTTGTGGGAGTGAGAGAAAGAGAGAGAGTGCGCATGGGAGTGAGAGAGAGACAGAGTGCGCGTGGCAGTGAAAGAGAGTGCGCTTGGGAGCGAGAGAAAGAGAGAGAGAGTCCGTGGGATTGAGAGAAAGAGAGAGAGTGCGCGCGGGAGTAAGAAAGAGAGAGTGCTCGTGGGAGTGAGAGAGAGATAGTGTGCGCATGGCAGTGAGCGAAAAAGTGAGAGAGCGCATGTGAGTGAGCGAAGGAGAGATAGTGCGCGTGGGAGTGAGCAAAAAAGAAAGGGTGCGCTTGGGAGTGAGCAAAAGATAGAGAGTGCGCGTGGGAGTGAGCAAATGAGAGAGAGTGTGTGTGGGAGTGAGAGAAAGAGAGTGCACGTGGGAGTGAGCAAAAGAGGGAGAGTGTGCGTGGGAGTGAGCGAAAGAGTAAGAGTGCACGTGGCAGTGAGCGAAAGCGAGAGAGTTCGTGTGGGAGTGAGAGTAAGAGAGAGAGTGCGTGTTGGGGTGATACGATGAGAGAGAGAGCGTGTGGGAGTGAGAGAAAGAGAGAGAGTGCGTGGGAGTGAGAGTGAGAGAGTTTGCACGTGGGAGTGAGAGAGAGAGAATGTGCATGTGGGCGTATGAAAGAGAATGCGTGTGGGAGTGAGATAGCAAGAGAGAGTGTGCATGAGAGTGAGAGAGGGAGAGAGTGTGTGTGGGAGTGAGAGAGAGGGAGTGCACATGGGAGTGAGCGAAAGAGAGAAAGTGTGTGTGGGGGTGAGCGAAAGAGAGTGACTGTGCGTGGGAGTGAGTGAAAGAGAGAGAGTGCACGTGGGAGTCAGCGGAAGAGAGAGAGTGCACGTGGGTGTGGGCGAATTAGAGAGAAAGTGCACGTCGGAGTGAGCGAAAGAGAGAGAGAGCGAGTGAGGGTGGGAGTGAGCAAAAGAGAGAGAGTTCATGTGGGAGTAAGGGAACAAGAGAGAGAGAGAGTGCCCATGGGAGTGAGAGAAAGAGAGAATGTGCGTGGGAGTGAGAGAGAGATAGACTGCGTGTGGGGGTGAGCGAAAGAGAGAGAGTGCGAATATGAGTGAGCGAAAGAGTGATAGTGCGCATGGGAGTGAGCGAAAGAGAGAGAGTGTGCTTGGGAGTGAGCAAAAGATAGAGAGTGCTCGTGGGAGTGAGCAAAAGAGAGAGAGAGTGTGTGGGAGTGAACGAAAGATAGTGCACGTGGGAGTGAGCAATAGAGAGAGAGTGTGCGTGGGAGTGAGCGAAACAGAAAGAGTGCACGTGGCAGTGAGCGAAAGCGAGAGAGTGCGTGTGGGAGTGAGAGTAAGAGAGAGAGTGCACATGGGGGTGAGAATAAGAGGGAGAGTACGTGTGGGAGTGAGAGAGAGAGAGCGCGTGTGAGTGAGAGAGAGAGAGTTTGCGGGTGGGAGTAAGAGAGAGAGAACGTGCGTGTGGGAGTGTGAAAGAGAGTGCGTGTGGGAGTGAGATAGCAAGAGAGAGTGTGCAAGGGCGTGAGAGAGAGAGAGAGAGTGTGCGTGAGAGTGAGAGAAAGAGAGTGAGTGCGTGTGGGAGTGAGAGAGAGAGAGCGCACGTGAGAGTGAGCGAAAGAGAGAAAATGCGTTTGGGGCTGATCGAAAGAGAGAGCTTGTGCGTCGGAGTGAGCGAAAGAGAGAGAGTGCGCGTGGGAGTCAGCGGAAGAGGGAGAGTGCGTGTGGGAGTGAGAGCAAGAGAGAGAGTGCGTGGGAGTGAGAGTGAGAGAGTTTGCGCGTGGGAGTGAGAGAGAGAGAGTGTGCGTGTGGGAGTGTGAAAGAGAGTGCGTGTGGGAGTGAGACAGCGAGAGAGAGTGTGCATGGGAGTGAGAGAGAGTGTGCATGAGAGTGAGAGCAAGAGAGTGAGTGTGTGTGGGAGTGAGAGAGAGTGCACGTGGGAGTGAGCAAAAGAGAGAAAGTGCATGTGGAGGTGAGCGAAAGAGAGAGTGTGTGCGTTGGAGTGAGCGAAAGAGAGAGAGTGCACGTGTGAGTCAGCGGAAGAGACTGCGAGTGAGGGTGGGAGTGAGCAAAAGAGAAAGAGTTCATGTGGGAGTGAGGGAATGAGAGAGAGAGAGAGAGGGAGCACATGGCAGTGAATCGAGAGGGAGACTGCGCTTGGGAGTCAGAGAGCAATTGTGCATGGGAGTGAGAGAGAGAGAGAGCGAATGCGCTTGTGTGTGAGAGAGAGATTGTGTGTGGGAGTGAAAGAGAAAGAGTGCGCGTGGGAGTGAAAGAGAGAGAGTGTATGTGGGAGTGAGAGAAAGAGAGAGAGAGCGCGTGGGATTGAGAGAAAGAGATAGAGTGCGCGTGGGAGTGAGAAAAGGGAGAGTGCGCGTGGGAGTGAGTGAGAGATAGAGTGCACAGTGGAGTGAAAGAGAGAGAGTGCGCTTGGGAGTGAGAGAGAGACAGTGTGCACGGGAGTGAGAGAGAGAGTGCGCATGGGAGTGAAAGAGAGAGAGTGTGCGTGGGAGTGAGAGAGTGAGAGAGAGTGCGTGTGGGAGTGAGAGAGTGAGACAGAGTGCGCATGGGAGTGAGAGGGAGATAGAGTGTGATAGAGTGCGCATGGGAGTGAGAGAGAGAGAGAGAGGGCGCATTGGATTGAGAGTAAGAGAGAGAGTGCACGTGGGAGTGGGCGAAAGAGAGAGAGTGCGCTTGGGATTGAGCAAAAGTGAAGAATGCGCATGTGAGTGAGCGAAAGAGAGACAGTGCACGTGGGAGTGAGAGAGAGAGTGCGCGTGAAGTGAGAGAGAGAGTGCGCTTGGGAGTGAGAGAGCGAGAGAGAGTGCACATGGGAGTGAGAGAGCGAGAGAGAGTGCGTGTGGGATTGAGAGTAAGAGAGAGAGCGCATGGGAGTGAGAGAAAGAGATTGCTTGTGGGAGTGAGAGAAGGAGAGAGAGTGTGCATGGGAGTGAGAGAGAGAGAGAGTGCGCGTGGGAGTGAGAGAAAGAGAGATGCGCGTGGGAGTGAAGAGAGATCGTGTGCGCATGGGAGTGAGCGAAAGAGTGAGAGAGCGCATGTGAGTGAGCGAAAGAGCGATAGTGCGCTTGGGAGTGAGCGAAAGAGAAAGAGTGCGCTTGGGAGTGAGCAAAAGATAGAGAGTGCGCATGGGAGTGAGCAAAAGAGAGAGAGAGTGTGTGGGAGGGAACGAAAGAGAGTGCACGTGGGAGTAAGCAATAGAGAGAGATCGTGCGTGGGAGTGAGCGAAAGAGAAAGAGTGCATGTGGCAGTGAGCGAAAGCGAGAGAGTGCATGTGGGAGTGAGAGTAAGAGAGAGAGTGCATGTTGGGGTGAGAGGATGAGAGAGAGAGCGTGTGGGAGTGAGAGAAAGAGAGAGTGCACGTGGGAGTCAGCGGAAGACAGTGCGAGTGAGGGGGGAGTGAGCAAAAGAGAAGGAGTTCATGTGGGAGTGAGGGACCTAGAGAGAGAGAGAGTGCATGTGGCAGTGAGAGCGAGAGCGAGAGTGCGCTTTGGAGTCAGAGAGCGATTGTTCATGGCAGTGAGAGAGAGAGCGAGCGAATGCGGTTGGGTGTGAGAGAGAGATTGTGTGTGGGAGTGAAAGAGAGTGTGTGTGTGGGAGTGAGAGAATGAGAGAGAGAGCATGTGGGATTGAGAGAAAGAGAGAGTGCGCGTGTGGGAGTAAGAGAAAGAGAGAGTGCGCGTAGGAGTGAGTGAGAGATAGAGTGCGCGTTGGAGTGAAAGAGAAAGAGTGCACGTGGGAGTGAGAGAGAGAGACAGTGTGCATGGGAGTGAGAGAGAGAGAGTGCGCATGGAAGTGAAAGAGAGAGAGTGCTTGTGGGAGGGAGAGAGTGAGAGATAGTGCGTGTGGGAGTAAGAGAATGAGACAGAGTGCGCATGGGAGTGAGAGGGAGATAGAGAGTGATAGAGTGCGCGTGGGTGTGAGATAGAGAAAGAGGTCGCATTGGATTGAGAGTAAGAGAGAGAATGCACGTGGGAGTGAGCAAAAGAGAGAGAGTGCGCGTGGGAGTGAAAGAGAGTGCACGTGAAGTGAGAGAGAGAGTGCGCTTGGGAGTGAGAGCGCGAGAGAGAGTGCACGTGGGAGTGAGAGAATGAGAGAGAGTGCACGTGGGAGTGAGAGGGAGAGAGAGAGTGAGAGAATGTGCATGGGAGTGAGCGAAAGAGAGAGAGTGAGTTTGGGATTGAGAGTAAGAGAGAGCGCATGGGAGTGAGAGAAAGAGATTGCTTGTGGGAGTGAGAGAAAGAGAGAGAGTGCGCTTGGGAGTGAGCAAAAGAGAGAGAGTGTTTGGGAGTGAATGAAAGATAGTGCACGTGGGAGTCAGCAATAGAGAGAGAGTGTGCGTGGGAGTGAGCGAAACAGAAAGAGTGCACGTGGCAGTGAGCGAAAGTGAGAGAGTGCATGTCGGAGTGAGAGTAAGAGAGAGAGTGCACATGGGGGTGAGAATAAGAGGGAGAGTGCATGTGGGAGTGAGAGAGAGAGAGTGCGTGTGAGTGAGAGAGAGAGAGTTTGTGGGTGGGAGTGAGAGAGAGAGAACGTGCGTGTGGGAGTGTGAAAGAGAGTGCGTGTGTGAGTAAGATAGCAAGAGAGAGTGTGCATGGGCGTGAGAGAGAGAGAGAGTGAGTGCGTGTGGGAGTGAGAGAGAGAGAGCGCACGTGGGAGTGAGCGAAAGAGAGATAATGCTTGTGGTGCTGATCAAAAGAGAGAGCTTGTGCGTCGGAATGAGCGAAAGAGAGAGAGTGCGCGTGGGAGTCAGCGGAAGAGGGAGAGTGCGTGTGGGAGTGAGAGCAAGAGAGAGATTGTGTGGGAGTGAGAGTGAGAGAGTTTGTGCGTGGGAGTGAGAGAGAAAGAATGTGCGTGTGGGAGTGTGAAAGAGAGTGCGTGTGGGAGTGAGATAGCGAGAGAGAGTGTGATGGGAGTGAGAGAGAGAGTGTGCATGAGAGTGAGAGCAAGAGATTGAGTGTGTGTGGGAGTGAGAGAGAGAGAGTGTGCACGTGGGAGTGAGCAAAAGAGAGAAAGTGCATGTGGAGGTGAGCGAAAGAGAGAGTGTGTGCGTTGGAGTGAGCAAAAGAGAGAGAGTGCACGTGGGAGTCAGCGGAAGAGAGTGCGAGTGAGGGTGGGAGTGAGCAAAAGAGAAAGAGTTCATGTGGGAGTGAGGGAACGAGAGAGAGAGAGAGAGAGCACATGGCAGTGAGAGAGAGAGCGAGAGTGCGCTTGGGAGTCAGAGAGCAATTGTGCATGGGAGTGAGAGAGAGAGAGAGCGAATGCGCTTGTGTGTGAGAGAGAGATTGTGTGTGGGAGTGAAAGAGAAAGAGTGCGCGTGGGAGTGAAAGAGAGAGAGTGTGCGTGGGATTGAGAGAGTGAGAGAGAGTGCGTGTGGGAGTGAGAGAGTGATACAGAGTGCGCATGGGAGTGAGCGGGAGATAGAGTGTGATAGAGTGCGCATGGGAGTGAGAGAGAGAGAGAGAGGGTGCATTGGATTGAGAGTAAGAGAGAGAGTGCACGTGGGAGTGGGCGAAAGAGAGAGAGTGCGCTTGGGATTGAGCGAAAGTGAAGAATGTGCATGTGAGTGAGCGAAAGAGAGACAGTGCACGTGGGAGTGAGAGAGAGAGTGCGCGTGAAGTGAGAGAGGGAGTGCGCTAGGGAGTGAGAGAGCGAGAGAGAGTGCACGTGGGAGTGAGAGAGCGAGAGAGAGTGCGTGTGGGATTGAGAGTAAGAGAGAGAGCGCATGGGAGTGAGAGAAAGAGATTGCTTGTGGGCGTGAGAGAAAGAGATAGAGTGCGCATGGGAGTGAGAGAGAGAGAGAGTGCGCGTGGCAATGAAAGAGAGTGCGTGTGGGAGTGAGAGAAAGAGACAGAGAGTGCGTGGGATTGAGAGAAAGAGAGATGCGCGTGGGAGTAAGAGAGAGATAGTGTGCGCATGGGAGTGAGCGAAAGAGTGAGAGAGCGCATGTGAGTGAGCAAAATAGAGAGAGTGCACATGGGAGTGAGCAAAAGAGAGAGAGAGTGTGTGGGAGGGAACGAAAGAGAGTGCACGTGGGAGTAAGCAATAGAGAGAGAGCGTGCATGGGAGTGAGCGAAAGAGAAAGAATGCCCGTGGCAGTGAGCGAAAGCGAGAGAGTGCATGTGGGAGTGAGAGTAAGAGAGAGAGTGCGTGTTGGGGTGAAAGGATGAGAGAGAGAGCGTGTGGGAGTGAGAGAAAGAGAGAGTGTGCGTGGGAGTGAGAGTGAAAGACTTTGCGCGTGGGAGTGTGAGAGAGAGAATGTGCATGTGGGAGCGTAAAAGAGAGTGCGTGTGGGAGTGAGATAGCGAGAGAGAGTGTGCATGGGAGTGAGAGAGAGAGAGAGAGTGTGTGTGAGTGAGAGAGAGAGAGTGGACATGGGAGTGAGCGAAAGAGAGAAAGTGCGTGCGGGGGTGAGCGAAAGAGAGAGACTATGCGTGGGAGTGAGTGAAAGAGAGAGAGTGCACGTGGGAGTCAGCGGAAGAGAGAGAGTGCACGTGGGTATGGGCGAATGCGAGAGAAAGTGCACGTCAGAGTGAGCGAAAGAGAGAGAGAGCGAGTGAGGGTGGGAGTGAGCAAAAGAGAGAAAGTTCATGTGGGAGTGAGAGAACGAGAGAGAGAGAGAGTGCACGTGGGAGTGAGAGAAAGAGAGAATGTGCGTGGGAGTGAGAGAGAGATAGAGTGCATGTGGGGGTGAGCGAAAGAGAGAGAGTGCGAATGTGAGTGAGCGAAAGAGAGATAGTGCGCATGGGAGTGAGCGAAAGAGAGAGAGTGCGCTTGGGAGTGAGCAAAAGAGAGAGAGAGTGTGTGGGAGTGAATGAAAGATAGTGCACGTGGGAGTGAAAGATAGAGAGAGAGTGTGCGTGGGAGTGAGCGAAACAGAAAGAGTGCACGTGGCAGAGAGCGAAAGCGAGAGAGTGCGTGCGGGAGTGAGAGTAAGAGAGACAGTGCACGTAGTGGTGAGAATAAGAGAGAGAGTGCGTGTGGGAATGAGAGAGAGAGAGTGCGTGTGAGTGAGAGAGAGAGAGTTTGCGGGTGGGTGTGAGAGAGAGAGAACGTGCGTGTGGGAGTGTGAAAGAGTGTGCGTGTGGGAGTGAGATTGCAAGAGAGAGTGTGCATGGGCATGAGAGAGAGAGGGAGAGTGTGCTTGAGAGTGATAGAAAGAGAGTGAGTGCGTGTGGGAGTGAGAGAGAGAGAGTGCACGTGGGAGTGAGCGAAAGAGAGACAATGCGTGTGGGGGTGATCGAAAGAGAGAGCTTGTGCGTCAGAGTGAGAGAAAGAGAGAGAGTGCGCGTGGGAGTCAGCGGAAGAGGGAGAGTGCGAGTGGGAGCGAGAGAAAGAGAGAGAGTGCGTGGGAGTGAGAGTGAGTGAGTTTTCACGTGGGAGTGAGAGAGAGAGAATGTGCGTGTGGGAGTGTGAATGAGAGTGCTTGTGGGAGTGAGATTGCAAGAGAGAGTGTGCATGGGCGTGAGAGAGAGAGGGAGAGTGTGCTTGAGAGTGATAGAAAGAGAGTGAGTGCGTGTGGGAGTGAGAGAGAGAGAGTGCATGTGGGAGTGAGCGAAAGAGAGACAATGCGTGTGGGGGTGATCGAAAGAGAGAGCTTGTGCGTCGGAGTGAGCGAAAGAGAGAGAGTGCGCGTGGGAGTCAGCGGAAGAGGGAGAGTGCGTGTGGGAGTGAGAGAAAGAGAGAGAGTGCGTGGGAGTGAGAGAGAGAGAATCTGCATGTGGGAGTGTGAAAGAGAGTGCGTGTGGGAGTGAGATAGCGAGAGAGAGTGTGCATGGGAGTGAGAGAGAGAGAGTGTGCGTGAGAGTGAGAGCAAGAGAGTGAGTGTGTGTGGGAGTGAGAGAGAGAGAGTGCATGTGGGAGTGAGAGCAAGAGAGAAAGTGCCTGTGGGGGTGAGTAAAAGAGAGAGAGTGTGCGTGGGAGTGAGTGAAAGAGA
This sequence comes from Carcharodon carcharias, assembly GCF_017639515.1. Taxonomy (NCBI): domain Eukaryota; kingdom Metazoa; phylum Chordata; class Chondrichthyes; order Lamniformes; family Lamnidae; genus Carcharodon; species Carcharodon carcharias. The sequence continues at coordinate 116,990,033 of NC_054475.1, forward strand.
GAGAGTGCACGTGTGAGTCAGCGGAATAGAGAGAGTGCACGTGGGTGTGGGCGAATGAGAGATAAAGTGCACGTCGGTGTGAGCGAAAGAGAGAGAGAGCGAGTGAGGGTGGGAGTGAGCAAAAGAGAGAGAGTTCATATGGGACTGAGGGAACGAGAGAGAGAGAGAGTGCATGTGGGAGTGAGCGAAAGAGAGAGAGTGCGCTTGGGAGTGAGCTAAAGATAGAGAGTGCTCGTGGGAATGAGCAAAATAGAGAGAGAGTGTGTGGGAGTGAACGAAAGAGAGTGCACGTGCGAGTCAGCAATAGAGAGAGAGTGTGCGTGGGATTGAGCGAAAGAGAAAGAGTGCACGTGGCAGTGAGCGAAAGTGAGAGAGTGCATGTGGGAGTGAGAGTAAGAGAGAGAGTGCACGTGGGGGTGAGAATAAGAGAGAGAGTGCGTGTGGGAGTGAGAGAGAGAGAGTGCATGTATGGGTTAGAGAGAGAGAGCGCGTGTGGGAGTGGGTGAGAGAGCATGCATGGAATTGAGAGAGAAAGCGCACATGGGAGTGAGAGAGAGTGCGCGCCTGGGAGTGAGAGAGCGCGCGTGGGCTTGAGAGAGAGAGTGCGCGTTGAGTGAGAGAGAGAGAGAGAGAGTGCACACGTGGGAGTGAGAGAGAGCGTGCGCGTGGCAGTGATAGAGAGAGCGCGTGTGGGAGAGAGAGAGAGTGCACGTGGGAGTGAGAGAGAAAGTGCGCCTGGGAGTGAGGGAGAGATCGAGCATGGGAGTGTGAGAGAAAGCATGCATGGGAGTGAGAGAGACAGTGCTCGTGGGAGTGAGAGAGACAACGTGCATGGGAGGGAGGGAGAGCATGCGTGTGGAAGTGAGACAGAGAGCGTGCGTGGGAGTGAGAGAGAGTGAGAGTGTGCGTGGGAGTTAGAGACACAATCCGCTTGGGAGTGAGAGCGAGAGTGCATGCGTGGCAGTGATAGAGCGAGCGCGTGTGGGGGAGAGACAGACAGTGCGCGTCGGAGAGAGAGAGAGCACGCTTGGGAGTGAGAGTGAAAGCACGCATGGGAGTAAGAGACAGAGCACGTGTTGGAGTGCGAGAGAGAGTGCGCATGGGAGTGAGAGAGGGAGCGAGCGTGGGAGTGAGAGAGAATGCACTTGGGAGTGAGAGAGAAAGTGCGCGTGTGCTTCCGAGAGAGAGTGCGCATGGGGGTGAGAGAGAAAGCACATGTGGGAGTGAGAGAGAGTGCGCGTGGGAGTGAGAGAGACAACATGCTTGGGGCTGAGAGAAAACGCATGTGGGAGTGAGAGAGAGAGGGCGCATGGGGGTGATAGAGAGAGAGACTTGCGTGGGAGTGAGAGATTGAGAGTGTGCGTGGGAGTGAGAGAGAGATCGGGTTTGGGAGTGAGAGCGCGAGCAAGCATGGGAGTGATAGAGAGAGAGCACGTGCGGGTGAGAGAGAGAGTGCGTGCATGGTAGTGACAGAGAATGTGGGGGTGAGAGATGGAGAGATTGCGCGTAGGAGTAAGAGAGAGCGTGGGAGTGAGAGAGAGTGAGAGTGCGCATGGGAGTTAGAGACACAATGTGCTTGGGAGTGAGAGCGAGAGTGCATGCGTGGTAGTGATAGAGAGAGCGCGCATGTGAGAGAGAGAGAGAGAGAGAGCACGTGTGGGAGTGAGAGAGAGAGCACGCATGGGAGTGAGAGAGAGCACGCGCATGGGAGTTAGAGAGAAAGCACACATCGGAGTGAGAGAGAGAGTGCGTGTGGGAGTGATAGAGAGAGAGCACGTGGGATTGAGAGAGAGTGTGCTGGTAGTGAAAGAGAATGTGGGTGTGAGAGAGAGAGAGACAGCTTGTGGGAGTAAGAGAGAGCATGGGGGTGAGAGGGAGAGAGTGAGAGTGCGCGTGGGAGTGAGATCGACAATGTGCTTGGGAGTGAGAACGAGAGTGCACGCGTGGGTGTGATAGAGAGAGCGCACATGGAAGTGAGAGAGTGCATGCGTGGGATTGAGAGAAAGCGCGCGTGGGAGTTAGTGAGCGCTCGTGGGAGTGAGAGAGAGAGCGCGCATGGGAGAGAGAGAGAGCGTGCGTGGGAGTGAGAGAGAACGCACATTTGAGTGAGAGAGAGAGCATGCGTGGGAGTGAGAGAGAGTGCGCGCATGGGAGTGAGAGAGAGAGAAAGTGTGCATGTGAGTGAGAGATTGAGAGCGTGCAATGTAGTGAGAGAGATAGCAGGTTTGGGAGTGAGAGCGAGAGTGTGCATGGGATTGATAGAGAGAGAGCGCGTGGGAATGAGAGAGAGAGAGCGCATGGTAGTGAGAGAGAACGTGGGGGTGTGAGAGAGAAAGACTTCGTGTGGGAGTAAGAGAAAGCGTGGGAGTGAGAGAGAGAGCGAGAGTGCGTGTGGGAGTGAGAGGGACAATGCATTTGGGAGTGCAAGAGAGAGTGCAAGTGTGGGAGTGATAGAGAGCACGCGAGTGTGAGGAAGAGAGAGAGAGCACGTTGGGAGTGAGAGAGAGAGAGTGTGCACGTGGTAGTGAGAGAGAGAGCGTGTGTGGGATTGAGAGAGAGCTCGCGTGGGAGTGAGACAGAGAGCGCGCGTGGGAGAGAGCGTGAGTGCTCGTGGGAGTGAGAGAGAGCGCACATGTGGCAGTGAGAGAGAGCTATTGCCCATGGGAGTAAGAGAGAAAGTGTGCATGGGACTGAGAGAGAGAGCGCGTGTGGGAGTGAGAGAGAGAGAGAATGTATGGGATTGAGAGAGAGAGCGTGCGTGGGAGTGGGAGAGAGAGCCCATGTGGAATTGAGAGAGAAAGCACGCATGGGTGTGAGAGAGAGCGCGTGCCTGGGACTGAGAGGGAGAGCACGTGTGGGAGTGAGAGAGAATGCACGGGGGTGTGAGAGAGCGATCGAGCATGGGAGTGAGAGAGAGAGCGCGTGTGGGAGTGAGAGAGAGAGAGAGCACACGTGGGAGTGAGAGAGATAGAGCATGCATCGGATTGATAGTGAGCGCGCGCATGGCAGTGAGTGAGAGAGCACACGTGGGAGAGAGAGAGAGCGCACGTGGGAGTGAGAGAGAGAGCGCGTATTTGAGTGAGAGAGAGCACGCATGGGAATGAGAGAGAGAGAGAGAGCACACATGGGAGTGAGAGAGAGAGCGAGCATGGGAGTGAGAGAGAGCGTGCGTGGGAGTGAGAGAGAGAGAGAGAGCACACATGGGAGTGAGAGAGAGAGAGCATGCGTGGGATTGATAGAGAGCGCGCGTGTGGCAGTGAGTGAGAGAGCATGCATGGGAGAGAGAGAGAGTGCACGTGGGAGTGAGAGAGAGAGCGTGCATTTGAGTGAGAGAGATAGCGCATGGGTGTGAGAGATAGAGTGCTCATGGAAGTGAGATGGAGAGTGCGCATGGGAGTGAGAGAGAGAGCTCGCGTGGGAGTGAGAGAGAACGCATGTGGGATTGAGAGAGAGAGCATGCATGGGGGTGATAGAGAGAGAGAGTGTGCGTGGGAGTGAGAGATTGAGAGTGTGCGTGGGAGTGAGAGAGACATTAGGTTTGGGAGTGAGAGTGCGAGCAAGCATGGGAGTGATAGAGAGAGAGCGTGTGCGGGTGAGAGAGAGTGCGCACCTGGTAGTGATAGAGAACTTGGGGTTGACAGAGGGAGAGATTGTGCGTGGGTGTAAGAGAGAGTGTGGGAGTGAGAGAGAGTGAGAGTGAGCGTGGGACTTAGAGACACAATGCGCTTGGGAGTGAGAGCGCGAGTGCACACATGGGAGTGATAGAGAGAGCGCGCGTGGGAGAGAGAGAAAGAGAACAAGTGTGGAAGTGAGAGAGAGAGCGCATGAAGAAGTGAGAGAGAGAGAGCGCATAGGAGTGAGAGTGAAAGCGTGCATGGGAGTTAGAGAGAGCGTGCGCGTTAGAGTCAGAGAGAGAGCGCGCATGGGAGTGAGAGAGGGAACGTGCATGGGAGTGAGAGAGACTGCACGTGGGAGTGAGAGAGAGAACACGCATGGGAGTGAGAGGGAGAGCGCATGTGGGAGAGAGATAGACAATGCATGTGGGAGTGAGGGAGAGCACGCGTGTGGGGGTGAAACTGAGAGCGCGTGTGGGAGTGACAGACAAAGTGCGTGCATGGCAGTGAGAGAGATAGAGTGCGCATGGGAGTGAGAGAGAGCGCTCGTGGGAGTGAGAGAGAGAGCACGCATGGGAGTGAGAGAGAGAGTGCGCGCATGGGAGTGACAGAGATAGATCGCGCCTGGGAGTGAAAGAGAGTGCTCATGGGTGTGAGAGAGAGAGCGCCTGTGGAACTGAGAGAGAATGCACATGGGAGTGAGAGAGAGAGTGCGCGTGGGAGTGAGAGAGAGAGCGCTTGTGGGAGTGAGAGAGAATGCACGGGGGAGTGAGAGAGAGCGAGCATGGGAGTGAGAGATAGAGCACGCGTGGGAGTGAGAGAGAGAGCACACATGGGAGAGAGAGAGAGCGCACGTGGGAGTGAGAGAGAGGGCGCGCATTTGAGTGAGACAGAGAGCACGCGTGGGAGTGAGAGAGAATGCACGTGGGAGTGTGAGAGAGACCGAGCATGGGAGTGAGACAGAGAGCGCGCGTGGGAGTGAGAGAGAGAGAGAGCACACGTGGGAGTGAGAGAGAGAGAGCATGCGTGGGATTGATAGAGACCGCGCGTGTGGCAGTCAGTGAGAGAGCATGCATGGGAGAGAGAGAGAGTGCACGTGGGAGTGAGAGAGAGAGCATGCATTTGAGTGAGAGAGAGAGCGCGTGGGAGTGAGTGGGAGAGAGAGAGTGAGAAATTGTGCATGGGAGTGAGCGAAAGAGAGAGAGTGAGTTTTGGATAGAGAGTAAGAGAGAGCGCATGGGAGTGAGAGAAAGAGATTGCTTGTGGGAGTGAGAGAAAGAGAGAGAGTGCGCATGGGAGTGAGAGAGAGATAGAGTGCACGTGGCAGTGAAAGAGAGTGCGCTTGGGAGTGAGAGAAAGAGAGAGAGAGTCCGTGGGATTGAGAGAAAGAGAGAGAGCGCGCGTGGGAGTAAGAGAAAGAGAGAGTGCGCGTGGGAGTGAGAGAGAGATAGTGTGCACATGGCAGTGAGAGAAAGAGTGAGAGAGTGCATGTGAGTGAGCGAAAGAGAGATAGTGCGCATGGGAGAGAGCGAAAGAGAAAGGGTGCACTTGGGAGTGAGCAAAAGATAGAGAGAGCGTGTGGGAGTGAGCAAATGAGAGAGAGTGTGCGTGGGAGTGAGAGAAAGAGAAAGAGTGCACGTGGCAGTGAGCGAAAGCGAGAGAGTTCGTGTGGGAGTGAGAGTAAGAGAGAGAGTGCGTGTTTGGGTGAGAGGATGTGAGAGAGAGTGTGTGGGAGTGAGAGAAAGAGAGAGAGTGCGTGGGAGTGAGAGTGAGAGAGTTTGCGCATGGGAGTGAGAGAGAGAGAATGTGCATGTGGGCGTATGAAAGAGAGTGCGTGTGGGAGTGAGATAGGAAGAGAGAGTGTGCATGAGATTGAGAGAGAGAGAGAGAGTGTCTGTGGGAGTGAGAGAGAGAGAGTGCACATGGGAGTGAGCGAAAGAGAGAAAGTGCGTGTGGGGGTGAGCGAAAGAGAGTGACTGTGCATGGGAGTGGGTGAAAGAGAGAGAGTGCACGTGGGAGTCAGCGGAAGAGAGAGAGTGCACGTGGGTGTGGGCGAATGAGAGAGAGAGCGAGTGAGGGTGGGAGTGAGCAAAAGAGAGAGAGTTCATGTGGGAGTGAGGGAACAAGAGAGAGAGAGAGTGCACGTGGGAGTGAGAGAAAGAGAGAATGTGCGTGGGAGTGAGAGAGAGATAGAGTGCATATGGGGGTGAGCGAAAGAGAGAGAGTGCGAATGTGAGTGAGCGAAAGAGAGTTAGTGTGCATGGGAGTGAGCGAAAGAGAGAGAGTGCTCTTGGGAGTGAGCAAAAGAGAGAGAGTGTGTGGGAGTGAATGAAAGATAGTGTGCGTGGGAGTGAGCGAAACAGAAAGAGTGCACGTGGCAGAGAGCGAAAGCGAGAGAGTGCGTGTGGGACTGAGAGTAAAAGAGAGAGTGCACATGTGGGTGAGAATAAGAGGGAGAGTGCATGTGGGAGTGAGAGAGAGAGAGTGCGTGTGAGTGAGAGAGCGAGAGTTTGCGGGTGGGAGTGAGAGAGAGAGAACGTGCGTGTGGGAGTGTGAAAGAGAGTGCGTGTGGGAGTGAGATAGCAAGAGAGAGTGTGCATGGGCGTGAGAGAGAGAGAGAGAGAGCATGAGAGTGAGAGAAAGAGAGTGAGTGCGTGTGGGAGTGAGAGAGAGAGAGCGCACGTGGGAGTGAGCGAAAGAGAGAAAATGCGTGTGGGGCTGATCAAAAGACAGAGCTTGTGCGTCGGAGTGAGCGAAAGAGAGAGAGTGCACGTGGGAGTCAGCGGAAGAGGGAGAGTGCGTGTGGGAGTGAGAGCAAGAGTGAGTGTGTGTGGGAGTGAGAGAGAGAGTGTGCACGTGGGAGTGAGCAAAAGAGAGAAAGTGCATGTGGAGGTGAGCGAAAGAGAGAGTGTGTGCGTTGGAGTGAGCAAAAGAGAGAGAGTGCACGTGTGTGTCAGCGGAAGAGAGTGCAAGTGAGGGTGGGAGTGAGCAAAAGAGAAAGAGTTCATGTGGGAGTGAGGGAACGAGAGAGAGAAAGAGAGAGCACATGGCAGTGAGAGAGAGAGCGAGAGTGCGCTTGGGAGTCAGAGAACAATTGTGCATGGGAGTGAGAGAGAGAGAGAACGAATGCGCTTGTGTGTGAGAGAGAGATTGTGTGTGGGAGTGAAAGAGAAAGAGTGCGCGTGGGAGTGAAAGAGAGAGAGTGTGCATGGGAGTGAGAGAAAGAGAGAGAGAACGCGTAGGATTGAGAGAAAGAGATAGAGTGCGCGTGGGAGTGAGAGAAAGAGAGAGTGCGCGTGGGAGTGAGTGAGAGATAGAGTGCGCGGTGGAGTGAAAGAGAGTGAGTGCACTTGAGAGTGAGAGAGAGAAACAGTGTGCACGGGAGTGAGAGAGAGAGAGTGTGCATGGGAGTGAAAGAGAGAGAGTGTGCGTGGCAGTGAGAGAGTGAGAGAGAGTGCATGTGGGAGTGAGAGAGTGATACAGAGTGCGCATGGGAGTGAGCGGGAGATAGAGAGTGATAGAGTGCGCATGGGAGTGAGAGAGAGAGAGAGAGGGCGCATTGGATTGAGAGTAAGAGAGAGAGTGGACGTGGGAGTTGGTGAAAGAGAGAGAGTGCGCTTGGGATTGAGCGAAAGTGAAGAATGCGCATGTGAGTGAGAGAGAGAGAGAGTGCGCGTGGCAATGAAAGAGAGTGCGTGTGGGAGTGAGAGAAAGAGAGAGAGAGTGCGCGGGATTGAGAGAAAGAGAGATGCGCGTGGGAGTGAGAGAGAGATAGTGTGCACATGGGAGTGAGCGAAAGAGTGAGAGAGCGCATGTGAGTGAGCGAAAGAGAGATAGTGCGCGTGGGAGTGAGCGAAAGGGAAAGAGTGCGCTTGGGAGTGAGCAAAATAGAGAGAGTGTGTGGGAGGGAACGAAAGAGAGTGCACGTGGGAGTAAGCAATAGAGAGAGAGCATGCGTGGGAGTGAGCGAAAGAAAAAGAGTGCACGTGGCAGTGAGCGAAAGCGAGAGAGTGCATGTGGGAGTGAGAGTAAGAGAGAGAGTGCATGTTGGGGTGAGAGGATGAGAGAGAGAGCGTGTGGGAGTGAGAGAAAGAGAGAGTGTGCGTGGGAGTGAGAGTGAGAGACTTTGCACGTGGGAGTGAGAGAGAGAGAATGTGCATGTGGGAGTGTGAAAGAGAGTGCGTGTGGGAGTGAGATAGCGAGAGAGAGTGTGCATGGGAGTGTGAGAGAGAGAGAGTGTGTGTGTGAGTGAGAGAGAGAGAGTGGACGTGGGAGTGAGCGAAAGAGTGAAAGTGCGTGTGGGGGTGAGCAAAAGAGAGAGACTGTGCGTGGGAGTGAGTGAAAGAGAGAAAGTGCATGTGGGAGTCAGGGGAAGAGAGAGAGTGCACGTGGGTATGGGCGAATGAGAGAGAAAGTGCACGTCAGAGTGAGCGAAAGAGAGAGAGAACGAGTGAGGGTGGGAGTGAGCAAAAGAGAGAGAGTTCATGTGGGAGTGAGAGAACGAGAGAGAGAGAGAGTGCACATGGGAGTGAGAGAAAGAGAGAGTGCACGTGGGAGTGAGAGAGAGATAGAGTGCGTGTCGGGGTGAGCGAAAGAGAGAGAGTGCGCATGTGAGTGAGCGAAAGAGAGATAGTGCGCATGGGAGTGAGCAAAAGACAGAGAGTGCGCTTGGGAGTGAGCAAAAGATAGAGAGAGTGTGTGGGAGTGAACGAAAGAGAGTGCACGTGCGAGTGAGCAATAGAGAGAGAGTGTGCGTGGGAGTGAGTGAAACAGAAAGAGTGCACGTGGCAGTGAGCGAAAGCGAGAGAGTGCGTGTGGGAGTGAGAGTAAGAGAGAGAGAGCATGTTGGGGTGAGAGGATGAGAGAGAGAGCATGTGGGAGTGAGCAAAAGAGAGACAGTGCATGTGGGAGTGAGAGAGAGAGTGTGTGGGAGTGAGACTGAGAGAGTTTGCGTGTGGGAGTGAGAGAGAGAGAATGTGCGTGTGGGAGTGTGAAAGAGAGTGTGTGTGGGAGTGAGATAGCGAGAGAGAGTGTGCATGGGAGTGAGAGAGAGAGCGCGCATGGGAGTGAGAGAGAGAGAAAGTGTGCATGTGAGTGAGAGATTTAGAGCGTGCAATGTAGTGAGAGAGATAGCAGGTTTGGGAGTGAGAGCGAGAGTGTGCATGGGATTGATAGAGAGAGAGCGCGTGGGAATGAGAGAGAGAGAGCGCATGGTAGTGAGAGAGAACGTGGGGGTGTGAGAGAGAAAGACTTCGTGTGGGAGTAAGAGAAAGCGTGGGAGTGAGAGAGAGAGCGAGAGTGCGTGTGGGAGTGAGAGGGACAATGCATTTGGGAGTGCAAGAGAGAGTGCAAGTGTGGGAGTGATAGAGAGCACGCGAGTGTGAGGAAGAGAGAGAGAGCACGTTGGGAGTGAGAGAGAGAGAGTGTGCACGTGGTAGTGAGAGAGAGAGCGTGTGTGGGATTGAGAGAGAGCTCGCGTGGGAGTGAGACAGAGAGCGCGCGTGGGAGAGAGCGTGAGTGCTCGTGGGAGTGAGAGAGAGCGCACATGTGGCAGTGAGAGAGAGCTATTGCCCATGGGAGTAAGAGAGAAAGTGTGCATGGGACTGAGAGAGAGAGCGCGTGTGGGAGTGAGAGAGAGAGAGAATGTATGGGATTGAGAGAGAGAGCGTGCGTGGGAGTGGGAGAGAGAGCCCATGTGGAATTGAGAGAGAAAGCACGCATGGGTGTGAGAGAGAGCGCGTGCCTGGGACTGAGAGGGAGAGCACGTGTGGGAGTGAGAGAGAATGCACGGGGGTGTGAGAGAGCGATCGAGCATGGGAGTGAGAGAGAGAGCGCGTGTGGGAGTGAGAGAGAGAGAGAGCACACGTGGGAGTGAGAGAGATAGAGCATGCATCGGATTGATAGTGAGCGCGCGCATGGCAGTGAGTGAGAGAGCACACGTGGGAGAGAGAGAGAGCGCACGTGGGAGTGAGAGAGAGAGCGCGTATTTGAGTGAGAGAGAGCACGCATGGGAATGAGAGAGAGAGAGAGAGCACACATGGGAGTGAGAGAGAGAGCGAGCATGGGAGTGAGAGAGAGCGTGCGTGGGAGTGAGAGAGAGAGAGAGAGAGCACACATGGGAGTGAGAGAGAGAGAGCATGCGTGGGATTGATAGAGAGCGCGCGTGTGGCAGTGAGTGAGAGAGCATGCATGGGAGAGAGAGAGAGTGCACGTGGGAGTGAGAGAGAGAGCGTGCATTTGAGTGAGAGAGAGAGCGCATGGGTGTGAGAGATAGAGTGCTCATGGAAGTGAGATGGAGAGTGCGCATGGGAGTGAGAGAGAGAGCTCGCGTGGGAGTGAGAGAGAACGCATGTGGGATTGAGAGAGAGAGCATGCATGGGGGTGATAGAGAGAGAGAGTATGCGTGGGAGTGAGAGATTGAGAGTGTGCGTGGGAGTGAGAGAGACATTAGGTTTGGGAGTGAGAGTGCGAGCAAGCATGGGAGTGATAGAGAGAGAGCGTGTGCGGGTGAGAGAGAGTGCGCACCTGGTAGTGATAGAGAACTTGGGGTTGACAGAGGGAGAGATTGTGCGTGGGTGTAAGAGAGAGTGTGGGAGTGAGAGAGAGTGAGAGTGAGCGTGGGACTTAGAGACACAATGCGCTTGGGAGTGAGAGCGCGAGTGCACACATGGGAGTGATAGAGAGAGCGCGTGTGGGAGAGAGAGAAAGAGAACAAGTGTGGAAGTGAGAGAGAGAGCGCATGAAGAAGTGAGAGAGAGAGAGCGCATAGGAGTGAGAGTGAAAGCGTGCATGGGAGTTAGAGAGAGCGTGCGCGTTAGAGTCAGAGAGAGAGCGCGCATGGGAGTGAGAGAGGGAACGTGCATGGGAGTGAGAGAGACTGCACGTGGGAGTGAGAGAGAGAACACGCATGGGAGTGAGAGGGAGAGCGCATGTGGGAGAGAGATAGACAATGCATGTGGGAGTGAGGGAGAGCACGCGTGTGGGGGTGAAACTGAGAGCGCGTGTGGGAGTGACAGACAAAGTGCGTGCATGGCAGTGAGAGAGATAGAGTGCGCGTGGGAGTGAGAGAGAGCGCTCGTGGGAGTGAGAGAGAGAGCACGCATGGGAGTGAGAGAGAGAGTGCGCGCATGGGAGTGACAGAGATAGATCGCGCCTGGGAGTGAAAGAGAGTGCTCATGGGTGTGAGAGAGAGAGCGCCTGTGGAACTGAGAGAGAATGCACATGGGAGTGAGAGAGAGAGTGCGCGTGGGAGTGAGAGAGAGAGCGCTTGTGGGAGTGAGAGAGAATGCACGGGGGAGTGAGAGAGAGCGAGCATGGGAGTGAGAGATAGAGCACGCGTGGGAGTGAGAGAGAGAGCACACATGGGAGAGAGAGAGAGCGCATGTGGGAGTGAGAGAGAGGGCGCGCATTTGAGTGAGACAGAGAGCACGCGTGGGAGTGAGAGAGAATGCACGTGGGAGTGTGAGAGAGACCGAGCATGGGAGTGAGACAGAGAGCGCGCGTGGGAGTGAGAGAGAGAGAGAGCACACGTGGGAGTGAGAGAGAGAGAGCATGCGTGGGATTGATAGAGACCGCGCGTGTGGCAGTCAGTGAGAGAGCATGCATGGGAGAGAGAGAGAGTGCACGTGGGAGTGAGAGAGAGAGCATGCATTTGAGTGAGAGAGAGAGCGCGTGGGAGTGAGTGGGAGAGAGAGAGTGAGAAATTGTGCATGGGAGTGAGCGAAAGAGAGAGAGTGAGTTTTGGATAGAGAGTAAGAGAGAGCGCATGGGAGTGAGAGAAAGAGATTGCTTGTGGGAGTGAGAGAAAGAGAGAGAGTGCGCATGGGAGTGAGAGAGAGATAGAGTGCACGTGGCAGTGAAAGAGAGTGCGCGTGGGAGTGAGAGAAAGAGAGAGAGAGTCCGTGGGATTGAGAGAAAGAGAGAGAGCGCGCGTGGGAGTAAGAGAAAGAGAGAGTGCGCGTGGGAGTGAGAGAGAGATAGTGTGCACATGGCAGTGAGAGAAAGAGTGAGAGAGTGCATGTGAGTGAGCGAAAGAGAGATAGTGCGCGTGGGAGAGAGCGAAAGAGAAAGGGTGCACTTGGGAGTGAGCAAAAGATAGAGAGAGCGTGTGGGAGTGAGCAAATGAGAGAGAGTGTGCGTGGGAGTGAGAGAAAGAGAGTGCACGTGGGAGTGAGCAAAAGAGGGAGAGTGTGCGTGGGAGTGAGCGAAAGAGAAAGAGTGCACGTGGCAGTGAGCGAAAGCGAGAGAGTTCGTGTGGCAGTGAGAGTAAGAGAGAGAGTGCGTGTTTGGGTGAGAGGATGTGAGAGAGAGTGTGTGGGAGTGAGAGAAAGAGAGAGAGTGCGTGGGAGTGAGAGTGAGAGAGTTTGCGCATGGGAGTGAGAGAGAGAGAATGTGCATGTGGGCGTATGAAAGAGAGTGCGTGTGGGAGTGAGATAGGAAGAGAGAGTGTGCATGAGATTGAGAGAGAGAGAGAGAGTGTGTGTGGGAGTGAGAGAGAGAGAGTGCACATGGGAGTGAGCGAAAGAGAGAAAGTGCGTGTGGGGGTGAGCGAAAGAGAGTGACTGTGCATGGGAGTGGGTGAAAGAGAGAGAGTGCACGTGGGAGTCAGCGGAAGAGAGAGAGTGCACGTGGGTGTGGGCGAATGAGAGAGAGAGCGAGTGAGGGTGGGAGTGAGCAAAAGAGAGAGAGTTCATGTGGGAGTGAGGGAACAAGAGAGAGAGAGAGTGCACGTGGGAGTGAGAGAAAGAGAGAATGTGCGTGGGAGTGAGAGAGAGATAGAGTGCATATGGGGGTGAGCGAAAGAGAGAGAGTGCGAATGTGAGTGAGCGAAAGAGAGTTAGTGTGCATGGGAGTGAGCGAAAGAGAGAGAGTGCTCTTGGGAGTGAGCAAAAGAGAGAGAGTGTGTGGGAGTGAATGAAAGATAGTGTGCGTGGGAGTGAGCGAAACAGAAAGAGTGCACGTGGCAGTGAGCGAAAGCGAGAGAGTGCGTGTGGGACTGAGAGTAAGAGAGAGAGTGCACATGTGGGTGAGAATAAGAGGGAGAGTGCATGTGGGAGTGAGAGAGAGAGAGTGCGTGTGAGTGAGAGAGCGAGAGTTTGCGGGTGGGAGTGAGAGAGAGAGAACGTGCGTGTGGGAGTGTGAAAGAGAGTGCGTGTGGGAGTGAGATAGCAAGAGAGAGTGTGCATGGGCGTGAGAGAGAGAGAGAGAGAGCATGAGAGTGAGAGAAAGAGAGTGAGTGCGTGTGGGAGTGAGAGAGAGAGAGCGCACGTGGGAGTGAGCGAAAGAGAGAAAATGCGTGTGGGGCTGATCAAAAGACAGAGCTTGTGCGTCGGAGTGAGCGAAAGAGAGAGAGTGCACGTGGGAGTCAGCGGAAGAGGGAGAGTGCGTGTGGGAGTGAGAGCAAGAGTGAGTGTGTGTGGGAGTGAGAGAGAGAGTGTGCACGTGGGAGTGAGCAAAAGAGAGAAAGTGCATGTGGATGTGAGCGAAAGAGAGAGTGTGTGCGTTGGAGTGAGCAAAAGAGAGAGAGTGCACGTGTGTGTCAGCGGAAGAGAGTGCAAGTGAGGGTGGGAGTGAGCAAAAGAGAAAGAGTTCATGTGGGAGTGAGGGAACGAGAGAGAGAAAGAGAGAGCACATGGCAGTGAGAGAGAGAGCGAGAGTGCGCTTGGGAGTCAGAGAACAATTGTGCATGGGAGTGAGAGAGAGAGAACGAATGCGCTTGTGTGTGAGAGAGAGATTGTGTGTGGGAGTGAAAGAGAAAGAGTGCGCGTGGGAGTGAAAGAGAGAGAGTGTGCATGGGAGTGAGAGAAAGAGAGAGTGCGCGTGGGAGTGAGTGAGAGATAGAGTGCGCGGTGGAGTGAAAGAGAGTGAGTGCACTTGGGAGTGAGAGAGAGAAACAGTGTGCACGGGAGTGAGAGAGAGAGAGTGTGCATGGGAGTGAAAGAGAGAGAGTGTGCGTGGCAGTGAGAGAGTGAGAGAGAGTGCATGTGGGAGTGAGAGAGTGATACAGAGTGCGCATGGGAGTGAGCGGGAGATAGAGAGTGATAGAGTGCGCATGGGAGTGAGAGAGAGAGAGAGAGGGCGCATTGTATTGAGAGTAAGAGAGAGAGTGGACGTGGGAGTTGGTGAAAGAGAGAGAGTGCGCTTGGGATTGAGCGAAAGTGAAGAATGCGCATGTGAGTGAGAGAGAGAGAGAGTGCGCGTGGCAATGAAAGAGAGTGCGTGTGGGAGTGAGAGAAAGAGAGAGAGAGTGCGCGGGATTGAGAGAAAGAGAGATGCGCGTGGGAGTGAGAGAGAGATAGTGTGCACATGGGAGTGAGCGAAAGAGTGAGAGAGCGCATGTGAGTGAGCGAAAGAGAGATAGTGCGCGTGGGAGTGAGCGAAAGGGAAAGAGTGCGCTTGGGAGTGAGCAAAATAGAGAGAGTGTGTGGGAGGGAACGAAAGAGAGTGCACGTGGGAGTAAGCAATAGAGAGAGAGCATGCGTGGGAGTGAGCGAAAGAAAAAGAGTGCACGTGGCAGTGAGCGAAAGCGAGAGAGTGCATGTGGGAGTGAGAGTAAGAGAGAGAGTGCATGTTGGGGTGAGAGGATGAGAGAGAGAGCGTGTGGGAGTGAGAGAAAGAGAGAGTGTGCGTGGGAGTGAGAGTGAGAGACTTTGCACGTGGGAGTGAGAGAGAGAGAATGTGCATGTGGGAGTGTGAAAGAGAGTGCGTGTGGGAGTGAGATAGCGAGAGAGAGTGTGCATGGGAGTGTGAGAGAGAGAGAGTGTGTGTGTGAGTGAGAGAGAGAGAGTGGACGTGGGAGTGAGCGAAAGAGTGAAAGTGCGTGTGGGGGTGAGCAAAAGAGAGAGACTGTGCGTGGGAGTGAGTGAAAGAGAGAAAGTGCATGTGGGAGTCAGGGGAAGAGAGAGAGTGCACGTGGGTATGGGCGAATGAGAGAGAAAGTGCACGTCAGAGTGAGCGAAAGAGAGAGAGAACGAGTGAGGGTGGGAGTGAGCAAAAGAGAGAGAGTTCATGTGGGAGTGAGAGAACGAGAGAGAGAGAGAGTGCACATGGGAGTGAGAGAAAGAGAGAGTGCACGTGGGAGTGAGAGAGAGATAGAGTGCGTGTCGGGGTGAGCGAAAGAGAGAGAGTGCGCATGTGAGTGAGCGAAAGAGAGATAGTGCGCATGGGAGTGAGCAAAAGACAGAGAGTGCGCTTGGGAGTGAGCAAAAGATAGAGAGAGTGTGTGGGAGTGAACGAAAGAGAGTGCACGTGCGAGTGAGCAATAGAGAGAGAGTGTGCGTGGGAGTGAGTGAAACAGAAAGAGTGCACGTGGCAGTGAGCGAAAGCGAGAGAGTGCGTGTGGGAGTGAGAGTAAGAGAGACAGTGCACGTAGGGGTGAGAATAAGAGAGAGAGTGCGTGTGGGAATGAGAGAGAGAGAGTGCGTGTGAGTGAGAGAGAGAGTTTGCGGGTGGGAGTGAGAGAGAGAGAACGTGCGTGTGGGAGTGTGAAAGAGATTGCGTGTGGGAGTGAGATTGCAAGAGAGAGTGTGCATGGGCATGAGAGAGAGAGGGAGAGTGTGCTTGAGAGTGATAGAAAGAGAGTGAGTGCGTGTGGGAGTGAGAGAGAGAGAGTGCACGTGGGAGTGAGCGAAAGAGAGACAATGCGTGTGGGGGTGATCGAAAGAGAGAGCTTGTGCGTCGGAGTGAGCGAAAGAGAGAGAGTGCGCGTGGGGGTCATCGGAAGAGGGAGAGTGCGTGTGGGAGCGAGAGAAAGAGAGAGAGTGCATGGGAGTGAGAGTGAGAGAGTTTGCGCGTGGGAGTGAGAGAGAGAGAATGTGCGTGTGGGAGTGTGAATGAGAGTGCGTGTGGGAGGGAGATTGCAAGAGAGAGTGTGAATGTGCGTGAGAGAGAGAGGGAGAGTGTGCTTGAGAGTGATAGAAAGAGAGTGAGTGCATGTGGGAGTGAGAGAGAGAGAGTGCACGTGGGAGTGAGTGAAAGAGAGAGAATGCGTGTGGGGGTGATCGAAAGAGAGAGCTTGTGCGTCGGAGTGAGCGAAAGAGAGAAAGTGCGCGTTGGAGTCAGCGGAAGAGGGAGAGTGTGTGTGGGAGTGAGAGAAAGAGAGAGAGTGCGTGGGAGTGAGAGTGAGAGAGTTTGCGCGTGGGAGTGAGAGAGAGAGAATCTGCATGTGGGTGTGTGAAAGAGAGTGCGTGTGGGAGTGAGATAGCGAGAGAGAGTGTGCATGGGAGTGAGAGAGAGAGAGTGTGCGTGAGAGTGAGAGCAAGAGAGTGAGTGTGTGTGGGAGTGAGAGAGAGAGAGTGCACGTGGGAGTGAGCGAAAGAGAGAAAGTGCCTGTGGGGGTGAGTAAAAGAGAGAGAGTGTGCATGGGAGTGAGTGAAAGAGAGAGAGTGCACGTGGGAGTCAGTGGAATAGAGAGAGTGCATGTGGGTGTGGGCGAATGAGAGATAAAGTGCACGTTGGAAGAGCGAAAGAGAGAGAGAGCGAGTGAGGGTGGGAGTGAGCAAAAGAGAGAGAGTTCATGTGGGACTGAGGGAACGAGAGAGAGAGAGAGTGCACGTGGGAGTGAGAGAGAGAGAGAGCGATTGCGCTTGGGTGTGAGAGAGAGAGAATGTGTGTGGGAGTGAGGGAAAGAGAGAGAGAGAGTGTTTGGGTTTGAGAGAAAGAGAGAGAGTGCGCGTGGGAGTGAGAGAAAGTGAAAGTGAGCTTGGGAGTGAGAGAGAGATAGAGTGCGTGTGGGGGTGAGCGAAAGAGACAGAGTGCGCATGTGAGTGAGCGAAAGAGAGATAGTGCATGTGGGAGTGAGCGAAAGAGAGAGAGTGCGCTTGGGAGTGAGCAAAAGATAGAGAGTGCTCGTGGGAGTGAGCAAAAGAGAGAGAGAGTGTGTGGGAGTGAACGAAAGAGAAAGAGTGCATGTGGCAGTGAGTGAAAGCGAGAGAGTGCATGTGGGAGTGAGAGTAAGAGAGAGAGTGCACGTGGGGGTGAGTATAAGAGAGAGAGTGCGTGGGGGAGTGAGATAGAGAGAGTGCATGTATGGGTTAGAGAGAGACAGTGCGTGTGGGAGTGGGTGAGAGAGCATGCATGGAATTGAGAGAGAAAGCGCACATGGGAGTGAGATAGAGTGCGCGCCTGGGAGTGAGAGAGCGCGCGTGGGCGTGAGAGAGAGAGTGCGCGTTGATTGAGAGAGAGATAGAGAGAGTGCACACGTGGGAGTGAGAGAGAGCGTGCGCTTGGCAGTGATAGAGAGAGCGCGTGTGGGAGAGAGAGAGAGTGCACGTGGGAGTGAGAGAGAAAGTGCGCCTGAGAGTGAGGGAGAGATCGAGCGTAGGTGTGAGAGAGAAAGCATGCATGGGAGTGAGAGAGACAGTGCTCGTGGGAGTGAGAGAGACAACGTGCATGGGAGGGAGGGAGAGCTTGCATGTGGGAGTGAGACAGAGAGCGTGCGTGGGAGTGAGAGAGAGTGAGAGTGTCCGTGGGAGTTAGAGACACAATCCGCTTGGGAGTGAGAGCGAGAGTGCATGCGTGGCAGTGATAGAGCGAGCGCGTGTGGGGGAGAGACAGACAGTGCGCGTCGGAGAGAGAGAGAGCGCGCTTGGGAGTGAGAGTGAAAGCGCGCATGGGAGTACGAGACAGAGCACGCGTTGGAGTGCGAGTGAGAGCACGCATGGGAGTGAGAGAGGGAGCGAGCGTGGGAGTGAGAGAGAATGCACTTGGGAGTGAGAGAGAAAGTGCGCGTGTGCTTCTGAGAGAGAGTGCGCATGGGGGTGAGAGAGAAAGCACATGTGGGAGTGAGAGAGAGTGCGCGTGGGAGTGAGAGAGACAACATGCTTGGGGGTGAGAGAAAACGCATGTGGGAGTGAGAGAGAGAGGGCGCATGGGGGTGATAGAGAGAGAGACTTGCGTGGGAGTGAGAGATTGAGAGTGTGCGTGGGAGTGAGAGAGAGATCGGGTTTGGGAGTGAGAGCGCGAGCAAGCTTGGGAGTGATAGAGAGAGAGCGCTTGCGGGTGAGAGAAAGAGTGCATGCGTGGTAGTGACAAAGAATGTGGGGGTGAGAGATGGAGAGATTGCGCGTGGGAGTAAGAGAGAGCGTGGGAGTGAGAGAGAGTGAGAGTGCGCAAGGGAGTTAGAGACACAATGCGCTTGGGAGTGAGAGCGAGAGTGCATGTGTGGTAGTGATAGAGAGAGCATGCATGTGAGAGAGAGAGAGAGAGAGAGCACGTGTGGGAGTGAGAGAGAGCACGCATGGGAGTGAGAGAGAGCACGCGCGTGGGAGTTAGAGAGAAAGCGCACATCGGAGTGAGAGAGAGAGTGCGTGTGGGAGTGATAGAGAGACAGCACGTGGGATTGAGAGAGAGAGTGCTGGTAGTGAAAGAGAATGTGGGTGTGAGAGAGAGAGAGACTGCTTGTGGGAGTAAGAGAGAGCATGGGGGTGAGAGGGAGAGAGTGAGAGTGCGCGTGGGAGTGAGATCGACAATGTGCTTGGGAGTGAGAATGAGAGTGCACGCGTGGGTGTGATAGAGAGAGCGCACATGGAAGTGAGAGAGTGCATGCGTGGGATTGAGAGAAAGCGCGCGTGGGAGTTTGTGAGCGCTCGTGGGAGTGAGAGAGAGAGCGCGCATGGGAGAGAGAGAGAGTGTGCGTGGGAGTGAGAGAGAACGCACATTCGAGTGAGAGAGAGAGAAAGTGGGCATGTGAGTGAGAGATTGAGAGTGTGCAATGTAGTGAGAGAGATAGCAGGTTTGGGAGTGAGAGCGAGAGTGTGCATGGGATTGATAGAGAGAGAGCACGTGGGAATGAGAGAGAGAGAGCGCGTGGTAGTGAGAGAGAACGTGGGGGTGTGAGAGAGAAAGACTTCGTGTGGGAGTAAGAGAAAGCGTGGGAGTGAGAGAGAGAGCGAGAGTGCGTGTGGGAGTAAGAGGGACAATGCGCTTGGGAGTGAGAACGAGAGTGCACGCGTGGGAGTGATAGAGAGCACGCGAGTGTGAGGATGAGAGAGAGAGCACGTGGGAATGAGAGAGGGAGAGTGAGCACGTGGGAGTGAGAGAGAGAGCGTTTGTGGGATTGAGAGAGAGCGCGCGTGGGTTTGAGACAGAGAGCGCGCGTGGGAGAGAGAGTGAGTGCTCGTGGGAGTGAGAGAGAGCGCGCACGTGGCAGTGAGAGAGAGATATTGCACATGGGAGTGAGAGAGAAAGTGTGCATGGGACTGAGAGAGAGAGCGCGCGTGGGAGTGAGAGAGAGAGAGAATGTATGGGATTGAGAGAGAGAGCGTGCATGGGAGTGGGAGAGAGAGCCCATGTGGAATTGAGAGAGAAAGCACGCATGGTTGTGAGAGAGAGCGCGTGCCTGGGACTGAGAGGGAGAGCGCGTGTGGGAGTGAGAGAGAATGCACGGGGGTGTGAGAGAGCGAGCGAGCATGGGAGTGACAGAGAGAGAGAGCGCGTGTGGGAGTGAGAGAGAGAGAGCACACGTGGGAGTGAGAGAGATAGAGCATGCATTGGATTGATAGTGAGCGCGCGCGTGGCAGTGAGTGAGAGAGCACACGTGGGAGAGAGAGAGAGCGCACGTGGGAGTGAGAGAGAGAGCGCGCATTTGAGTGAGAGAGAGCGCGCGTGGGAATGAGAGAGAATGCACGTGGGAGTGAGAGAGAGAGCGAGCATGGGAGTGAGAGAGAGCGTGCGTGGGAGTGAGAGAGAGAGAGAGCACACGTGGGAGTGAGAGAGAAAAAGCATGCGTGGGATTGATAGAGAGCGCGCGTGTGGCAGTGAGTGAGAGAGCATGCATGGGAGAGAGAGAGAGTGCACATGGGAGTGAGAGAGAGAGCGTGCATTTGAGTGAGAGAGAGAGCGCATGGGTGTGAGAGATAGAGTGCTCATGGAAGTGAGATGGAGAGTGCGCATGGGAGTGAGAGAGAGAGCTCGCGTGGGAGTGAGAGAGAACACATGTGGGATTGAGAGAGAGAGCATGCATGGGGGTGATAGAGAGAGAGAGTGTGCGTGGGAGTGAGAGATTGAGAGTGTGCGTGGGAGTGAGAGAGACATTAGGTTTGGGAGTGAGAGTGTGAGCAAGCATGGGAGTGGTAGAGAGAGAGCGTGTGCGGGTGAGAGAGAGTGCGCGCCTGGTAGTGATAGAGAACGTGGGGTTGACAGAGGGAGAGATTGTGCGTGGGTGTAAGAGAGAGTGTGGGAGTGAGAGAGAGTGAGAGTGAGCGTGGGACTTAGAGACACAATGCGCTTGGGAGTGAGAGCGAGAGTGCACGCATGGGAGTGATAGAGAGAGCGCGCGTGGGAGAGAGAGAAAGAGAACAAATATGGAAGTGAGAGAGAGAGCGCACGAGGAAGTGAGAGAGAGAGAGCGCATAGGAGTGAGAGTGAAAACGTGCATGGGAGTTAGAGAGAGTGTGCGCGTTAGAGTCAGAGAGAGAGCGCGCATGGGAGTGAGAGAGGGAACGTGCATGGGAGTGAGAGAGACTGCACGTGGGAGTGAGAGAGAGAACATGCATGGGAGTGAGAGGGAGAGCGCATGTGGGAGAGAGATAGACAATGCATGTGGGAGTGAGGGAGAGCACACATGTGGGGGTGAGACAGAGAGCGCGCGTGGGAGTGACAGACAGAGTGCGTGCATGGCAGTGAGAGAGAGAGAGCACACATGGGAGTGAGAGAGAGAGTGCGCGCATGGGAGTGACAGAGATAGATCGCGCCTGGGAGTGAGAGAGAGTGCTCATGGATGTGAGAGGGAGAGTGCATGTGGGAGTGAGAGAGAATGCACGGGGGAGTGAGAGAGAGAGAGAGCATGGGAGTGAGACAGAGAGCGGGCGTGGGAGTGTGAGAGAGAGAGAGCACACGTGGGAGTGAGAGAGAGAGAGCATGCGTGGGATTGATAGAGACCGCGCGTGTGGCAGTCAGTGAGAGAGCATGCATGGGAGAGAGAGAGAGTGCACGTGGGAGTGAGAGAGAGAGCGTGCATTTGAGTGAGAGAGAGAGCGCGTGGGCGTGAGAGATAGAGTGTGCATGGAAGTGAGATGGAAAGCGCGCGTGGGAGTGAGAGAGAGAGTGCATGTGGGAGTGACAGAGAACGCGTGTGGGATTGAGAGAGAGAGCATGCATGGGGGTGATAGGGAGAGAGAGTGTGCGTGGGAGTGAGAGATTGAGAGTGTGCGTGGGAGTGAGAGATGCATTAGGTTTGGGGGTGAGAGTGCGAGCAAGCATGGGAGTGATGGAGAGAGAGCGTGAGCGGGTGAGAGAGAGTGCGCGGCTGGTAGTGATAGAGAACGTGGGGTTGACAGAGGGAGAGATTTGCGTGGGTGTAAAAGAGAGCGTGTGAGTGAGAGAGAGTGAGAGTGCACGTGGGACTTAGAGGCACAATGCGGTTTGGAGTGAGAGCGAGAGTGCACGCATGGGTGTGATAGAGAGTGCGTGTGGGAGAGAGAGAACGAGAACAAGTATGGAAGTGAGAGAGAGAGCACGCGTGGGAGAGAGAGAAAGAGAACAAGTGTGGAAGTGAGAGAGAGAGCGCGCGTGGGAGAGAGAGAAAGAGAACAAGTGTGGAAGTGAGAGAGAGAGCGCACGTGGGAGTAAGAGAGAGCGCGCGTAGGAGTGAGAGTGAAAGCGTGCATGGGAGTTAGAGAGAGCGTGCGCGTTAGAGTCAGAGAGAGAGCGCGCATGGGAGTGAGGGAGGGAACGTGAGTGGGAGTGAGAGGGAATGCACGTGGGAGTTAGAGAGAGAGCACGCATGGGAGTGAGAGAGAGAGTGCGCGCATGGGTGTGACAGAGAGAGAGCGCGCATGAGAGTGAGAGTGCTCATGGGTGTGAGAGAGAAAGCGCGTGTGGGAGTGAGAGAGAATGCACGTGGGAGTGAGAGAGAGAGCGTGCATGGGAGTGAGAGAGAAAGCGCGCGTGGGAGTGAAAGAGAGAGTGCGCGTGGGAGTGAGAGAGAGAACACACATGGGAGTGAGAGGGAATGCGCATGTGGGAGAGAGAGAGTCTGCTCATTTGAGTGAGAGAGACAATGCATGTGGCAGTGAGGAAGAGCGCGCGTGTGGGAGTGAGACAGAGAGCACGCGTGGGAGTGAGAGAGAGAGTGCGCACATGGGACTGAGAGAGATAGAGCGCGCGTAGGAGTGAGCGAGAGCGCTCATGGGTGTGAGAGAGAGAGTGCGCGTAGGAGTGAGAGAATGCGCATGTGATGAGAGAGGGAGCTCGCATAAGAGAGAGCGTGGGAGTGAGAGAGAGTGATATTGCGCGTGGGACTTAGAGACACAATGTGCTTGGGAGTGAGAGCGATAGTGCATGCATTGGAATGATACAGAGAGAGCGCGTGGGAGAGAGAGAAAGAGAACAAGTGTGGAAGTGAGAGAGAGAGCGCGCGTGGGAGTAAGAGTGATTAGGAGTGAGAGTAGGAGTAGTGCATGGGAGTTAGAGAGAGCGTGCGCGTTAGAGTCAGAGAGAGAGCGCGCATGGGAGTGAGGGAGGGAAAGTGAGTGGGAGTGAGAGGGAATGCACGTGGGAGTGAGAGAGAGAACACGCATGGGAGTGAGAGGGAGAGCGCGTGTGGGAGAGAGATAGACAACGCATGTGGGAGTGAGGGAGAGCGCGCGTGTGGGATTGAGAGAGAGAGCGCACGTGGGAGTGACAGACAGAGTGCGTGCATGTCAGTGAGAGAGATAGAGCGCGCGTGGGAGTGAGAGAGAGCACTCGTGGGAGTGAGAGAGAGAGCACGCATGGGAGTGAGAGAGAGAGTGCGCACATGGGAGTGACAGAGAGAGAGGGCGCGTGGGAGTGAGAGAGAGTGCTCATGGTTGTGAGAGAGAGAGCGCACGTGGGAGTGAGAGAGAATGCACGTGGGAGTGAGAGAGAGAGCGTGCGTGGGAGTGAGAGAGAAAGCGCACGTGGGAGTGAAAGAGATAGTGCGCGTGGGAGTGAGAGAGAGAACACACATGGGAGTGAGAGGGAGAGCACGTGTGGGAGAGAGAGAGACTGCTCATTTGAGTGAGAGAGACAATGCATGTGGCAGTGAGGAAGAGCGCGCGTGTGGGAGTGAGACAGAGAGCACGCGTGGGAGTGAGAGAGAGAGTGCGCACATGGGACTGAGAGAGATAGAGCGCGCGTAAGAGTGAGCGAGAGCGCTCATGGGTGTGAGAGAGAGAGTGCGCGTAGGAGTGAGAGAATGCGCATGTGATGAGAGAGGGAGCTCGCATAAGAGAGAGCGTGGGAGTGAGAGAGAGTGATATTGCGCGTGGGACTTAGAGACACAATGTGCTTGGGAGTGAGAGCGATAGTGCACGCATTGGAATGATACAGAGAGCGCGCGTGGGAGAGAGAGAAAGAGAACAAGTGTGGAAGTGAGGGAGAGAACGCGCATGGGAGTGAGAGTGAAAGCGTGCATGGGAGTTAGAGAGGGCATGCGCGTTAGAGTCAGAGATACAGCACGCATGGGAGTGAGGGAGGGAACGTGCGTGGGAGTGAGAGAGAATGCACATGGGAGTGAGAGAGAGAGCGAGCATGGGAGTGAGAGAGAGAGCGTGCGTGAGAGTGAGAGAGAGAGAGAGAGCACACTTGGGAGTGAGAGAGAGCATGCGTGGGATTGATAGAGTGCGCACGTGTGGCAGTGAGTGAGAGAGCACGCATGGGAGAGAGAGAGAGCGCATGTGGGAGTGAGAGAGAGAGCGCGCATTTGAATGAGAGAGAGAGCGCGTGGGTGTGAGAGATAGAGCGCACATGGAAGTGAGATGGAGAGTGCGCGTGGGAGTGAGAGAGAGAGGGGGTGTGGGAGTGAGAGAGAATGCATGTGGGAGTGAGAGAGAGAGCGTGTATGGGGGTGATAGAGAGAGAGTGTACGTGGGAGTGAAAGATTGAGAGTGTGCATTGGAGTGAGAGAGACATCGGGTTTGGCAGTGAGAGTGCGAGCAAGCATGGGAGTGATAGAGAGAGAGCGTGTGCGGGTGAGAGAGATTGCGCGCCTGGTAGTGATAGAGAACGTGGGGTTGACAGATGGAGAGATTGTGCGTGGGTGTAAGAGAGAGCGTGGGAGTGAGAGAGAGTGAGATTGCGCGTGGGATTTAGAGACACAATGTGCTTGGGAGTGAGAGCGATAGTGCATGCATTGGAATGATACAGAGAGCGCGCATGGGAGAGAGAGAAAGAGAACAAGTGTGGAAGTGAGGGAGAGAGTGCGCGTGGAAGTGACAGAGAACGCGCGTGGGATTGAGAGTGAAAGCGTGCATGGGAGTTAGAGAGGGCGTGTGCGTTAGAGTCAGAGATAGAGCGCGCATGGGAGTGAGAGAGGGAACTTGCGTGGGAGTGAGAGAGAATGCACATGGGAGTGAGAGAAAGAACACACATGGGAGTGAGAGGGAGACCGCATGTGAGAGAGAGAGAGAGAATGCATGTGGGTGTGAGGGAGAGTGCGCGTGTGGGAGTGAGACAGGGAACGCGCGTGGGAGTGACAGAGAGTGCGTGCATGGCAGTGAGAGAGATAGAGCGCGAGTAGGAGTGAGAGAGGGCACTCGTGGGTGTGAGAGATAGACCGCGCATGGGAGTGAGAGGGAAGTGCAGCGCATGGGAGTGACAGAGATAGAGTGCGTGTGGGAGTGAGAGGGAGCGCTCATGGGTGTGAGAGAGAGAGCGCGCTTGGGAGTGAGAGAGAATGCATGCGTGATTGAGAGAGAGAGTGCACGTGGGAGTGAGAAAGAGAGCGTGTGTGGGATTGAGAGAGAAAGCGCACGTGGGAGTGAAAGAGAGAGTGCACGTGGGAGTGAGAGAGAGAACACACATGGGAGTGAGAGGGAGAGCGCGTGTGGGAGAGAGAGAGACTGCTCGTGGGAGTGAGAGAGACAACGCATGTGACAGTGAGGAAGAGTGCGGGTGTGGGAGTGAGACAGAGAGCACGCATGGGAGTGAGAGAGAGAGTGCGCACATGGGAGTGAGAGTGATAGAGCGTGCATGGGAGTGAGAGAGAGCACTCATGGGTGTGAGAGAGAGAGTACGCGTAGGGGTAAGTGAGAGAATGCGCATGTGATTGAGAGAGGGAGTTCGCATGGGAGTGAGAGAGAGCTGGTGTGGGTGTGAGGGAGAGAGCATGCCTGGGAGTGATGTAGAGAGCACGTGTGGGAGAGAGAGAGACTGCTCGTGGGAGTGAGAGAGACAACGCATGTGACAGTGAGGAAGAGTGCGGGTGTGGGAGTGAGACAGAGAGCACGCATGGGAGTGAGAGAGAGAGTGCGCACATGGGAGTGAGAGTGATAGAGCGTGCATGGGAGTGAGAGAGAGAGCACTCATGGGTGTGAGAGAGAGAGTACGCGTAGGGGTAAGTGAAAGAATGTGCATGTGATTGAGAGAGGGAGTTCGCATGGGAGTGAGAGAGAGCTGGTGTGGGTGTGAGGGAGAGAGCAGGCCTGGGAGTGATGTAGAGAGCACGTGTGGGAGAGAGAGAGAGAGCAGGTTTGGGAGTGAGAGCGAGAGCATGCATTGGAGTGATAGAGAGACAGCGCGTGGGAGTGAGAGAGAGAGCACGCGTGGGAGAGAGAGAGAGTGCGCTTGGGATTGAGAGAGAATGTGGGGGTGAGAGAGAGAGAGACTGCACGTGGGAGTAACTGAGAGCGTGGGAGTGAGAGAGAGAGAGTGAGAGTGCACGTGGGAATGTGAGAGACAATGGGCTTGGGAGAGAAAGCGAGAGTGCAAGCATGGGCGTGATAGAGAGAACGCGAGTGGGAGTGAGAGAGAGAGCGCGCATGGGAGTGAGAGAGGGAGAGTGCACACATGGGAGTGAGAGAGAGAGCATGTGTGGGATTGAGAAAGAGCGCGCGTGGGAGTGAGACAGTGAGCGCTCGTGGGAGTGAGAGAGAAAGTGCTCATGGGAGTGAGAGAGAGAGTGCGTGCATGGGAGTGAGAGAGATAGAGCGCCATGGGAGTGAGAGAGACCGCTCGTGGGTGTGAGAGAGAGAGCACGCATGGGAATGAGAGAGAGAGTGCTTGCATGGGAGTGACAGAGATAGAGAGTGCGTGGGAGTGAGAGAGAGCGTTCATGGGTGTGAGAGAGAGAGTGCGCATGGGAGTGAGAGAGACAACGCATGTGGCAGTGAGGAAGAGCGCTCGTGTGGGAGTGAGACAGAGAGCATTCGTGGGAATGAGAGAGAGTGCGTGCATTGGAGTGAGAGAGAGAGTGCGCTTGGGATTGAGAGAGAACGTGGGGGTGAGAGAGAGAGAGACTGCACGTGGGAGTAACTGAGAGCAGGGGAGTGAGAGAGAGAGAGTGACAGTGCGCGTGGGAATGTGAGAGACAATGGGCTTGGGAGTGAGAGCAAGCATGGGCGTGATAGAGAGAACGCGAGTGGGAGTGAGAGAGAGAGCGCACGTGGGAGTGAGAGAGGGAGAGACTGCGCGTGGGAGTAAGAGAGAGCATGGGGGTGAGAGGAAGAGAGTGAAAGTGCCTGTGGGAGTGAGAGCGACAATGTGCTTGGGAGTGAGAATGAGAGTGCAAGCGTAGGAGTGATATAGAGAGCACACATGGGAGTGAGAGAGAGCGTGCGTGGGATTGAGAGAAAGTTTGTGTGGGAGTGAGTGAGCGCTCGTGGGAGTGAGAGAGAGAGCGCGTGTGGGAGTGAGAAAGAGAGCGCACAGAGGAGTGAGAGAGAGTGTGCGCGTGAGAGTGAGAGAGAGAGTACGCATGGAAGTGAGAGAGAGAGCGCGCATGGAAGTGAGAAAGAACGCACATGGGAGTGAGAGAGAGAGCACGCGTGGGAGTGAGAGAGAGATTGCGCATGGGAGTGAGAGAGAGAGAAAGTGTGCATGGGAGTGAGAGATTGAGAGTGTGCAAGGTAGTGAGAGAGAGAGCAGGTTTGGGAGTAAGAGCGAGAGTGTGCATGGGAGTGAGATAGAGAGAGTGCATGGTAGTGAGAGAGAAAGTGGGGGTGTGAGAGAGAAAGACTGCACGTGGGAGTAAGAGAGAGCGTGGGAGTGAGAGTGATAGTGAGAGTGCATGTGGGAGTGAGAGGGACAAAGCGCTTGGGAGTGCAAGCGAGAGTGCAAGTGTGGGAGTGATAGAGAGCACACGAGTACGAGGAAGAGAGAGAGAGAGAGCACGTGGGAGTGAGAGAGGGAGAGTGCGCACAAGGGAGTGAGAGAGAGAGCATGTTTGGGATTGAGAGAGAGAGCACGTGGGAGTGAGGCAGAGAGCACACTTGGGAGAGAGAGAGGGAGAGTGCGCACATGGGAGTGAGAGAGAGAGCGTGTGTGGGATTGAGAGAGAGCACGCGTGGGAGTGAGACAGAGAGCGTGCATGGGAGAGAGAGTGAGTGCTCGTAGGAGTGAGAGAGAGAGCGCACATGGCAGTGAGAGAGAGAGATTGCACATTGGAGTGAGAAGGAAAGTATACGTGGGACTGAGAGAGAGAGAGCTTGCGTGGGAGTGAGAGAGAGAGAGAGTGTATGGGATTGAGAGAGAGAGTGCGCATGGGAGTGGGAGAGAGAGCACGTGTGGGAGTGAGAGAGAATGCACGGGGGAGTGAGAGAGAGAGCGAGCATGGGAGTGAGAGAGAGAGCACGTGTGGGAGTGAGAGAGAGAGGGAGAGAGAGTACACGTGGGAGTGAGAGAGAGAGCATGCATTGGATTGAAAGAGAGCGCACGCGTGGCAGTGAGTGAGAGAGCACACGTGGGAGAGAGAGAGAATGCACGTGGGAGAGAGAGAGAGAGCAAGCATGGGATTGAGAGAGCACACGTGGGAGTGAGAGAGAGAGAGAGAACACATGGGAGTGAGAGAGAGAGAGCATGCGTGGTATTGATAGAGAGTGCACGTGTGGCAGTGAGTGAGAGAGCACGCGTGCGAGAGAGAGAGCGCACGTGGGAGTGAGAGAGATAGCGCGCATTTGAGTGAGAGAGGGAGCGCGCGTGGGAGTGAGAGAGAAAGCACGTGGGAGTGAGAGAGAGAGCGAGCATGGGAGTGAGAGAGAGAGCGTGCGTGGGTGTGAGAGAGAGAGAGCACATGTGGGAGTGAGAGAGAGAGACCATTCCTTGGATTGATAGAGAGCACGCGCATGGCAGTGAGTGAGTGAGCACGCGTGGGATTGAGAGAGCTCACGTGGGAGTGAAAGAAAGAGTGCGCATTTGAGTGAGAGAGAGAGAGCGCGTGGGTGTGAGAGGGAGAGTGCGCGTAGGAGTGATAGAGAACGCATGTTGGAGTGAGAGAGAGAGTGTGCATGAGGGTGATAGAGAGAGAGAGTGTGCTTGGGAGTGAGAGATTGAGAGTGTGCGTGGGAGTGAGAGAGACATCGGGTTTGGGAGTGAGAGTGAGAGCAAGAATCGGAGTGATAGAGAGAGAGTGCATGCGGGTGAGAGAGAGTGCATGCCTGATAGTGATGGAGAACGTGGGGTTGACAGAGGGGGAGATTGTGCATGGGTGTAAGAGAGAGCATGGGAGTGAAAGAGAGTGAGAGTGCGTGTGGGAGTTAGAGATACAATGCGCTTGGGAGTGAGAGCGAGAGTGCACGCATGGGAGTGAAAGCGAGAGCGCGCGTGGGAGAGAGAGAGAGAGAACAAGTGTGGAAGGGAGAGAGAGAGCGCGCGTGGGAGTGAGAGCGAGTACGCGTGGGAGTGAGAGTGAAAGCATGCATGGGAGTTAGATAGAGCTTGCGCGTTAGAGTCAGAGAGAGAGAGGGAGCGTGCATGGGCGTGAGAGAGAATGTATGTGGAAGTGAGAGAGAGAACACACATGGGAGAGAGAGAGACAACGCATGTGGGATTGAGGGAGAGCGCGTGTGTGGGAGTGAGACAGAGAGCGTGCGTGGGAGTGAGAGAGAATGTACGCGTGGGAGTGAGAGAGAGAGGGTGTGCATGGGAGTGAGAGAGCTAGAGCGCGTGTGGGAGTGAGAGAGAGCGCTCGGTGGTGTGATAGAGAGAGCGCGCATGGGAGCGAGAGATAGAGTGCGCGCATGGGTGTGACAGAGATCGGGCGCGCGTGGGAGGGAGAGAGAGCACTCATGTGTGTGAGAGAGAGAGCGCGCGTGGGAGTGAGGGAGAGAGTGCACGTGGCAGTGAGAGAGACAGTGCGCATGGGAGTGAGAGAGAGAACACACATGGGATTGAGAGGGAGAGCGCGTGTGGGAGAGAGAGAGAGACTGCTCGTGGGAGTGAGAGAGACAACGCATGTGGCAGTGAGGAAGAGCGTGCGTGTGGGAGTGAGACAGATAGCACGCATGGGAGTGAGAGAGAGAGTGCACGCATGGGTGTGAGAGAGATAGAGCGCGCGTGGGAGTGAGAGAGACCGCTCATTGGTCTGAGAGAGAGAGCGTGCTTAGGAGTAAGTGAGAGAATGCGCATGTGATTGAGAGAGGGAGCTCACATGGCAGTGAGAAAGAACGGGTGTGGGTGTGAGGCAGAGAGCATGCCTGGGAGTGATATAGAGAGCGCGTGTGGGAGAGAGAGAGAGAGCGGGTTTGGGAGTGAGAGAGAGAGATTGCACATGGGAGTGAGAGAGAAAATGTGCGTGGGACTGAGAGACAGAGAGCATGCGTGCCCGTGAGAGAGAGAGTGCGCAAGGGAGTAAGTGAGAGATTGCACGTGGGAGTGAGAGAGAGAGTGAGCGTGGGAGTGAGAGAGAGAGTGCGCGTGGGAGTGAGAGAGAGACCGCGCATGGGACTGAGAAAGAAAGTGCGCGTGGGAGTGGAAGAGAGAGTGCACGTGGGGGTGAGTGAGCGAACACGCATGGGAGTGAGAGTGAGTGCACATGTGGGAGAGAGAGAGACTGCTCTTGGGGGTGAGAGAGACAATGCATGTGGCAGTGAAGGAGAGCGCACGTTTGGAGGTGAGACAGAGATCGCGCGTGGGAGTGAGAGAGAGAGTGCGCGCATGGGAGTGAGAGAGAGAGTGCGCGCATGGAAGTGAGAGAGAGTGCTCATGTGTGAGAGAGAGAGAGCCCGCGTGGGAGTAAGTGAGAGAATGCGCATGTGATTGAGAGAGGGAGCTCGCATGGGAGTGAGAGAGAGCGGGTGTGGGTGTGAGGTAGAGAGCATGCTTGGGAGTGATATAGAGAGCGCGTGTAGGAGCGAGAGAGAGCGGGTTTGGGAGTGAGAGCGAGAGCATGCATGGGAGTGATAGAGAGACAGCACGTGGGATTGAGAGAGAGAGCACACATGGGAGTGAGAGAGAGACTGTGCATGGGAGTGAGAGAGAATGTGGGGGAGAGAGAGAGAGAGGCTGCACGTGTGAGTAACAGAGAGTGTGGGATTGAGAGAGAGAGAGTGAGAGTGCGCGTGGGAGTGTGAGAGACGATGGGCTTGGGAGTGAGAACGAGAGTGCAAGCATGGGCGTGATAGAGAGAACATGAGTGGGAGTGAGAGAGAGAGCGCACGTGGGAGTGAGAGATGGAGAGTGTGCACAGAGGAGTGAGAGAGAGAGCATGTGTGGGATTGAGAGAGTGCGTGCGTGGGAGTGAGACAGAGAGCGCGCTTGCGATACAGAGTGAGTGCTCGTGGGAGTGAGAGAGAGAGACTGCACGTGGGAGTGAGAGAGAAAGTGTACATGGGACTGAGAGAGAGAGCACGCGTGACTGTGAGAAAGAGAGTGCGCGAGGGAGTATGTGAGTGATCGCACGTGGGAGTGAGAGAGAGAGCATGCGTGGGAGTGAGAGAGAGTGGGTGTGGGAGTGAGGGAGAAAGCGCGCATGGGAGTGAGAGCGAGAGCGCGCGTGGGAGTGAGAGAATGCGCGTGGGAGTGAGAGAGACAATGCACGTGGGAGTGAGGGAGAGCGCGCATGTGGGAGAGAGACAGAGAGCGCACGTGGGAGTGAGAGAGAAAGCGCGTGTGGGAGAGAGAGAGAGAGTGCACGTGGGAGTGAAAGAGAGAACACGCATGGGAGTGAGAGGGAGAGCACACATGGGAGTAAATGAGAGAACGCTCGTTTGAGTGAGAGAGAGCGCACACGTGGGAGTGAGAGAGAGAGAGGGTGTGGGTGTGAGAGAGAGAGCGTGCTTGGGAGTGAGAAAGAGAATGTGTGGGAGTAAAAGAGAGAGAGCGCGTGGGAGTGAGAGAGAGAGCGTGCGTGGTAGTGAAAGATAATGTGGGTGTGAGAGAGAGAGAGACTGTGTGGGAGTAAGAGAGAGCATGGGAGTGAGAGAGAGACAGTGAGAGTGCACGTGGGAGTGAGAGTGACAATGTGCTTGGGAGTGAGAACGAGAGTGCACGTGTGGGAGTGATAGAGAGAGCGCGCATGGGAGTGAGAGAGAGTGTGCGTGGGATTGAGAGAAAGCGCACGTGGGAGTAAGACAGAGAGCACGCGTGGGAGAGGGTGAGCGCTCGTGGGAGTGAGGGAGAGAGTGCGTGTGGGATTGAGAGAGAACGCACATGGGAGTGAGAGAGAGAGCACGCGTGGGAGTGAGAGAGAGAGCGCGCATGGGATTGAGAGAGAGAAAGTGTGCATGGGAGTGAGAGATTGAGGGTGTGCATGGTAGTGAGAGATGGAACAGGTTTGGGAGTGAGAGGGAGAGTCTGCATGGGAGTGATAGAGAGAGAGCACTTGGGAGTGAGAGAGAGAGAGCACGTGGTTGTGAGAGTGCACGAGCGGGAGCAATAGAGAGAGCGCGATTGGGAGGAAGAGAGAGAGAGCACGTGGGAGTGAGAGAGGGAGAGTGCACACATGGGAGTGAGAGAGAGAGCATGTGTGGGATTGAGAGAGAGCGCTCGTGGGAGTGAGACAGAGAGCGCGCGTGGGAGAGAGAGTGACTGCCTTAGGATTGACAGAGAGAGAGCACGTGGCAATGAGAGAGAGAGATTGCACATGGGAGTGAGAGAGAAAATGTGCGTGGGACTGAGAGACAGAGAGCATGCGTGGCCGTGAGAGAGAGAGTGCGCAAGGGAGTAAGTGAGAGATTGCACGTTGGATTGAGAGAGAGAGTGCACGTGGGAGTGAGAGAGAGAGTGCGCGTGGGAGTGAGAGAGAGACCGTGTTTGTGACTGAGAAAGAAAGCTCGCGTGGGAGTGAGAGAGAGAGTGCGGGTGGGAGTGAGTGAAAGAACACGCATGGGAGTGAGAGAGAGAGCACATGTGGGAGAGAGAGAGACAATGCTTGTGGCAGTGAGGGAGAGCGCACGTTTGGAGGTGAGACAAAGATCGCGCGTGGGAGTGAGAGAGAGAGTGTGCGCATGGGAGTGAGAGCGAGAGCGCACGTGGGAGTGAGAGAATGCGCGTGGGAGTGAGAGAGACAATGCACGTGGGAGTGAGGGAGAGCGCGCATGTGGGAGTGAGACAGAGAGCGCACGTGGGAGTGAGAGAGAAAGCGCGTGTGGGAGTGAGAGAGAGAGTGCACGTGGGAGTGAAAGAGAGAACACGCATGGGAGTGAGAGGGAGAGCACACATGGGAGTAACTGAGAGAACGCTCGTTTGAGTGAGAGAGAGCGCACACGTGGGAGTGAGAGAGAGAGAGGGTGTGGGTGTGAGAGAGAGAGCGTGCTTGGGAGTGAGAAAGAGAATGTGTGGGAGTAAAAGAGAGAGAGCGCGTGGGAGTGAGAGAGAGAGCGTGCGTGGTAGTGAAAGATAATGTGGGTGTGAGAGAGAGAGAGACTGCGAGTGGGAGTAAGAGAGAGCATGGGAGTGAGAGAGAGACAGTGAGAGTGCACGTGGGAGTGAGAGTGACAATGTGCTTGGGAGTGAGAACGAGAGTGCACGTGTGGGAGTGATAGAGAGAGCGCGCATGGGAGTGAGAGAGAGTGTGCGTGGGATTGAGAGAAAGCGCGCGTGGGAGTAAGACAGAGAGCACGCGTGGGAGAGGGTGAGCGCTCGTGGGAGTGAGGGAGAGAGTGCGTGTGGGATTGAGAGAGAACGCACATGGGAGTGAGAGAGAGAGCACGCGTGGGAGTGAGAGAGAGAGCGCGCATGGGATTGAGAGAGAGAAAGTGTGCATGGGAGTGAGAGATTGAGGGTGTGCATGGTAGTGAGAGATGGAACAGGTTTGGGAGTGAGAGAGAGAGTCTGCATGGGAGTGATAGAGAGAGAGCACTTGGGAGTGAGAGAGAGAGAGCACGTGGTTGTGAGAGTGCACGAGCGGGAGCAATAGAGAGAGCGCGATTGGGAGGAAGAGAGAGAGAGCACGTGGGAGTGAGAGAGAGAGTGCGCGTGGGAGTGAGAGAGAGACCGTGTTTGGGACTGAGAAAGAAAGCTCGCGTGGGAGTGAGCGAGAGAGTGCGGGTGGGAGTGAGTGAAAGAACACGCATGGGAGTGAGAGAGAGAGCACATGTGGGAGAGAGAGAGACAATGCTTGTGGCAGTGAGGGAGAGCGCACGTTTGGAGGTGAGACAAAGATCGCGCGTGGGAGTGAGAGAGAGAGTGTGCGCATGGGAGTGAGAGAGAGAGTGCGCACATGGGAGTGATAGAGAGTGCTCATGGGTGAGAGAGAGAGAGCCCGCGTGGGAGTAAGTGAGAGAATGCGCATGTGATTGAGAGAGGGAGCTTGCATGGGAGTGAGAGAGAGAGCGGGTGTGGGTGTTAGGTAGAGAGCATGCTTGGGAGTGATATAGAGAGCGCGTGTGGGAGCGAGAGAGAGCGGATTTGGGAGTGAGAGCGAGAGCATGCATGGGAGTGATAGAGAGACAGCGCGTGGGAGTGAGAGAGAGAGCACACGTGGGAGTGAGAGAGAGAGTGTGCATGGGAGTGAGAGAGAACATTGGGGAGAGAGAGAGAGAGACTGCACGTGTGAGTAACAGAGAGTGTGGGATTGAGAGAGAGAGAGTGAGAGTGCGCGTGGGAGTGTGAGAGACAATGGGCTTGGGAGTGAGAACGAGAGTGCAAGCAAGGGCGTGATAGAGAGAACGTGAGTGGGAGTGAGAGAGAGAGCGCACGTGGGAGTGAGAGATGGAGAGTGTGCACAGAGGAGTGAGAGAGAGAGCATGTGTGGGATTGAGAGAGCGTGTGCGTGGGAGTGAGCCAGAGAGCGCGCGTGCGATAGAGAGTGAGTGCACGTGGTAGTGAGAAAAGAGAGATTGCACATGGGAGTGAGAGAGAAATTGTACGTGGGACTGAGAGAGAGAGCACGTGTGACCGTGAGAAAGAGAGTGCGCGAGGGAGTATGTGAGTGATCGCAAGTGGGAGTGAGAGAGAGCGCATGCGTGGGAGTGAGAGAGCGGGTGTGGGAGTGAGGGAGAAAGCGCGCGTGGGAGTGAGAGCGAGAGCGCGCGTGGGAGTAGAGAGAGAGAGTGCGTGTTGGAGTGAGGGAGAAAACACACATGGGAGTGAGAGGGAGAGCACGTGTGGGAGAGAGAGAATGCGCGTGGGAATGAGAGAGAAAATGCGCGTGTGAGTGAGGGAGAGCGTGCGTGTGGGAGAGAGACAGAGAGCGCAAGTGGGAGTGAGAGAGAAAGCGCGTGTGGGAGTGAGAGAGAGAGTGCACGTGGGAGTGAAAGAGAGAACACGCATGGGAGTGAGAGGGAGAGCACACATGGTATTAACTGAGAGAACGCGCGTGTGAGTGAGAGAGAGAGCTCACGTGGGAGTGAGAGAGAGAGAGGGTTTGGGTGTGAGAGAGAGAGCGTGCTTGGGAGTGAGAAAGAGAATGTGTGGGAGTAAAAGAGAGAGAGCGCGTGGGAGTGAGAGAGAGAGCGTGCGTGGTAGTGAAAGATAATGTGGGTGTGAGAGAGAGAGAGACGGCGAAAGGGAGTAAGAGAGAGCATGGGAGTGAGAGAGAGACAGTGAGAGTGCACGTGGGAGTGAGAGTGACAACGTGCTTGGGAGTGAGAACGAGAGTGCACGCGTGGGAGTGATAGAGAGAGCGCGCATGGGAGTGAGAGAGAGTGTGCGTGGGATTGAGAGAAAGCGCGCGTGGGAGTAAGACAGAGAGCACGCGTGGGAGAGGGTGAGCGCTCGTGGGAGTGAGGGAGAGAGTGCGTGTGGGATTGAGAGCGAGAGCGCGCGTGGGTGTGAGAGAGAAAGCACATATGGGAGTGAGAGAGAGCGCACGTGTGAGAGTGAGAGAGAGAGCGTGCATGGAAGTGAGAGAGAGAGTGAGCATGGGAGTGAGAGAGAACGCACATGGGAGTGAGAGAGAGAGAGAACGCATGGGAGTGAGAGAGAGAGCGCGCATGGGATTGAGAGAGAGAAAGTGTGCATGGGAGTGAGAGATTGAGGGTGTGCATGGTAGTGAGAGATGGAGCATGTTTGGGATTGAGAGGGAGAGTCTGCATGGGAGTGATAGAGAGAGAGGACTTGGGTGTGAGAGAGAGAGAGCACGTGGTTGTGAGAGTGCACGAGCGGGAGCAATAGAGAGAGCACGATTGGGAGGAAGAGAGAGAGAGCACGTGGGAGTGAGAGAGGGAGAGTGCACACATGGGAGTGAGAGAGAGAGCATGTGTGGGATTGAGAGATAGCGCTCGTGGGAGAGAGAGTGACTGCCTTAGGAGTGACAGAGAGAGAGCACGTGGCAGTGAGAGAGAGAGATTGCACATGGGAGTGAGAGAGAAAATGTGCGTGGGACTGAGAGACAGAGAGCATGCGTGGCCGTGAGAGAGAGATTGCGCAAGGGAGTAAGTGAGAAATTGCACATGGGAGTGAGAGAGAGTGCGCGTGGAAGTGAGAGAGAGAGTGCACGTGGGAGTGAGAGAGAGACCGCGTTTGGGACTGAGAAAGAAAGCGGACGTGGGAGTGAGAGAGAGAGTGCACGTGGGAGTGAGTGAGAGAACACACATGGGAGTGAGAGAGAGAGCACGTGTGGGAGAGAGAGAGACAATGCATGTGGCAGTGAGGGAGAGCGCACGTTTGGAGGTGAGACAAAGATCGCGCGTGGGAGTGAGAGAGAGAGTGTGCGCATGGGAGTGAGAGAGAGAGTGCGCACATGGGAGTGAGAGAGAGTGCTCATGGGTGAGAGAGAGAGAGCCGGCGTGGGAGTAAGTGAGAGAATGCGCATGTGATTGAGAGAGGGAGCTCACATGGGAGTGAGAGAGAGCGGGTGTGGGTGTGATGTAGAGAGCATGCTTGGGAGTGATATAGAGAGCGCGTGTGGGAGCGAGAGAGAGCGGGTTTGGGAGTGAGAGCGAGAGCATGCATGGGAGTGATAGAGAGACAGCGCGTGGGATTGAGAGAGAGAGCACACGTGGGAGTGAGAGAGAGACTGTGCATGGGAGTGAGAGAGAACGTGGGGGAGAGAGAGAGAGAGACTGCACGTGTGAGTAACAGAGAGTGTGGGATTGAGAGAGAGAGAGTGAGAGTGCGCGTGGGAGTGTGAGAGACAATGGGCTTGGGAGTGAGAACGAGAGTGCAAGCATGGGCGTGATAGAGAGAACGTGAGTGGGAGTGAGAGAGAGACCGCACGTGGGAGTGAGAGATGGAGAGTGTGCACAGAGGAGTGAGAGAGAGAGCATGTGTGGGATTGAGAGAGCGCGTGCGTGGGAGTGAGTCAGAGAGCGCGCGTGCGATAGAGAGTGAGTGCTCGTGGGAGTGAGAGAGAGAGATTGCACATGGGAGTGAGAGAGAAAGTGTACATGGGACTGAGAGAGAGAGCACGCGTGACCGTGAGAAAGAGAGTGCGCGAGGGAGTATGTGAGTGATCGCACGTGGGAGTGAGAGAGAGAGCATGCGTGGGAGTGAGAGAGACTGGGTGTGGGAGTGAGGGAGAAAGCGCGCATGGGAGTGAGAGCGAGAGCGCGCGTGGGAGTGAGAGAATGCGCGTGGGAGTGAGAGAGACAATGCACGTGGGAGTGAGGGAGAGCGCGCATGTGGGAGTGAGACAGAGAGCGCACGTGGGAGTGAGAGAGAAAGCGCGTGTGGGAGTGAGAGAGAGAGTGCACGTGGGAGTGAAAGAGAAAACACGCATTTGAGTGAGAGGGAGAGCACACATGGGAGTAACTAAGAGAACACCCGTGTGAGTGAGAGAGAGAGCACGCGTGGGAGTGAGTGAGAGAGAGGGTGTGGGTGTGAGAGAGAGAGCGTGCTTGTGAGTGAGAAAGAGAATGTGTGGGAGTAAAAGAGAGAGAGCGCGTGGGAGTGAGAGAGAGAGCGTGCGTGGTAGTGAAAGTTAATGTGGGTGTGAGAAAGAGAGAGACTGCGAGTGGGAGTAAGAGAGAGCATGGGAGTGAGAGAGAGACAGTGAGAGTGCACGTGGGAGTGAGAGTGACAATTTGCTTGGGATTGAGAACGAGAGTGCGCGCGTGGGAGTGATGAAGAGAGCGCGCATGGGAGTGAGAGAGAGTGTGCGTGGGATTGAGAGAAAGCACGCGTGGGAGTAAGACAGAGAGCATGCGTGGGAGAGGGTGAGCGCTCGTGGGAGTGAGGGAGAGAGTGCGTGTGGGATTGAGAGCGAGAGCACGCGTGGGTGTGAGAGAGAAAGCGCATATGGGAGTGAGAGAGAGCGCACGTGTGAGAGTGAGAGAGAGAGCGCGCATGGAAGTGAGAGAGAGAGTGCGCATGGGAGTGAGAGAGAACGCACATGGGAGTGAGAGAGAGAGCACGTGTGGGAGCGAGAGAGAGAGCGCGCATGGGATTGAGAGAGAGAAAGTTTGCATGGGAGTGAGAGATTGAGGGTGTGCATGGTAGTGAGAGATGGAGCAGGTTTGGGAGCGAGAGGGAGAGTCTGCATGGGAGTGATAGAGAGAGAGCACTTGGGAGAGAGAGAGAGAAAGCACGTGGTTGTGAGAGTGCACGAGCGGGAGCAATAGAGAGAGCGCGATTGGGAGGAAGAGAGAGATAGCACGTGGGAGTGAGAGAGGGAGAGTGCACACATGGGAGTGAGAGAGAGAGCATGTGTGGGATTGAGCGAGAGTGCTCGTGGGAGTGGTACAGAGAGCGCGTGTGGGAGAGAGAGTGACTGCCTTAGGAGTGACAGAGAGAGAGCACGTGGCAGTGAGAGAGAGAGATTGCACATGGGAGTGAGAGAGAAAATGTGCGTGGGACTGAGAGACAGAGAGCATGCGTGGCCGTGAGAGAGAGAGTGCGCAAGGGAGTAAGTGAGAGATTGCACGTGGGAGTGAGAGAGAGAGTGCGCGTGGGAGTGAGAGAGAGAGTGCGCGTGGGAGTGAGAGAGAGATCACCTGTGGGAGACAGAGAGACAATGCATGTGGCAGTGAGGGAGTGCGCACGTTTGGAGGTGAAACAAAGATCGCGCGTGGGAGTGAGAGAGAGAGTGTGCGCATGGGAGTGAGAGAGAGAGTGCGCACATGGGAGTGAGAGAGAAAATGTGCGTGGTACTGAGAGAGAGAGCACGCGTGGCCATGAGAGAGAGAGTGCGCGAGGGAGTAAGTGAGAGATCGCATGTGGGAGTGAGAGAGGGGGCACGCGTGGGAGTGAGAGAGAGCGGGTGTGGGAGTGAGAAAGAGTGCATGCGTGTGAGTGAGAGATTGATTGCATGTGGGAATGAGAGAGATAACTCATGTGGGAGTGAGAGAGAGAGCGCCCATTTGAGTGAGAGAGAGCGCGCGTGGGTGTGAGAGAGAGAGCGCGCATGGGAGTGAGAGGGAGAGTGCGTGTGGGAGTGAGAGAGAGAGCGCGCGTGGGAGTGAGAGATAACGCATGTGGGAGTGAGAGAGAGAGCGGGCATGGGGGTGATAGAGAGAGAGAGTGTGCGTGGGAGTGAGAGATATATTGGGTTTGGGAGTGAGAGCGCGAGCATGCATGGGAGTGACAGAGAGAGTGCACGAGGGATTGAGAGAGAGAATGCGCTTGGGAGTGAGAGAGAGAGCGCGCCTGGGAGTGAGAGAGAGAGAGCTTGATTGGATTGCGAGAGAAAGCAAACATGCTAGTGAGAGGGAGAGCGCATGTGGGAGAAAAAGAGAGTGCACGTGGGAGTGAGAGAGGCAACGCACGTGGGAGTGAAGGAGAGCGAACGAGTGCAACTGAGACAGAGAGCGCGCATGGGAGTGAGAGAGAAAGCGCGCATGGGAGTGAGAGAGAACAAGCGTGGGAGTGAGAGAGAATGCATGTGGGAGTGAGAGAGAGAGCTCGCATGGGGGTGATAGAGAGAGAGTGTGCTTGCGAGTGAGAGAGAGATTGGGTTATTGAGTGGGAGCGCGAGCATGCACGGTAGTGATAGAGAGAGAGCGCATGCAGGTGAGAGAGAGTGCGCGCATGGTAGTGAGAGAGAACATGGGGGCGAGAGAGGGAGAGATTGTGCGTGGGAGTAAGAGAGAGCGTGGGAGTGAGAGAGAGTGAGAGTGCGCGCGGGAGTTAGAGACACAAGGAGCTTGGGAGTGAGAGTGAGAGTGCACGCGTGGGAGTGATAGAGAGAGCGCGCGTGGGAGTGAAAGAGAATGTGTGTGTGAGAGAGAGCGAGACTGTGCGTGGGAGTAAGAGAGAGCATGGGAGCGAGAGAGAGACAGTGAGAGTGCACGTGGGAGTGAGACTGACAATTTGCTTGGGAGTGAGAACGAGAGTGCACGCATGGGAGTGATGGAGAGAGCGCGCATGGGAGTGAGAGAGAGTGTGCGTGGGATTGAGAGAAAGCGCGCGTGGGAGTAAGACAGAGAGCACGCGTGGGAGAGGGTGAGCGCTCGTGGGAGTGAGGGAGAGAGAGCGTGTGGGATTGAGAGCGATAGCACGCGTGGGTGTGAGAGAGAAAGTGCATATGGGAGTGAGAGAGAGCGCACGTGTGAGAGTGAGAGAGAGAGCGCGCATGGAAGTGAGAGAGAGTGTGCGTGGGATTGAGAGAAAGCGCGCGTGGGAGTAAGACAGAGAGCACGTGTGGGAGAGGGTGAGCGCTCGTGGGAGTGAGGGAGAGAGTGCGTGTGGGATTGAGAGCGAGAGCACGCGTGGGTGTGAGAGAGAAAGTGCATATGGGAGTGAGAGAGAGCGCACGTGTGAGAGTGAGAGAGAGAGCGCGCATGGAAGTGAGAGAGAGAGCGCGCATGGGAGTGAGAGAGAACGCACATGGGAGTGACAGAGAGAGCACATGGTAGTGAGAGTGCACGAGCGGGAGTAATAGAGAGAGCGCAATTGTGAGGAAGAGAGAGATAGCACGTGGGAGTGAGAGAGGGAGAGTGCACACATGGGAGTGAGAGAGAGAGCATGTGTGGGATTGAGAGAGAGCGCTCGTGGGAGTGAGACAGAGAGCACGCGTGGGAGAGAGGGTGACTGCTTTAGGAGTAACAGAGAGAGAGCACGTGGCAGTGAGAGAGAGAGATTGCACATGGGAGTGAGAGAGAAAATGTGCGTGGGACTGAGAGACAGAGAGCATGCGTGCCCGTGAGAGAGAGAGTGCGCAAGGGAGTAAGTGAGAGATTGCACGTGGGAGTGAGAGAGAGAGTGAGCGTGGGAGTGAGAGAGAGAGTGCGCGTGGGAGTGAGAGAGAGACC
This sequence comes from Carcharodon carcharias, assembly GCF_017639515.1. Taxonomy (NCBI): domain Eukaryota; kingdom Metazoa; phylum Chordata; class Chondrichthyes; order Lamniformes; family Lamnidae; genus Carcharodon; species Carcharodon carcharias. The sequence goes on from NC_054475.1 coordinate 117,029,892, forward strand.
GCGCATGGGACTGAGAAAGAAAGTGCGCGTGGGAGTGGAAGAGAGAGTGCACGTGGGGGTGAGTGAGCGAACACGCATGGGAGTGAGAGTGAGTGCACATGTGGGAGAGAGAGAGACTGCTCTTGGGGGTGAGAGAGACAATGCATGTGGCAGTGAAGGAGAGCGCACGTTTGGAGGTGAGACAGAGATCGCGCGTGGGAGTGAGAGAGAGAGTGCGCGCATGGGAGTGAGAGAGAGAGTGCGCGCATGGAAGTGAGAGAGAGTGCTCATGTGTGAGAGAGAGAGAGCCCGCGTGGGAGTAAGTGAGAGAATGCGCATGTGATTGAGAGAGGGAGCTCGCATGGGAGTGAGAGAGAGCGGGTGTGGGTGTGAGGTAGAGAGCATGCTTGGGAGTGATATAGAGAGCGCGTGTAGGAGCGAGAGAGAGCGGGTTTGGGAGTGAGAGCGAGAGCATGCATGGGAGTGATAGAGAGACAGCACGTGGGATTGAGAGAGAGAGCACACATGGGAGTGAGAGAGAGACTGTGCATGGGAGTGAGAGAGAATGTGGGGGAGAGAGAGAGAGAGGCTGCACGTGTGAGTAACAGAGAGTGTGGGATTGAGAGAGAGAGAGTGAGAGTGCGCGTGGGAGTGTGAGAGACGATGGGCTTGGGAGTGAGAACGAGAGTGCAAGCATGGGCGTGATAGAGAGAACATGAGTGGGAGTGAGAGAGAGAGCGCACGTGGGAGTGAGAGATGGAGAGTGTGCACAGAGGAGTGAGAGAGAGAGCATGTGTGGGATTGAGAGAGTGCGTGCGTGGGAGTGAGACAGAGAGCGCGCTTGCGATACAGAGTGAGTGCTCGTGGGAGTGAGAGAGAGAGACTGCACGTGGGAGTGAGAGAGAAAGTGTACATGGGACTGAGAGAGAGAGCACGCGTGACTGTGAGAAAGAGAGTGCGCGAGGGAGTATGTGAGTGATCGCACGTGGGAGTGAGAGAGAGAGCATGCGTGGGAGTGAGAGAGAGTGGGTGTGGGAGTGAGGGAGAAAGCGCGCATGGGAGTGAGAGCGAGAGCGCGCGTGGGAGTGAGAGAATGCGCGTGGGAGTGAGAGAGACAATGCACGTGGGAGTGAGGGAGAGCGCGCATGTGGGAGAGAGACAGAGAGCGCACGTGGGAGTGAGAGAGAAAGCGCGTGTGGGAGAGAGAGAGAGAGTGCACGTGGGAGTGAAAGAGAGAACACGCATGGGAGTGAGAGGGAGAGCACACATGGGAGTAAATGAGAGAACGCTCGTTTGAGTGAGAGAGAGCGCACACGTGGGAGTGAGAGAGAGAGAGGGTGTGGGTGTGAGAGAGAGAGCGTGCTTGGGAGTGAGAAAGAGAATGTGTGGGAGTAAAAGAGAGAGAGCGCGTGGGAGTGAGAGAGAGAGCGTGCGTGGTAGTGAAAGATAATGTGGGTGTGAGAGAGAGAGAGACTGTGTGGGAGTAAGAGAGAGCATGGGAGTGAGAGAGAGACAGTGAGAGTGCACGTGGGAGTGAGAGTGACAATGTGCTTGGGAGTGAGAACGAGAGTGCACGTGTGGGAGTGATAGAGAGAGCGCGCATGGGAGTGAGAGAGAGTGTGCGTGGGATTGAGAGAAAGCGCACGTGGGAGTAAGACAGAGAGCACGCGTGGGAGAGGGTGAGCGCTCGTGGGAGTGAGGGAGAGAGTGCGTGTGGGATTGAGAGAGAACGCACATGGGAGTGAGAGAGAGAGCACGCGTGGGAGTGAGAGAGAGAGCGCGCATGGGATTGAGAGAGAGAAAGTGTGCATGGGAGTGAGAGATTGAGGGTGTGCATGGTAGTGAGAGATGGAACAGGTTTGGGAGTGAGAGGGAGAGTCTGCATGGGAGTGATAGAGAGAGAGCACTTGGGAGTGAGAGAGAGAGAGCACGTGGTTGTGAGAGTGCACGAGCGGGAGCAATAGAGAGAGCGCGATTGGGAGGAAGAGAGAGAGAGCACGTGGGAGTGAGAGAGGGAGAGTGCACACATGGGAGTGAGAGAGAGAGCATGTGTGGGATTGAGAGAGAGCGCTCGTGGGAGTGAGACAGAGAGCGCGCGTGGGAGAGAGAGTGACTGCCTTAGGATTGACAGAGAGAGAGCACGTGGCAATGAGAGAGAGAGATTGCACATGGGAGTGAGAGAGAAAATGTGCGTGGGACTGAGAGACAGAGAGCATGCGTGGCCGTGAGAGAGAGAGTGCGCAAGGGAGTAAGTGAGAGATTGCACGTTGGATTGAGAGAGAGAGTGCACGTGGGAGTGAGAGAGAGAGTGCGCGTGGGAGTGAGAGAGAGACCGTGTTTGTGACTGAGAAAGAAAGCTCGCGTGGGAGTGAGAGAGAGAGTGCGGGTGGGAGTGAGTGAAAGAACACGCATGGGAGTGAGAGAGAGAGCACATGTGGGAGAGAGAGAGACAATGCTTGTGGCAGTGAGGGAGAGCGCACGTTTGGAGGTGAGACAAAGATCGCGCGTGGGAGTGAGAGAGAGAGTGTGCGCATGGGAGTGAGAGCGAGAGCGCGCGTGGGAGTGAGAGAATGCGCGTGGGAGTGAGAGAGACAATGCACGTGGGAGTGAGGGAGAGCGCGCATGTGGGAGTGAGACAGAGAGCGCACGTGGGAGTGAGAGAGAAAGCGCGTGTGGGAGTGAGAGAGAGAGTGCACGTGGGAGTGAAAGAGAGAACACGCATGGGAGTGAGAGGGAGAGCACACATGGGAGTAACTGAGAGAACGCTCGTTTGAGTGAGAGAGAGCGCACACGTGGGAGTGAGAGAGAGAGAGGGTGTGGGTGTGAGAGAGAGAGCGTGCTTGGGAGTGAGAAAGAGAATGTGTGGGAGTAAAAGAGAGAGAGCGCGTGGGAGTGAGAGAGAGAGCGTGCGTGGTAGTGAAAGATAATGTGGGTGTGAGAGAGAGAGAGACTGCGAGTGGGAGTAAGAGAGAGCATGGGAGTGAGAGAGAGACAGTGAGAGTGCACGTGGGAGTGAGAGTGACAATGTGCTTGGGAGTGAGAACGAGAGTGCACGTGTGGGAGTGATAGAGAGAGCGCGCATGGGAGTGAGAGAGAGTGTGCGTGGGATTGAGAGAAAGCGCGCGTGGGAGTAAGACAGAGAGCACGCGTGGGAGAGGGTGAGCGCTCGTGGGAGTGAGGGAGAGAGTGCGTGTGGGATTGAGAGAGAACGCACATGGGAGTGAGAGAGAGAGCACGCGTGGGAGTGAGAGAGAGAGCGCGCATGGGATTGAGAGAGAGAAAGTGTGCATGGGGGTGAGAGATTGAGGGTGTGCATGGTAGTGAGAGATGGAACAGGTTTGGGAGTGAGAGAGAGAGTCTGCATGGGAGTGATAGAGAGAGAGCACTTGGGAGTGAGAGAGAGAGAGCACGTGGTTGTGAGAGTGCACGAGCGGGAGCAATAGAGAGAGCGCGATTGGGAGGAAGAGAGAGAGAGCACGTGGGAGTGAGAGAGAGAGTGCGCGTGGGAGTGAGAGAGAGACCGTGTTTGGGACTGAGAAAGAAAGCTCGCGTGGGAGTGAGCGAGAGAGTGCGGGTGGGAGTGAGTGAAAGAACATGCATGGGAGTGAGAGAGAGAGCACATGTGGGAGAGAGAGAGACAATGCTTGTGGCAGTGAGGGAGAGCGCACGTTTGGAGGTGAGACAAAGATCGCGCGTGGGAGTGAGAGAGAGAGTGTGCGCATGGGAGTGAGAGAGAGAGTGCGCACATGGGAGTGATAGAGAGTGCTCATGGGTGAGAGAGAGAGAGCCCGCGTGGGAGTAAGTGAGAGAATGCGCATGTGATTGAGAGAGGGAGCTTGCATGGGAGTGAGAGAGAGAGCGGGTGTGGGTGTTAGGTAGAGAGCATGCTTGGGAGTGATATAGAGAGCGCGTGTGGGAGCGAGAGAGAGCGGATTTGGGAGTGAGAGCGAGAGCATGCATGGGAGTGATAGAGAGACAGCGCGTGGGAGTGAGAGAGAGAGCACACGTGGGAGTGAGAGAGAGAGTGTGCATGGGAGTGAGAGAGAACGTTGGGGAGAGAGAGAGAGAGACTGCACGTGTGAGTAACAGAGAGTGTGGGATTGAGAGAGAGAGAGTGAGAGTGCGCGTGGGAGTGTGAGAGACAATGGGCTTGGGAGTGAGAACGAGAGTGCAAGCAAGGGCGTGATAGAGAGAACGTGAGTGGGAGTGAGAGAGAGAGCGCACGTGGGAGTTAGAGATGGAGAGTGTGCACAGAGGAGTGAGAGAGAGAGCATGTGTGGGATTGAGAGAGCGTGTGCGTGGGAGTGAGCCAGAGAGCGCGCGTGCGATAGAGAGTGAGTGCACGTGGTAGTGAGAAAAGAGAGATTGCACATGGGAGTGAGAGAGAAATTGTACGTGGGACTGAGAGAGAGAGCACGTGTGACCGTGAGAAAGAGAGTGCGCGAGGGAGTATGTGAGTGATCGCACGTGGGAGTGAGAGAGAGCGCATGCGTGGGAGTGAGAGAGCGGGTGTGGGAGTGAGGGAGAAAGCGCGCGTGGGAGTGAGAGCGAGAGCGCGCGTGGGAGTAGAGAGAGAGAGTGCGTGTTGGAGTGAGGGAGAAAACACACATGGGAGTGAGAGGGAGAGCACGTGTGGGAGAGAGAGAATGCGCGTGGGAATGAGAGAGAAAATGCGCGTGTGAGTGAGGGAGAGCGTGCGTGTGGGAGAGAGACAGAGAGCGCAAGTGGGAGTGAGAGAGAAAGCGCGTGTGGGAGTGAGAGAGAGAGTGCACGTGGGAGTGAAAGAGAGAACACGCATGGGAGTGAGAGGGAGAGCACACATGGTATTAACTGAGAGAACGCCCGTGTGAGTGAGAGAGAGAGCACACGTGGGAGTGAGAGAGAGAGAGGGTTTGGGTGTGAGAGAGAGAGCGTGCTTGGGAGTGAGAAAGAGAATGTGTGGGAGTAAAAGAGAGAGAGCGCGTGGGAGTGAGAGAGAGAGCGTGCGTGGTAGTGAAAGATAATGTGGGTGTGAGAGAGAGAGAGACGGCGAAAGGGAGTAAGAGAGAGCATGGGAGTGAGAGAGAGACAGTGAGAGTGCACGTGGGAGTGAGAGTGACAACGTGCTTGGGAGTGAGAACGAGAGTGCACGCGTGGGAGTGATAGAGAGAGCGCGCATGGGAGTGAGAGAGAGTGTGCGTGGGATTGAGAGAAAGCGCGCGTGGGAGTAAGACAGAGAGCACGCGTGGGAGAGGGTGAGCGCTCGTGGGAGTGAGGGAGAGAGTGCGTGTGGGATTGAGAGCGAGAGCGCGCGTGGGTGTGAGAGAGAAAGCACATATGGGAGTGAGAGAGAGCGCACGTGTGAGAGTGAGAGAGAGAGCGTGCATGGAAGTGAGAGAGAGAGTGAGCATGGGAGTGAGAGAGAACGCACATGGGAGTGAGAGAGAGAGAGAACGCATGGGAGTGAGAGAGAGAGCGCGCATGGGATTGAGAGAGAGAAAGTGTGCATGGGAGTGAGAGATTGAGGGTGTGCATGGTAGTGAGAGATGGAGCATGTTTGGGATTGAGAGGGAGAGTCTGCATGGGAGTGATAGAGAGAGAGGACTTGGGTGTGAGAGAGAGAGAGCACGTGGTTGTGAGAGTGCACGAGCGGGAGCAATAGAGAGAGCACGATTGGGAGGAAGAGAGAGAGAGCACGTGGGAGTGAGAGAGGGAGAGTGCACACATGGGAGTGAGAGAGAGAGCATGTGTGGGATTGAGAGATAGCGCTCGTGGGAGAGAGAGTGACTGCCTTAGGAGTGACAGAGAGAGAGCACGTGGCAGTGAGAGAGAGAGATTGCACATGGGAGTGAGAGAGAAAATGTGCGTGGGACTGAGAGACAGAGAGCATGCGTGGCAGTGAGAGAGAGATTGCGCAAGGGAGTAAGTGAGAAATTGCACATGGGAGTGAGAGAGAGTGCGCGTGGAAGTGAGAGAGAGAGTGCACGTGGGAGTGAGAGAGAGACCGCGTTTGGGACTGAGAAAGAAAGCGGACGTGGGAGTGAGAGAGAGAGTGCACGTGGGAGTGAGTGAGAGAACACACATGGGAGTGAGAGAGAGAGCACGTGTGGGAGAGAGAGAGACAATGCATGTGGCAGTGAGGGAGAGCGCACGTTTGGAGGTGAGACAAAGATCGCGCGTGGGAGTGAGAGAGAGAGTGTGCGCATGGGAGTGAGAGAGAGAGTGCGCACATGGGAGTGAGAGAGAGTGCTCATGGGTGAGAGAGAGAGAGCCGGCGTGGGAGTAAGTGAGAGAATGCGCATGTGATTGAGAGAGGGAGCTCACATGGGAGTGAGAGAGAGCGGGTGTGGGTGTGATGTAGAGAGCATGCTTGGGAGTGATATAGAGAGCGCGTGTGGGAGCGAGAGAGAGCGGGTTTGGGAGTGAGAGCGAGAGCATGCATGGGAGTGATAGAGAGACAGCGCGTGGGATTGAGAGAGAGAGCACACGTGGTAGTGAGAGAGAGACTGTGCATGGGAGTGAGAGAGAACGTGGGGGAGAGAGAGAGAGAGACTGCACGTGTGAGTAACAGAGAGTGTGGGATTGAGAGAGAGAGAGTGAGAGTGCGCGTGGGAGTGTGAGAGACAATGGGCTTGGGAGTGAGAACGAGAGTGCAAGCATGGGCGTGATAGAGAGAACGTGAGTGGGAGTGAGAGAGAGACCGCACGTGGGAGTGAGAGATGGAGAGTGTGCACAGAGGAGTGAGAGAGAGAGCATGTGTGGGATTGAGAGAGCGCGTGCGTGGGAGTGAGTCAGAGAGCGCGCGTGCGATAGAGAGTGAGTGCTCGTGGGAGTGAGAGAGAGAGATTGCACATGGGAGTGAGAGAGAAAGTGTACATGGGACTGAGAGAGAGAGCACGCGTGACCGTGAGAAAGAGAGTGCGCGAGGGAGTATGTGAGTGATCGCACGTGGGAGTGAGAGAGAGAGCATGCGTGGGAGTGAGAGAGACTGGGTGTGGGAGTGAGGGAGAAAGCGCGCATGGGAGTGAGAGCGAGAGCGCGCGTGGGAGTGAGAGAATGCGCGTGGGAGTGAGAGAGACAATGCACGTGGGAGTGAGGGAGAGCGCGCATGTGGGAGTGAGACAGAGAGCGCACGTGGGAGTGAGAGAGAAAGCGCGTGTGGGAGTGAGAGAGAGAGTGCACGTGGGAGTGAAAGAGAAAACACGCATTTGAGTGAGAGGGAGAGCACACATGGGAGTAACTAAGAGAACACCCGTGTGAGTGAGAGAGAGAGCACGCGTGGGAGTGAGTGAGAGAGAGGGTGTGGGTGTGAGAGAGAGAGCGTGCTTGTGAGTGAGAAAGAGAATGTGTGGGAGTAAAAGAGAGAGAGCGCGTGGGAGTGAGAGAGAGAGCGTGCGTGGTAGTGAAAGTTAATGTGGGTGTGAGAAAGAGAGAGACTGCGAGTGGGAGTAAGAGAGAGCATGGGAGTGAGAGATAAACAGTGAGAGTGCACGTGGGAGTGAGAGTGACAATTTGCTTGGGATTGAGAACGAGAGTGCGCGCGTGGGAGTGATGGAGAGAGCGCGCATGGGAGTGAGAGAGAGTGTGCGTGGGATTGAGAGAAAGCACGCGTGGGAGTAAGACAGAGAGCACGCGTGGGAGAGGGTGAGCGCTCGTGGGAGTGAGGGAGAGAGTGCGTGTGGGATTGAGAGCGAGAGCACGCGTGGGTGTGAGAGAGAAAGCGCATATGGGAGTGAGAGAGAGCGCACGTGTGAGAGTGAGAGAGAGAGCGCGCATGGAAGTGAGAGAGAGAGTGCGCATGGGAGTGAGAGAGAACGCACATGGGAGTGAGAGAGAGAGCACGTGTGGGAGCGAGAGAGAGAGCGCGCATGGGATTGAGAGAGAGAAAGTTTGCATGGGAGTGAGAGATTGAGGGTGTGCATGGTAGTGAGAGATGGAGCAGGTTTGGGAGCGAGAGGGAGAGTCTGCATGGGAGTGATAGAGAGAGAGCACTTGGGAGAGAGAGAGAGAAAGCACGTGGTTGTGAGAGTGCACGAGCGGGAGCAATAGAGAGAGCGCGATTGGGAGGAAGAGAGAGATAGCACGTGGGAGTGAGAGAGGGAGAGTGCACACATGGGAGTGAGAGAGAGAGCATGTGTGGGATTGAGCGAGAGTGCTCGTGGGAGTGGTACAGAGAGCGCGTGTGGGAGAGAGAGTGACTGCCTTAGGAGTGACAGAGAGAGAGCACGTGGCAGTGAGAGAGAGAGATTGCACATGGGAGTGAGAGAGAAAATGTGCGTGGGACTGAGAGACAGAGAGCATGCGTGGCCGTGAGAGAGAGAGTGCGCAAGGGAGTAAGTGAGAGATTGCACGTGGGAGTGAGAGAGAGAGTGCGCGTGGGAGTGAGAGAGAGAGTGCGCGTGGGAGTGAGAGAGAGATCACCTGTGGGAGACAGAGAGACAATGCATGTGGCAGTGAGGGAGTGCGCACGTTTGGAGGTGAAACAAAGATCGCGCGTGGGAGTGAGAGAGAGAGTGTGCGCATGGGAGTGAGAGAGAGAGTGCGCACATGGGAGTGAGAGAGAGTGCTCATGGGTGAGAGAGAGAGAGCCCGTGTGGGAGTAAGTGAGACAATGTGCATGTGATTGAGAGAGGGAGCTCGCATGGGAGTGAGAGAGAGCGGGTGTGGGAGTGAGGTAGAGAGCATGCTTGGGAGTGATATAGAGAGCGCGTGTGGGAGCGAGAGAGAGCGGGTTTGGGAGTGAGAGCGAGAGCATGCATGGGAGTGATAGAGAGACAGCGCGTGTGAGTGAGAGAGAGAGTGTGCATGGGAGTGAGAGAAAACGTGGTGGAGAGAGAGAGAGAGACAGCACGTGGGAGTAACAGAGAGCATGGGAGTGAGAGAGAGAGAGTGAGAGTGCGCGTGGGAGTGTGAGAGACAATGGGCTTGGGAGTGAGAATGAGAGTGCAAGCATGGGCGTGATAGAGAGAAGTGAGTGGGAGTGAGAGAGAGAGCGCACGTGGGAGTGAGAGATGGAGAGTGTGCACAGAGGAGTGAGAGAGAGAGCATGTGTGGGATTGAGAGAGCGCGTGCGTGGGAGTGAGTCAGAGAGCGCGCGTGCGATAGAGAGTGAGTGCTCGTGGGAGTGAGAGAGATAGCGCACGTGGCAGTGAGAGAGAGAGACTGCACGTGTGAGTAACAGAGAGTGTGGGATTGAGAGAGAGAGAGTGAGAGTGCGCGTGGGAGTGTGAGAGACAATGGGCTTGGGAGTGAGAACGAGAGTGCAAGCATGGGCGTGATAGAGAGAACGTGAGTGGGAGTGAGAGAGAGAGCGCACGTGGGAGTGAGAGATGGAGAGTGTGCACAGAGGAGTGAGAGAGAGAGCATGTGTGGAATTGAGAGAGCGCGTGCGTGGGAGTGAGTCAGAGAGCGCGCGTGCGATAGAGAGTGAGTGCTCGTGGGAGTGAGAGAGAGAGATTGCACATGGGAGTGAGAGAGAAAGTGTACATGGGACAGAGAGAGAGAGCACGCGTGACCGTGAGAAAGAGAGTGCGCGAGGGAGTTTGTGAGTGATCGCACGTGGGAGTGAGAGAGAGAGCATGCGTGGGAGTGAGAGAGAGTGGGTGTGGGAGTGAGGGAGAAAGCGCGCGTGGGAGTGAGAGTGAGAGCGCGCGTGGGAGTGAGAGAATGCGCGTGGGAGTGAGAGAGCCAATGAACGTGGGATTGAGGGAGAGCGCGCGTGTGGCAGTGAGACAGAGAGCGCACGTGGGAGTGAGAGAGAAAGCGCGTGTGGGAGTGAGAGAGAGAGTGCACGTGGGAGTGAAAGAGAAAAAACGCATGGGAGTGAGAGGGAGAGCACACATGGGAGTAACTAAGAGAACACCCGTGTGAGTGAGAGAGAGAGCACGCTTGGGAGTGAGTGAGAGAGAGGGTGTGGGTGTGAGAGAGAGAGCGTGCTTGGGAGTGAGAAAGAGAATGTGTGGGAGTAAAAGAGAGAGAGCGCGTGGGAGTGAGAGAGAGAGCGTGCGTGGTAGTGAAAGTTAATGTGGGTGTGAGAGAGAGAGAGACTGCGAGTGGGAGTAAGAGAGAGCATTGGAGTGAGAGAGAGACAGTGAGAGTGCACGTGGGAGTGAGAGTGACAATTTGCTTGGGAGTGAGAACGAGAGTGCACGCGTGGGAGTGATGGAGAGAGCGCGCATGGGAGTGAGAGAGAGTGTGCGTGGGATTGAGAGAAAGCGCGCGTGGGAGTAAGACAGAGAGCACGCGTGGGAGAGGGTGAGCGCTCGTGGGAGTGAGGGAGAGAGTGCGTGTGGGATTGAGAGCGAGAGCACGCTTGGGTGTGAGAGAGAAAGCGCATATGGGAGTGAGAGAGAGCGCACGTGTGAGAGCGAGAGAGAGAGCGCGCATGGAAGTGAGAGAGAGAGTGCGCATGGGAGTGAGAGAGAACGCACATGGGAGTGAGAGAGAGAGCACGTGTGGGAGCGAGAGAGAGAGCGCGCATGGGATTGAGAGAGAGAAAGTGTGCATGGGAGTGAGAGATTGAGGGTGTGCATGGTAGTGAGAGATGGAGCAGGTTTGGGAGTGAGAGGGTGAGTCTGCATGGGAGTGATAGAGAGAGAGCACTTGGGAGAGAGAGAGAGAGCACGTGGTTGTGAGAGTGCACGAGCGGGAGCAATAGAGAGTGCGCGATTGGGAGGAAGAGAGAGATAGCACGTGGGAGTGAGAGAGGGAGAGTGCACACATGGGAGTGAGAGAGAGAGCATGTGTGGGATTGAGTGAGAGCGCTCGTGGGAGTGTGACAGAGAGCGCGTGTGGGAGAGAGAGTGACTGCCTTAGGAGTGACAGAGAGAGAGCACGTGGCAGTGAGAGAGAGAGATTGCACATGGGAGTGAGAGAGAAAATGTGCGTGGGACTGAGAGACAGAGAGCATGCGTGGCCGTGAGAGAGAGAGTGCGCAAGGGAGTAAGTGAGAGATTGCACGTGGGAGTGAGAGAGAGAGTGCGCGTGGGAGTGAGAGAGAGAGTGTGCGTGGGAGTGAGAGAGAGATCACGTGTGGGAGAGAGAGAGACAATGCATGTGGCAGTGAGGGAGAGCGCACGTTTGGAGGTGAAACAAAGATCGCGTGTGGGAGTGAGAGAGAGAATGTGCGCATGGGAGTGAGAGAGAGAGTGCGCGCATGGGAGTGAGAGAGAGTGCTCATGGGTGAGAGAGAGAGAGCCCGTGTGGGAGTAAGTGAGACAATGTGCATGTGATTGAGAGAGGGAGCTCGCATGGGAGTGAGAGAGAGCGGGTGTGGGAGTGAGGTAGAGAGCATGCTTGGGAGTGATATAGAGAGCGCGTGTGGGAGCGAGAGAGAGCGGGTTTGGGAGTGAGAGCGAGAGCATGCATGGGAGTGATAGAGAGACAGCGCGTGGGAGTGAGAGAGAGAGTGTGCATGGGAGTGAGAGAAAACGTGGGGGAGAGAGAGAGAGAGACAGCACGTGGGAGTAACAGAGAGCATGGGAGTGAGAGAGAGAGAGTGAGAGTGCGCGTGGGAGTGTGAGAGACAATGGGCTTGGGAGTGAGAACGAGAGTGCAAGCATGGGCGTGAGAGAGAGACGTGAGTGGGAGTGAGAGAGAGAGCGCACGTGGGAGTGAGAGATGGAGAGTGTGCACAGAGGAGTGAGAGAGAGAGCATGTGTGGGATTGAGAGAGCGCGTGCGTGGGAGTGAGTCAGAGAGCGCGCGTGCGATAGAGAGTGAGTGCTCGTGGGAGTGAGAGAGATAGCGCACGTGGCAGTGAGAGAGAGAGATTGCACATGGGAGTGAGAGAGAAAGTGTATTTGGGACTGAGAGAGAGAGCGCGTGTGACCGTGAGAAAGAGAGTGCGCGAGGGAGTATGTGAGTGATCGCACGTGGGAGTCAGAGAGAGCGCACGCGTGGGAGTGAGAGAGCGGGTGTGGGAGTGAGGGAGAAAGCGCGCGTGGGAGTGAGAGCGAGAGCGCGCGTGGGAGTAGAGAGAGAGAGTGCGTGTTGGAGTGTGGGAGAAAACACACATGGGAGTGAGAGGGAGAGCACGTGTCGGAAAGAGAGAATGTGCATGGGAATGAGAGAGAAAATGCGCCTGTGAGTGAGGGAGAGCGCGCGTGTGGGAGTGAGACAGAGAGCGCACGTGGGAGTGAGAGAGAAAGCGCGTGTGGGAGTGAGAGAGAGAGTGCACGTGGGAGTGAAAGAGAGAACACGCATGGGAGTGAGAGGGAGAGCACACATGGGAGTATCTGAGAGAACGCCCGTGTGAGTGAGAGAGAGAGCACACGTGGGAGTGAGAGAGAGAGGGTGTGGGTGTGAGAGAGAGAGCGTGCTTGGGAGTGAGAAAGAGAATGTGTGGGAGTAAAAGAGAGAGAGCGCGTGGGAGTGAGAGAGAGAGCGTGCGTGGTAGTGAAAGATAATGTGGGTGTGAGAGAGAGAGAGACTGCGAGTGGGAGTAAGAGAGAGCATGGGAGTGAGAGAGAGACAGTGAGAGTGCACGTGGGAGTGAGAGTGACAATGTGCTTGGGAGTGAGAACGAGAGTGCACGCGTGGGAGTGATAGAGAGAGGGCGCATGGGAGTGAGAGAGAGTGTGCGTGGGATTGAGAGAAAGCGCGCGTGGGAGTAAGACAGAGAGCATGCGTGGGAGAGGGTGAGCGCTCGTGGGAGTGAGGGAGAGAGTGCGTGTGGGATTGAGAGCGAGAGCGCGCGTGGGTGTGAGAGAGAAAGCGCATATGGGAGTGAGAGAGAGCGCACGTGTGAGAGTGAGAGAGAGAGCGTGCATGGAAGTGAGAGAAAGAGTGCGCATGGGAGTGAGAGAGAACGCACATGGGAGTGAGAGACAGAGCACGCGTGGGAGTGAGAGAGAGAAAGTGTGCATGGGAGTGAGAGATTGAGAGTGTGCGTGGTAGTGAGAGATGGAGCATATTTGGGAGTGAGAGGGAGAGTCTGCATGGGAGTGATAGAGAGAGAGCACTTGGGAGTGAGAGAGAGAGAGCGCGTGGTAGTGAGAGTGCACGAGCAGGAGTAATAGAGAGAGCGCGATTGGGAGGAAGAGAGAGAGAGCACGTGGGAGTGAGAGAGGGAGAGTGTGAACATGGGAGTGAGAGAGAGAGCGCGTGTGGGAGAGAGAGTGAGTGCTCGTAGGATTGAGAGAGAGAGAGCAAGTGGCAGTGAGAGAGAGAGATTGCACATGGGAGTGAGAGAGAAAATGTGCATGGGACTGAGAGAAAGAGAGCATGCGTGGCCGTGAGAGAGAGAGTGCGCAAGGGAGTAAGTGAGAGATCGCACATGGGAGTGAGAGAGAGAGCACGCGTGGGAGTGAGAAAGAGCAGGTGTGGGAGTGAGAAATAGTGCATGCGTGGGAGTGAGAGAGAGAGTGCGCGTGTGAATGATAGAGAGAACGCACTTGGGAGTGAGACAGAGACCACACGTGGCAGAATGAGAGAGAGAGCGCTCGAGGGTGTGAGAGAGAACGCGCATGGGAGTGAGAGAGAGGGCATGCGTGGGAGTGAGAGAGAGAGTGCGCGAGGGATTGAGAGAGAGAGAACGCGCATGGGTGTGAGAGAGAGAGCGCGCGTGGGAGTGAGAGAGAGAGAGCGTGTATGGGATTGATAGAGAGAGAGCGTGTAGGACTGGGAGAGAGAGCCTGCATGGAATTGAGAGAGAAAGCGCGCATGGGAGTGAGAGAGAGCGCGCGCCTGGGAGTGAGAGAGAGAGCGCGTGTGGGATTTAGAGAGAGAGTGTGCATGGGTGTGAGAGAGAAAGCGCATATGGGAGTGAGAGAGAGCGCACGTGTGAGAGTGAGAGAGAGACCGTGCATGGAAGTGAGAGGGAGAGCTTGCATATGGGAGTGAGAGAGAATGCACATGGGAGTGAGAGAGAGAAAGTGTGCATGGGAGTGAGAGATTGAGGGTGTGCGTGGTAGTGAGAGATGGAGCAGGTTTGGGAGTGAGAGGGAGAGTCTGCATGGGAGTGATAGAGAGAGAGCGCTTGGGAGTGAGAGAGAGAGAGCACGTGGTAGTGAGAGTGCACGAGCGGGAGTAATAGAGAGAGCACGATTGGCAGGGAGAGAGAGAGAGCACGTGGGTGTGAGAGAAGGAGAGTTTGCACATGGGAGTGAGAGAGAGAGCGCGTGTGGGAGAGAGAGTGAATTCTCGTAGGATTGAGAGAGACAGAGCACGTGGCAGTGAGAGAGAGAGATTGCACATGGGAGTGAGAGAGAAAGTGTGCATGGGACTGAGAGACAGAGAGCATGCGTGGCCGTGAGAGAGAGAGTGCGCAAGGGAGTAAGTGAGAGATCGCACGTGGGAATGAGAGAGAGAGCATGCGTGGGAGTGAGAGAGAGCAGGTGTGGGAGTGAGAAAGAGTGCATGCATGGGAGTGAGAGAGAGAGCGCGCATGTGAATGATAGAGAGAACGCACGTGGGAGTGAGACAGAGACCACGCGTGGCAGAATGAGAGAGAGAGCGCTCGAGGGTGTGAGAGAGAACGCGCATGGGAGTGAGAGAGAGGGCATGCGTGGGAGTGAGAGAGAGAGTGTGCGAGGGATTGAGAGAGAGAGAACGCGCATGGGTGTGAGAGAGAGTGCGCGCGTGGGAGTGAGAGAGAGAGACCGTGTATGGGATTGATAGAGAGAGCGCGTGTAGGAGTGGGAGAGAGAGCCCGCATGGAATTGAGAGAGAAAGCGCGCATGGGAGTGAGAGAGAGCGCGCGCCTGGGGGTGAGAGAGAGAGCGCGCGTTGAGTGAGAGGGAGAGAGAGAGAGCGTGCGTGGGATTGAGAGAGAGCGCGCGCGTGGCAGTGAGAGAGAGACCGGGCGTGGGAGTGAGAGAGAACACATGTGGGAGTGAGAGAGAGAGCATGCATGGGTTTGATAGAGAGAGAGTGTGAATGGGAGTGAGAGATTGAGAGTGTGCGTGGGAGTGGAGAGAGAGTGCACGTTGAGTGAGTGGGAGAGAGCGAGACCATGCGTGGGATTGAGAGAGAGCGCGCGCATGGCAGTGAGAGAGAGAGCGCTCGTGGGAGAGAGAGAGAGCGCTCATGGGAGTGAGAGAGACAGGGCGCGCATTTGAGTGAGAGAGAGAACGCGCCTGGGAGTTAAAGAGAGAGCGCAAGTGGGTGTGAGAGAGAGAGTGTGCATGGGAGTGAGAGGGAGAGTGCGTGTGGGAGTGAGAGAGAGAGCGCTCATGGGAGTGAGAGAGAACACATGTGGGAGTGAGAGAGAGAGCACGCATGGGGTTGCTAGAGAGAGGGAGTGTGTGTGGGAGTGAGAGATTGAGAGTGTGCGTGGGAGTGAGAGAGAGATCGGGTTTGGGAGTGAGAGTGCGAGCATGCATGGGAATGATAGAGAGAGAGCACATGCGGTTGAGAGAGAGTGCACGTATGGTAGTGAGAAAGAGTGAGAGTGCGCGTGGGAGTTAGAGAGACAATGCGCATGGGAGTGAGATAGAGATTACGCATGGGGGTGAGATAGAGAATACGCGTGGGGGTGAGAGAGAACGCATGTGGGAGTGAGAGAGAGAGCGCGCGTTGGAGTGAGAGAGAGAGCGCGCTTGGGAGTGAGAGTGAAAACGCGCATGGGATTGAGAAAGAGAGTGCGTGTTGGAGTGAGAGAGAGAGCGGATGGGAGTGAGAGAGCGAGCGTGCATGTGAGTGAGAGAGAGAGTGTGCGTGGGAGTGAGGGAGAAAGCGCGCGTGGGAGTGCGAGCAAGAGCGCACGTGGGAGTGAGAGAGAGAGTGCGTGTTGGAGTGAGAGAAAACACACATGGGAGTGAGAGGGAGAGCGCGTGTGGGAGAGAGAGAATGCGCGTGGGAGTGAGAGAGACAATGCACGTGGGAGTGAGGGAGAGCGCGCGTGTGGGAGTGAGACAGAGAGCGCACTTGGGAGTGAGAGAGAAAGCGCGTGTGGGTGTGAGAGAGAGAGTGCACGTGGGAGTGAAAGAGAGAACGTGCATGGGAGTGAGAGGGAGAGCACACATGGGAGTAACTGTAAGAACGCCCATGTGAGTGAGAGAGAGAGCACGCATGGGAGTGAGAGAGAGAGAGGGTGTGGGTGTGAGAGAGAGAGCATGCTTGGGAGTGAGAAAGAGAATGTGTGTGGGAGTAATAGAGAGAGAGCGCGTGGGAGTGAGAGAGAGAGCGTGCGTGGTAGTGAAAGAGAATGTGGGTGTGAGAGAGAGAGAGATTGCGAGTGGGAGTAAAAGAGAGCATGGGAGTGAGAGAGAGACAGTGAGAGTGCGCATTGGAGTGAGAGTGACAATGTGCTTGGGAGTGAGAACGAGAGTGCACGCATGGGAGTGATAGAGAGAGGGCGCATGGGAGTGAGAGAGAGTGTGCATGGGATTGAGAGAAAGCGCACGTGGGAGTAAGACAGAGAGAATGCGTGGGAGAGGATGAGCGTTCGTGGGAGTGAGAGCGAGAGCGCGTGTGGGATTGAGAGCGAGAGCGCGCATGGGTGTGAGAGAAAAAGAACATATGGGAGTGAGAGAGAGAGCACGCGTTGGAGTGAGAGAGAAAGTGCGCGTGGGAGTGAGAGAGAGAAAGTGTGCATGGGAGTGAGAGATTGAGGGTGTGCGTGGTAGTGAGAGAGGGAGCAGGTTTGGGAGTGAGAGGGAGAGTCTGCATGGGAGTGATAGAGAGAGAGCACTTGGGAATGAGAGGGAGAGAGCGCATGATAGTGAGAGTGCACGAGTGGGAGTGATAGAGAGTGCGCGAGGGATTGAGAGAGAGGGAACATGTGGTAATGAGAGAGAATGCATGTGGGAGTGAGAGAGAGAGCGAGCATGGGTGTGAGAGAGAGAACGCGCGTGGGAGTGAGAGAGAGAGAGAGCACAAGTGGGAGTGACAGAGAGAGAGCATGCGTGGGATTGATAGAGAGCGCACGCGGGGCAGTGAGTGAGAGAGCATGCGTGGGAGAGAGAGAGAGCGCACGTGGGAGTGAGAGAGAGAGCGCACGTGGGAGTGAGAGAGAAATCACACATGGGAGTGAGAGGGAGAGCGCGTGTGGGAGAGAGAGAATGCGCGTGGGAGTGAGAGAGACAATGCACGTGGGAGTGAGGGAGAGCGCCCGTGTGGGAGTCAGACAGAGAGCCCACGTGGGAGTGAGAGAGAAAGCACGTGTGGGAGTGAGAGAGTGAGTGCACGTGGGAGTGAAAGAGAGAACATGCATGGCAGTGAGAGGGAGAGCACACATGGGAGTAACTGAGAGAATGCCCGTGTGAGTGAGAGAGAGAGCACGCGTGGGAATGAGAGAGAGAGAGGGTGTGGGTGTGAGAGAGAGAGCGTGCTTGGGAGTGAGAAAGAGAATGTGTGTGGGAGTAATAGAGAGAGAGCGTGTGGGAGTGAGAGAGAGAGCATGCGTGGTAGTGAAAGAGAATGTGGGTGTGAGAGAGAGAGAGACTGCAAGTGGGAGTAAAAGAGAGCATGGGAGTGAGAGAGAGACAGTGAGAGTGCATGTGGGGGTCAGAGTGACAATGTGCTTGGGAGTGAGAACGAGAGTGCATGCATGGGAGTGATAGAGAGAGGGCGCATGGGAGTGAGAGAGAGTGTGCGTGGGATTGAGAGAAAGCGCGCGTGGGAGTAAGACAGAGAGCATGCGTGGGAGAGGGTGAGCGCTCGTGGGAGTGAGAGAGAGAGCGCGTGTGGGATTGTGAGAGAGAGCGCGCGTGGGAGTGAGATAGAGAGCGCGCATGGGAGTGAGAGAGAGTAAGTGTGCATGGGAGTGAGAGATTGAGGGTGTGCGTGGTAGTGAGAGAGGGAGCAGGTTTGGGAGTGAGAGGGAGAGTCTGCATGGGAGTGATAGAGAGAGAGAGCTTGGGAGTGAGAGAGAGAGAGCGCGTGGTAGTGAGTGTGCAAGAGTGGGAGTGATAGAGAGAGCGCGATTGGGAGGAAGAGAGAGAGAGCACGTGGGAGTGAGAGAGGGAGAGTGCACACACGGGAGTGAGAGAGAGAGCATGTGTGGGATTGAGAGAGAGTGCTCTGGGAGTGAGACATAGAGTGCGCGTGGGAGATAGAGAGGGATAGTGCGCACATGGGAGTGAGTGAGAGACCGTGTGTGGGATTGAGAGAGAGCGCGCGTGGGAGTGAGACAGAGAGCGAGCGTGGGAGAGAGAGTGAGTGCTCGTAGGAGTGAGAGAGAGAGAGCACATGGCAGTGAGAGAGAGAGATTGCACATGGGAGTGAGAGAGAAGGTATGCGTGGGACTGAGAGACAGAGAGCATGCGTGGCCGTGAGAGAGAGAGTGCGCAAGGGAGTAAGTGAGAGATCGCACGTGGGAGTGAGAGAGAGAGCATGCATGGGAGTGAGAGAGAGCACGCATGGGAGTGAGAAAGAGTGCATGCGTGGGAGTGAGAGAGGGAGCGTGCGTGTGATTGAGAGAGAGAGAGAGTGCATGGGAGTGAGAGAGTAAGTGCGCGTGGGAGTGAGAGAGAGAGTGCGCATGGGAGTGAGATAGAGAATACGCGTGGGGGTGAGAGAGAACGCATGTGGGAGTGAGAGAGAGCGTGCTTGGTAGTGAGAGTGAAAACGCGCATGGGATTGAGAAAGAGAGTGCGTGTTGGAGTGAGAGAGAGAGAGCGCGCATGGGAGTGAGAGAGGGAGCATGCGTGTGAGTGAGAGAGAGAGAGCGCGTGGGAGTGAGGCAGAAAGCGTGCGTGGGAGTGAGAGCGAGAGCGCACTTGGGAGTGAGAGAGAGAGTGCGTGTTGGAGTGAGAGAGAAAACACACATGGGAGTGAGAGGGAGAGCGCGTGTGGGAGTGAGAGAATGCGTGTGGGAGTGAGAGAGACAATGCACGTGGGAGTGAGGGAGAGCGCGCGTGTGGGAGTGAGACAGAGAGCGCACGTGGGAGTGAGAGAGAAAACGCGTGTGGGAGTGAGAGAGAGAGTGCACGTGGGGGTGAAAGAGAGAACATGCATGGGAGTGAGAGGGAGAGCACACATGGGAGTAACTAAGAGAACACCCGTGTGAGTGAGAGAGAGAGCACACGTGGAAGTGAGAGAGAGAGAGCGTGTGGGTGTGAGAGAGAGAGCATGCTTGGGAGTGAGAAAGAGAATGTGTGTGGGAGTAATAGAGAGAGAACGCGTGCGAGTGAGAGAGAGAGCGTGCGTGGTAGTGAAAGAGAATGTGGGTGTGAGAGAGAGAGAGACTGCGATTGGGAGTAAAAGAGAGCATGGGAGTGAGAGAGAGACAGTGAGAGTGCACGTGGGAGTGAGAGTGACAATGTGCTTGGGAGTGAGAATGAGAGTGCACGCGTGGGAGTGATAGAGAGAGGGCGCATGGGAGTAAGACAGAGAGCACGCGTGGGAGAGGGTGAGCGCTCGTGGGAGTGAGAGAGAGAGCACATGTGGGATTGAGAGAGAGAGCGCGCGTGGGAGTGAGAGAGAAAGCGCATATGGGAGTGAGAGAGAGAGCACGCGTGGGAGTGGGAGAGAGAAAGTGTGCATGGGAGTGAGAGATTGAGGTGTGCGTGGTAGTGAGAGAGGGAGCAGGTTTGGGAGTGAGAGGGAGATTCTGCATGGGAGTGATAGAGAGAGAGTGCTTGGGAGTGAGAGAGAGCGCGATTGCGAGGAAGAGAGAGAGAGCACGTGGGATTGAGAAAGGAAGAGTGCACACATGGGAGTGAGAGAGAGAGAATGTGTGGGATTGAGAGAGAGCACTCGTGGGAGTGAGACATAGAGCACGTGTGGGAAATAGAGTGAGTGCTCGTAGGAGTGAGAGGGAGAGAGCACGTGGCAGTGAGAGAGAGAGATTGCACATGGGAGTGAGAGAGAAAGTATGCGTGGGACTGAGAGACAGAGAGCATTCGTGCCCGTGAGAGAGAGAATGCGCAAGTGAGTAAGTGAGAGATCGCACGTGGAAGTGAGAGAGAGAACGCGCATGGGAGTGAGAGGGAGCGGGTGTGGGAGTGAGAAAGAGTGCATGCGTGGGAGTGAGAGAGAGAGCGCGTGTGTGAATGATAGAGGGAACGCACGTGGGAGTGAGACAGAGAGCGCGCGTGGCAGAATGAGAGAGAGAGCGCTCGAGTGTGTGAGAGAGAACGTGCATGGGAGTGAAAGAGACGGCATGCGTGGGAGTGAGAGAGTGCGCGAGCGATTGAGAGAGAGAGTGCGCGTGCGAGTGAGAGAGAGAGAGCGTGTATGGGATTAAGAGAGAGAGCCCGTGTAGGACTGGGAGAGAGAGACTGCGTGGAATTGAGAGAGAAAGCAAGCATGGGAGTGAGAGAGAGCGCGGGGCTGATAGTGAGAGAGAGAGCGAGCACACGTGGGAGTGACAGAGAGAGAGCATGCGTGGGATTGATAGAGAGCGCACGCGTGGCAGTGAGTGAGAGAGCATGCGTGGGAGAGAGAGAGAGCACAATTGGTAGTGAGAGATAGTGCGCATTTGAATGAGAGAGAGAGGGCGCGTTGGTGTGAGAGAGAGAGAGCGCATGGGAGTGAGAGAGAGTGTGTGCATGGGGATGAGAAAGATAGAGCATGCATTGGAGTGAGAGAGATTGCTCATGGGTGTGAGAGAGAAAGCGCGCCAGGGAGTGAGAGAGAGAGTGCGTGTGGGATTGAGAGAAAATGCATGTGGGAGTGAGAGAGAGAGTGAGCATGGGAGTGAGAGAGAGAGCGCGCGTGGGAGTTAGAGAGAGAGAGAGCACATGTGGGAGTGAGAGAGAGAGAGAGCATGCGTGGGATTGATAGAGACCGCACACATGGCAGTGAGTGAGAGAGCACGCATTGGGGGAGAGAGAGAGTGAACGTGGGAGTGAGAGAGAGAGCACGCATTTGAGTGAGAGAGAGACCATGCGTGGTAGTGAGAGAGAATGCACATGGGAGTGAGAGAGAGAACACACATGGGAGTGAGAGGGAGAGCACATGTGGGAGAGAGAGAGACTGCTCGTGGGAGTGAGAGAGACAACGCATGTGGCAGTGAGAGAGAGCGCGCGCGTGGAAGTGAGACAGAGAGTGCGCGTGGGAGTGAGAGAGAGAGTGCGCGCATGGGAGTGAGAGAGAGAGTGCGTGCATGGGAGTGAGAGAGAGAGTGCGCGCATGGGAGTGAGAGAGAGTGCTCATGGGTGAGAGAGAGAGAGCATGCGTGGGTGTAAGTGCGAGAATGCGCATGTGATTGAGAGAGGGAGCTCGCATGGGAGTGAGAGAGAGCGGGTGTGGGTGTGAGGTAGAGAACATGCTTGGGAGTGATATAGAGAGCACGTGTGGGAGAGAGAGAGCGGGTTTGGGAGTGAGAGCGAGAGCATGCATGGGAGTGATAGAGAGACAGCGCATGGGAGTGAGAGAGAGCGCACACGTTGGAGTGAGAGAGAGAGTGCGCATGGGAGTGAGAGAGAACATTGGGGTGAGAGAGAGAGAGACTGCACGTGGGAGTAACAGAGAGCGTGGGAGTGAGAGAGAGAGAGTGAGAGTGCGCGTGGGAGTGTGAGAGACAATGGGCTTGGGAGTGAGAGCGAGAGTGCAAGCATGGGCGCGATAGAGAGAACGTGAGTGGGAGTGAGAGAGAGAGCGTGCGTGGGAGTGAGAGATGGAGAGTGTGCACAGAGGAGTGAGAGAGAGAACACGTGTGGGATTGAGAGAGCGCGTGTGTGTGAGTGAGTCAGAGAGCGCGCGTGCGATAGAGAGTGAGTGCTCGTGGGAGTGAGAGAGAGAGCGCACGTGGCAGTGAGAGAGAGAGATTGCACATGGGAGTGAGAGAGAAAGTGTACGTGGGACAGAGAGAGAGAGCACGCATGACCCTGAGAAAGACAGTGCGCGAGGGAATAAGTGAGTGATCGCACGTGGGAGTGAGAGAAGGCGCATGTGTGGGAGTGAGAGAGAGCTGGTGTGGGAGTGAGAAAGAGTGCGTGCGTGGGAGGCAGAGAGTGATTGCGCGTGGGAATGAGAGAGATAACACGTGTGGTGGTGAGAGAGAGCGAGCGTGGGATCAGAGAGAGAGAGTGCTCGTGGCAGTGAGAGAGAAGGTGTACGCGCGTGGGAGTGAGAGAGAGAACGCGCGTGGGAGTGAGAGTGAAACCACGCATGGGAGTTAGAGAAAGTGTGCGCATTAGAGTGAGAGAGAGAGTGCACATGGGAGTGAGAGAGAATGCACATGGGAGCGAGAGAGAGAACACGCATGGGAGTGAGAGGGAGAGCGTGTGTGGGAGAGAGAGAGACTGCTCATGGGAGTGAGAGCGACAATGCATGTGGGAGTGAGGGAGAGCGCGTGTGTGGGAGTGAGACAGAGAGCGCATGTGGGAGTGAGTGAGAAAGTGCACATGGGAGTGAGAGAGAGAGTGCGCGCATGGGAGTGAGAGAGATAGAGCGCATGTTGGAGTGAGAGAGATCGCTTATAGGTGTGAGAGAGAAAGCGCGCCTGGGTGTGAGAGAGAGAGTGCATGTGGGAGTGAGAGAGAATGCACGTGGGAGTGAGAGAGTGAGGATGGGAGTGAGAGAGAGAGAGCGCACGTGAGAGTGAGAGAGAGAGACCATGCGTGGGATTGATAGAGAGCGCGCATGTGGCAGTGAGTGAGAGAGCATGCGTTGGGGGAGAGAGAGAGCGCGCGTGGGAGTGAGCGAGAATGCACGTGGGAGTGAGAGAGAGAGCGAGCATGGGAGTGAGAGAGAGAGCGCGCGTGGGAGTGAGTGAGAGATCGCGCGTGGGAGTGCGAGGGAGAGCACGTGTGGGAGACAGAGAGATTGCTTGTGGGAGTGAGAGAGACAACGCCTGTGGCAGTGAGGGAGAGCGCGCGTTTGGGAGTGAGACAGAAAGCATGCGTGGGAGTGAGAGAGAGCGCTCATGGGTGTGAGAGAGAGAGCGCACGTGGGAGTAAGTGAGAGAATGCGCATGTGATTGAGAGAGGGAGCTCGCATTGGAGTGAGAGAGAGCGGGTGTGGGTGTAAGGGAGAGAGCATGTTTGGGAGTGATATAGAGAGCGTGTGTGGGAGAGAGAGAGAGAGCGGGTTTGGGAGTGAGAGCAAGAGCATGCATGGGAGTGATAGAGAGACAGCGCATGGGAGTGAGAGAGAGAGCACACGTGGGAGTGAGAGAGAGAGTGCGCGTGGGAGTGAAAGAGAACGTGGGGGTGAGAGAGAGAGACTGCACGTGGGAGTAACAGAGAGCGTGGGAGTGAGAGAGAGAGAGTGAGAGTGCGCGTGGGAGTGTGAGAGACAATGGGCTTGGGAGTGACAGCAAGAGTGCAAGCATGGGCGTGATAGAGAGAACACGAGTGGGATTGAGAGAGAGAGTGCGCGTGGAGTGAGAGAGGGATAGTGTGCACAGAGGAGTGAGAGAGAGAGCATATGTGGGATTGAGAGAGAGCGCGCGTAGGAGTGAGATAGAGAGTGCGCGTGGGAGAGAGAGTGAGTGCTCATGGGAGTGAGAGAGAGAGCGCACATGGCAGTGAGAGAGAGAGATTGCACATGGGAGTGAGAGAGAAAGTGTGCTTGGGACAGAGAGAGAGCACGCGCGACCGTGAGAGAGAGAGTGCGCGAGGGAGTAAGTAAGTGATCGCACGTGGGAGTGTGAGAGGGAGCACGGGTGGGAGTGAGAGAGACCGGGTGTGGGAGTGAGAAAGAGTGCGTGCGTGGGAGTGAGTGAGTGATTGCATGTGGGAATGAGAGAGATAACACGTGTGGTAGTGAGCGAGAGCGAGTGTGGGGATTTGAGAGAGAGAGTGCTCATGGGAGTGAGAGAGAGGGGGTGTTCGCGCGTGGGACTGAGAGAGAGACCGCGCGAGTGAATGAAAGAGAGAGCGCTCGTGGGAGTGAGACAGAGAGCACGCATGGCAGAATGAGAGAGAGAGCGCTCGTGGGTGTGAGAGAGAACGTGCATGGGAGTGAGAGAGAGAGCACACGTGGGAATGAGAGATAGAGTGCGCGAGGGATTGAGAGAGAAAGAGAACGCGCATGGGAGTGAGCGAGAGAGCAAGCGTGGGACTGAGAGAGAGAGAGAGCGTGTATGGGAGTGAGAGAGAGAGCGTGCATGGGAGTGAGAGAGAAAGCACCCATGGGAGTGAGAGAGAGAGCGCGTGTGGGAGTGACATAGAGTGCGCGCATGGGAGTGAGAGAGAGAGAGAGCACATGTGGGAGTAAGAGAGAGAGAGCATGCGTGGGATTGATAGAGTGCACGCATGTGGCAGTGAATGAGAGAGCACGCATGAGAGAGAGAGAGAGCCCACGTGGGAGTGCGAGAGAATGCACGTGGGAGTGAGAGAGAGATCGAGCATGGGAGTGAGAGAGAGAGCGCACGTGGGAGTGAGAGAGAGAGAGAGAGAGCACACGTGGGAGTGACAGAGAGAGAGCATGCGTGGGATTGATAGAGAGCGCCCGCGTGGTAGTGAGTGAGAAATCACGCATGGGAGAGAGAGTGATTGCACGTGGGAGTGAACGAGAGAGCGCGCATTTGAGTGAGAGAGAGAGCGCGCGTGGGTGTGAGAGAGAGAGCGCGCAAGGGAGTGAGAGGGAGAGTGCGCGTGGGAGTGAGAGAGAGCACGCGTGGGAGTGAGAGAGAACGCCTGTGCGAGTGAGAGACAGAGCGCACATGGGGGTGATAGAGAGAGAGAGGGTGCGTGGCAGTGAGAGATTGAGAGCGTGTGTGGGAGTGAGAGAGATATCGGGTTTGGGAGTGAGTGCGCGAGCATGCATGGGAGAGATAGAGAGAGAGCGCGTGGGAGAGAGAGAGAACACGTGTGGAAGTGAGAGAGAGAGAGCGCGTGGGAGTGAGAGTGAAAGCGCACATGGGAGTTGGAGAGAGCGTGCGCGATAGAGTGAGAGAGAGAGCGCGCATGGGAGTGAGAGAGAACGCACGTGGGAGTGAGAGAGAGAGCACGCATGGGAGTGAGAGAGAGAGCGCGCATGGGACTGAGAGAGAGAGAAAGTGTGCATGGGAGTGAGAGATTGAAAGTGTGCATGGGTTTGAGAGAGAGCAGGTTTGGGAGTGAGAGCGAGAGCGTGCATGGGAGTGATAGAGAGAGAGCGTGTGGGTGTGAGAGAGAGAGAGACTGCACGTGGGAGTAAGAGAGAGTGTTGGATTCAGAGAGAGAGAGTGAGAGTGCGTGTGGGAGTGAGAGAGACAATGCACTTGGGAGAGAGAGTGAGTGCTCGTGGGAGTGAGAGAGAGAGCGCACGTAGCAGTGAGAGAGAGAGATTGCACATGGGAGTGAGAGAGAAAGTGTGCGTGGGACTGAGAGAGCACGCATGGCTGTGAGAGAGAGAATGCACGAGGGACTAAGTGAGAGAGTGCACGTGGGAGTGAGAGAGGAGGCACGCATGGGAGTGAGAGAGAGCGGGTGTTGGAGTGATTGCGCGTGGGAATGAGAGAGATAACACGTGTGGTAGTGAGAGAGAGCGCGCGTGGGAATCAGAGAGAGAGAGTGCACGTGGGTGTGAGAGGCAAAGGGTTAACGCACGTGTGAGTGAGAGATAGAGCACGCATGTGAATGATAGAGAGAGCGAACGTGGGAGTGAGACAGAGAGCGCGCGTGGCAGAATGAGAGAGCGAGCGCTCGTGGGTGTGAGAGAGAACGCGCATGGGAGTGAGAGAGAGAGAATGTGTTGGAGCGAGAGAGAGAGTGCGCGAGGGATTGAGAGAGAGAGCGCGCGTTGGAGTGAGAGAGAATGCACGTGGGAGTGAGAGAGAGAACGAGCATGGGAGTGAGAGAGAGAGCGCGCATGGGAGTGGGAGAGAGAGAGCGTGTATGGGATTGAGAGAGAGAGCGCGCATGGGAGTGGGAGAGAGAACCCGCAGGAAATTGAGAGAGAAAGCACGCAAGGGAGTGAGAGAGAGCACGCGCCTGGGAGTGAGAGAGAAATCGCGTGTGGGAGCGAGAGAGAATGCACATGGGAGTGAGAGAGAGACTGAGCATGGGAGTGAGAGAGAGAGAGAGAGCACACGTGGGAGTGAGAGAGAGAGAGCATGCATGGGATTGATAGAGAACGCGCGCGTGATATTGAGTGAGAGAGCACGCGTGGGAGAGAGAGAGACCGAACGTGGGAGTGAGAGGGAGAATGCTCATGGGAGTGAGAGAGAACACATGTGGGAGTGAGACAGAGAGTGCGAATGGGGATGATAGAGAGAGAGAGTGCGCGTGGGAGTGAGAGATTGAGAATATGCGTGGGAGTGAGAGAGAGATCGGGTTTGGGAGTGAGAGCGCGAGCATGCATGGGAGTGATAGAGAGAGAGTGCGAGCGGGTGAGAGAGAGTGCATGCCTGGTAGTGATAGAGAATGTGGGGTTGAGAGAGGGAGAGATTGTGCGTGGGTGTAAGAGAGAGCGTGGGAGTGAGAGAGAGTGAGAGTTTGCGTTGGAGTTAGAGACACAATGCGCTTGGGAGTGAGAAGGAGAGTGCACGCATGGGAGTGATAGAGAGAGCGCGCGTGGGAGAGATAGAGAACACGTGTGGAAGTGAGAGAGAGAGCGCGTGTGGGAGTGAGAGAGAGAGCGCGCGTGGGAGTGAGAGTGAAAGCGCGCATGGGAGTTAGAGAGAGCGTGCGCTTTAGAGTGAGAGTGAGAGTGCATAGGTGTGAGAGAGTGAGCGTGTGTGGGAGTGAGAGAGAATGCACATGGGTGTGAGAGAGACAACACGCATGGGTGTGAGAGGGAGAGAGCGTGCAGGAGATAGAGAGACTGCTCGTGGCAGTGAGAGAGACAACACATGTGGGAGTGAGGGAGAGCGCGCGTGTGGGAGTGAAACAGAGAGTGCGCGTGAGAGTGAGAGAGAAAGCGCACGTGGGACTGAGAGAGAGAGTGCGCGCATGGGAGTGAGAGAAATAGAGCATGCGTGGGAGTGAGAGAGAGTGCTCATGGGACTGAGAGAGAGAGAAAGTGTGCATGGGAGTGAGAGATTGAAAGTGTGCATGGGTTTGAGAGAGAGAGCAGGTTTGGGAGTGAGAGCGAGAGCGTGCAAGGGAGTGATAGAGAGAGAGCGCGTGGGTGTGAGAGAGAGATAGACTGCACTTGGGACTAAGAGAGAGTGTTGGATTGAGAGAGAGAGAGTGAGAGTGCGTGTGGGAGTGAGAGAGACAATGCGCTTGGGAGTGCAAGTGAGAGTGCACGAGTGGGAGTGATAGAGAGAGCGTGATTGGGAGGAAGAGAGAGAGAGCATGTGGGAATGAGAGAGGGTGAGTGCGCACAATGGACTGAGAGAAATTCCATGTATGGGATTGAGAGAGAGCGCGTGTGGGAGTGAGACAGAGAGTGCGCGTGGGAGAGAGAGAGGAAGAGTGCCCACATGGGATTGAGAGAGAGAGCATGTTTGGGATTGAGAGAGAGCACGCATGGGAGTGAGACAGAGAGCGCGCGTGGGAGAGAGAGTGAGTGCTCGTGGGAGTGAGAGAAAGAGCGCACATAGCAGTGAGAGAGAGAGATTGCACATGGGAGTGAGAGAGAAAGTGTGCGTGGGACTGAGAGAGAGAGCACGCATGGCTGTGAGAGAGAGAGTGCGCGAGGGACAAAGTGAGAGAGTGCACGTGGGAGTGAGAGAGGAGGCACGCATGGGAGTGAGAGAGAGCGGGTGTTGGAGTGAGGAAGAGTGCGTGCGTAGGAGGGAGAGAGTGTTGCGCATGGGAATGAGAGAGATAACACGTGTGGTAGTGAGAGAGAGCGCGCGTGGGAATCAGAGAGAGAGAGTGCTCATGGGTGTGAGAGGCAGAGGGTGTCCGCACGTGGGAGTGAGAGATAGAGCGCGCAATTGAATGATAGAGAGAGTGAACGTGGGAGTGAGACAGAGAGCGCGCGTGGCAGAATGAGAGAGAGAATGCACGTGGGAGTGAGAGAGAGAGCGAGCATGGGAGTGAGAGAGAGAGCACGCGTGGGAGTGAGAGAGAGAGAGCGTGTCTGGGATTGAGAGAGAGAGCGCGCATGGGAGTGGGAGAGAGAACCCGCGTGGAATTGAGAGAGAAAGCACGCATGGGAGTGAGAGAGAGCGCGCGCCTGGGAGTGAGAGAGAAAGCGCGTGTGCGAGTGAGAGAGAATGCACTTGGGAGTGAAAGAGAGACTGAGCATGGGAGTGAGATAGTGAGCGCTCATTGGAGTGAGAGAGAGAGAGAGCACACGTGGGAGTGAGAGAGAGAGAGCATGCGTGGGATTGATAGAGAGCGCGCGCGTGACATTGAGTGAGAGAGCACAAGTGGGAGAGAGAGAGACAGCACGTGGGAGTGAGATGGAGAGTGCGTGTGGGAGTGAGAGAGAATGCATGTGGGAGTGAGACAGAGAGTGCGCATGGGGATGATAGAGAGAGAGCGTGCGTGTGGGAGTGAGAGATTGAGAATATGCGTGGGAGTGAGAGAGAGATTGGGTTTGGGAGTGAGAGCGCGAGCATGCATGGGAGTGATAGAGAGAGAGCGCGTGCAGGTGAGAGAGAGTGCGTGCCTGGTAGTGATAGAGAACGTGGGGTTGAGAGAGGGAGAGATTGTGCGTGGGTGTAAGAGAGAGCGTGGGAGTGAGAGACACAATGCGCTTGGGAGTGAGAAGGAGAGTGCACGCATGGGAGTGATAGAGAGAGCGCGCGTGGGAGAGAGAGAGAACACGTGTGGAAGTGAGAGAGAGAGTGCGCGTGGGCGTGAGAGAGAGAGCACGCGTGGGAGTGAGAGTGAAAGCGCACATGGGAGTTAGAGAGAGCGTGCGCTTTAGAGTGAGAGAGAGAGAGTGCATGGGTGTGAGAGAGTGAGCGTGTGTGGGAGTGAGAGAGAATGCACATGGGAGTGAGAGAGACAACACGCATGGGAGTGAGAGGGAGAGAGCGTGCGGGAGATAGAGAGACTGCTCGTGGGAGTGAGAGAGACAACGCATGTGGGAGTGAGGGAGAGCGTGTGTGTGGGAGTGAGACAGAGAATGCACGTGGGAGTGAGATTGAAAGCGCGCGTGGGACTGAGAGAGAGAGTGCGCGCATGGGAGTGAGAGAGATAGAGCGTGCATGGGAGTGAGAGAGAGTGCTCATGGGTGTGAGAATGAGAGTGCATGTGGGATTGAGAGAGAATTCACATGGGAGTGAGAGAGAGAGCGTGCGTTGGAGTGAGAGAGAAAGTGCGCATGGGAGTGAGAGAGAGATTGCTCGTGGGAGTGAGAGAGACAATGCATGTGGCCGTGAGGGAGAGTGCACATGTGGGAGTGAGACAGAGAGCATGCGTGGGAGTGAGAGAGTGCGCGCATGGGTGTGAGAGAGATAGAGCGTATATGGGGGTGAGAGACAGCGCTCATGGATGTGAGAGAGAGCATGCATGGGAGTAAGTGAGAGAATGCGAATGTGATTGAGAGAGGGAGCTCGCATGGGAGTGAGAGAAAGCGGGTGTGGGTGTGAGGGAGAGAGCATGCCTGGGAGTGATATAGAGAGCGCGTGTGGGAGAGAGAGAGAGAGCGGGTTTGGGAGTGAGAGTGAGAGCGAGAGCATGCATGGGAGTGATAGAGAGACAGCGTGTGGGAGTGAGAGAGAGAGCACACGTGGGAGTGAGAGAGAGAGCGTGCTTGGGATTGAGAGAGAACGTGGGGGTGAGAGAGAGAGAGACTGCACGTGGGAGTAACAGAGAGAGTGGGAGAGAGAGAGTGAGAGTGCACGTGGGAGAGTGAGAGACAATGGGCTTGGGAGTGAGAGCAAGAGTGCAAGCATGGGCGTGATAGAGAGAATGCGATTGGGAGTGAGAGAGAAAGCACGCGTGGGAGTGAGAGAGAGAGTGCGCGTGAGAGTGAGAGGGAGAGCGCTTGTGTGAGAGACAGAGTGCTTGTGGGAGTGGGAGAGAGAACACACATGGGAGTAAGAGAGAGAGCGTGCGTGGGAGTAACTGAGAGAACGCGCGTGTGAGTGAGAGAGAGAGCACACATGGGAGTAAGAGAGACTGTGTGGGTGTGGCTATGAGAGAGAGAGCGTGCTTGGGAGTGAGAGATAGAGAGAGCATACGTTTGAATGAGAGTGAGAGAGAACGCATGGGAGTGAGAGAAAGAGAGCGCACGTGGGAGCGAGATAGAAAGCGTGCATGGGAGTGAGAGAGAGCGCGCGCATGGGAGTGAGACAGAACGCATGTGGGAGTGAGAGAGAGAGAGCACGCATGAGGGTGATAGAGAGAGAGAGTGTGCGTGGGAGTGAGAGGTTGAGAGTGTGCGTGGGAGTGAGAGAGAGAACGGGTTTGGGAGTGAGAGCACGAGCATGCATGGGAATGATAGAGAGAAAGCGCGTGTGGGTGAGAGAGAGTGCGCACAAGGTAGTGAGAGAGAACGTGGAGGTGAGAGAGGGAGAGATTGCGCGTGGGAGTAAGAGAGAGCATGGGAGTGAGAGAGAGTGAGAGTGTGCATGGGAGTTAGAGAGACAATGCGCTTTTGGGAGTGAGAGTGAAAGCACGCATGGGAGTAAGAGAGATAGCCCGCTTTGGAGTGAGAGAGAGAGCGCGCATGGGAGTGAGAGAGGGAGCGTGCGTGGGAGTGAGAGAGAATGCTCTTGGGAGTGAAAGAGAAAGCGCGCATGTGAGTGAGAGAGAGAGTGCGCGTGGGAGTGAGAGAGAAAGCGAGCATGGGAGGGAAAGAGAGAGTGCACGTGGGAGTGAGAGAGAAAGCGCGAGTGGGAGTGAGAGAGAGTGCGCGTGGGAGTGAGAGAGAAAACAAACATGGGCGTGAGAGGGAGAGCGTGTGTGGGAGAGAGAGAGAGAGAGTGTTCATAGGAGTGAGAGAGACAACGCGCGTGGGAGTGAGGGAGAGCAAGCGAGTGGGAGTGAGACAGAGAGCGCGTGTGGGAGTGAGAGAGAAATCTCGCGTGGGAGTGAGAGAGAGGGTGCACGTGGGAGTGAGAGAGAGAACACGCGTGGGGGTGAGAGAGAACGCATGTGGGAGTGAGAGAGAGAGGGCACATGGGGGTGATAGAGAGAGAGAGTGTGCGTGGGAGTGAGAGAGACAACGCACGTGGGAGTGAGGGAGAAAGCGCGCGTGGGAGTGAGAGAGAGAACACGCATGGGAGTGAGAGGGAGAGCATGCATGGGTGTAACTGAGAGGACGTGCGTGTGAGTGAGAGAGAAAGCACACGTGGGAGTGAGAGAGAGAGGGTGTGGGTGTGAGATAGAGAGCGTGCTTGGGAGTGAGAGATAAAGCACATGTTTGATTGAGAGAGAGAGAGCGCGCATAGGAGTGAGAGAGTGAGCGTGTGTGGTAGTGAAATAGAATGTGGCTTTGAGAGAGAGACTGCGCGTGGGATTAAGAGAGAGCATGGGAGTGAGAGCGAGTGACAGTGCGCGTGGGAGTTAGAGACACTATGCGCTTGGAAGTGAGAGCAAGAGTGCATGCGTGGGACTGATAAAGAGAGCGCACATGGGAGAGAGAGAGAGACAGCGCGTGTGGGAGTGAGAGAGAAAGCGTGCATGGGAGTGAGAGAGAGAGTGCGCGTGGGATTGAGATAGAGAGAACGCGCATGGGAGTGAGAGAGATCGTGCACCTGGGAGTGAGAGAGAGAGCGCGCATGGGAGTGAGAGAGAGAGTGCGTGTGGGAGTGAGAGAGAGAGAGAGTGAGTGCACACGTGGGAGTGAGAGAGAGAGAGCGTGCCTGGGATTGAGAGAGAGCGCGCGTGTGGCAGTGAGAGAGAGAGCGCACGTGGGAGAGAGAGAGAGCGCACGTGGGTGTGAGAGAGAGAGTGCGCATAGGAGTGAGAGGGAGAGTGCGCTTGGGAGTGAGAGAGAGAGCGCGCATGGGAGTGAGAGAGAATGCATGTGGGAGTGAGAGAGAGAGCGTGCATGAGGGTGATAGAGAGAGGGAGTTTGTGTGGGAGTGAGAGGTTGAGAGTGTGCGTGGGAGTGAGAGAGAGAGTGCGCGTGGAATTGAGATAGAAAGAACGCGCATGGGAGTGAGAGCGATCACGCGCCTGGGAGTGAGAGAGAGAGCGCGCATGGGAGTGAGAGAGAATGCATGTGGGAGTGAGAGAGAGAGCGCGCATGAGGGTGATAGAGAGAGGGAGTGTGCGTGGGCGTGAGAGGTTGAGAGTGTGCGTGGGAGTGAGAGAGAGATCGGGTTTGGGAGTGAGAGTGCGAGCATGCATGGGAATGATAGAGAGAGAGCGCGTGTGGATGAGAGAGAGTGCACACATGGTAGTGAGAGAGAACATGGAGGTGAGAGAGGGAGAGATTGTGCATGGGAGTAAGAGAGAGCGTGGGAGTGAGAGAGAGTGAGAGTGTGCATGGGAGTTAGAGAGACAATGCGCTTGGGATTGAGAGTGAGATTGCACACATGGGAGTGATAGAGAGAGCGCACGAGGGAGCGAGAGATAGAGAGCGCATGTGGGAGTGAGAGAGAGAGCGCACGTCGGAGTGAGAGAGACAGCGCGCTTGGGAGTAAGAGTGAAAGTGGGCATGGGAGTAAGAGAGAGATAGCACGAGTTGGAGTGAGAGAGAGAGTGCGCGTGGGAGTGAGAGAGAAAACAAACACAGGCGTGAGAGGGAGAGTGCGCGTGGGAGCATGAGAGAAAGCGCACATGGGAGTGAGAGAGAGAGTGCACGTGGGAGTGAGAGAGAAAACAAACATGGGCATGAGAGGGAGAGCATGTGTGGGAGAGAGAGAGAGTGTTCGTGGGAGTGAGAGAGACAACGCGTATGGGAGTGAGGGAGAGCGAGTGAGTGGGAGTGAGACAGAGAGTGCGTGTGGGAGTGAGAGAGAAAGCTCGCGTGGGAGTGAGAGAGAGATTGCGCGTGGGAGTGAGAGAGAGAACGTGCGTGGGGGTGAGAGAGAACGCATGTGGGAGTGAGAGAGAGAGGGCACATGGGGGTGATAGCGAGAGACAGTGTGCATGGGAGTGAGAGATTGAGAGTGTGCGTGAGAGTGAGAGAGAGATCGGGTTTGGGAGTGAGAGCACGAGCATACATGGGAGTGATAGAGAGAGAGCTATTGCGGGTAAGAGAGAGTGCTCCCGTGGTAGTAAGAGAGAATGTGGGGGTGAGAGAGGGAGAGATTGCGCGTGGGAGTAAGAGAGAGCGTGGGAGTGAGAGAGAGTGAGATTGCGCGTGGGAGTTAGAGACACAATGCGTTTGGGAGTGAGAGCGAGGGTGCATGCATGGGAGTGATAGAGAGAGCACGCGCGGGAGAGAGAGAGAGAGAACGCGTTTGGGAGTGAGAGAGAGAGCGTGTGTGGGAGTGAGAAAGAGAACGCACATTGGAGTGAGAGTGAAAGTGCGCATGGGAGTAAGAGAGAGCGCAAGCCTTGGAGTGAGAGACGGATCGCGCATGGGAGAGGGAGAGGGAGCGTGCGTGGGAGTGAGAGAGAATGCACATGGGAGTGAGAGAGAAAGCACGCATGGGAGTGAGAGCGAGAGCGCGCGTGGGAGTGCGAGTGAGAGTGCGCGTGGGAGTGAGAGAGAAAACACACATGGGAGGGAGAGGGAGAGCGCATGTGGGCGAGAGAGAGAGTGCTTGTGGGAGTGAGAGAGACAACGCACGTGGGAGTGAGGGAGAGTGCGCGTGTGGGAGTGAGACAGAGAGCGCACATGGGAGTGAGAGAGAAAGCGCGTTTGAGAGTGAGAGAGAGAGTGCGCGTGGGAGTGAGAGAGTGAACACGCTTGGGCGTGAGAGGGAGAGCGTCCGTGGTATTAACTGACAGAACGCGCGTGTGTGAGAGAGAGAGCACGCTTGGGATTGAGAGAGAGAGGGTATGGGTGTGAGAGAGAGAGCTTTCTTGGGAGTGAGAGATAGAGAGAGCACACGTTTGAGTGAGAGGGAGAGAGCACGGGTTTGGGAGTGAGAGAGAGAGCACGTGTGGGAGTGATAGAGAGAGAGCGCTTGGGCGTGAGAGAGAGAGCGTGCATGGTAGTGAAAGAGAATGTGGGTGTGAGAGAGAGAGAGACTGCGCATGGTAGTAAGAAGGAGCATGGGAGTGAGAGAGAGAGAGTGAGAGTGCGTCTGGAAGTGAGAGCGACAATGTGCTTGGGAGTGAGAACAAGAGTGTACACGTGGTAGTGATAGAGAGAGTGTGCATGGGAGTGAGAGAGAGCGTCCGTGGGATTGAAAGAAAGCGCGCGTGAGAGTGAGACAGAGAGCGTGCATGGGAGAGAGTGAGAAAGCGCGCATGGGAGTGACAGAGAGAGCACGCATGGGAGTGAGAGAGAGAGCGCGCATGGGAGTGAGAGAGAGAGAAAGTGTCCATGGGAATGAGAGATTGAGAGTGTGCGTGGCATTGAGAGAGAAAGCATGTTTGGGAGTGAGAGCGAGAGCGTGCATTGGAGTTATAGAGAGAGAGCACATGGGATTGAGAGAGAGCGCACGTGGTAGTGATAGAGAATGTGGGGGTGAGAGAGAGAGCATGTTTGGGATTGAGATAGAGCACGCGTGGGAGTGAGACAGAGAGCGCGCGTGGGAGAGAGAGTGAGTGCTCATGAGAGTGAGAGAGAGAGCCCACGTGGCAGTGAGAGAGAGATTGCACATGGGAGTGAGAAAGAAAATGTGCGTGGAACTGAGAGAGAGAGCATGAGTGGCCGTGAGATAGAGAGTGCGCGAGGGAGTAAGTGAGAGATCGCATGTGGGATTGAGAGTGGGAACACGCATGGGAGTGAGAGAGAGCGGGTGTGGGAGTGAGAAAGAGTGTGTGCGTGGGAGTGAGAGAGTGAATGTGCGTGGAATGAGAGAGATAACATGTGTGGTAGTGAGAGAGAGCGCGTGTGGGAATCAGAGAGAGAGAGTGCACCTGGGAGTGAGAGAGAGAGGGTGTACGTGTGTGGGAGTGAGAGAGAGAGCGCGCGTGTGAATGATAGAGAGAACGCACGTGGGAGTGAGACAGAGAGCGCGCATGGGAGAATGAGAGAGAGAGCGCTCATCGGTGTGAGAGAGAACACGCATGGGAGTGAGAGGGATAGCACGCATGGGTGTAACTGAGAGGACGTGCGTGTGAGTGAGAGAGAAATCACACGTGGGAGTGAGAGAGAGAGGGTGTGGGTGTGAGATAGAGAGCGTGCTTGGGAGTGAGAGATAAAGCACATGTTTGATTGAGAGAGAGAGAGCGCGCATAGGAGTGAGAGAGTGAGCGCGTGTGGGAGTGAGAGAGAGAGAGCACGTGGGAGTGAGAGAGAGAGCGTGTGTGGTAGTGAAATAGAATGTGGCTTTGAGAGAGAGACTGCGCGTGGGATTAAGAGAGAGCATGGGAGTGAGAGCGAGTGACAGTGCGCGTGGGAGTTAGAGACACTATGCACTTGGAAGTGAGAACAAGAGTGCACGCGTGGGACTGATAAAGAGAGCGCACATGGGGGAGAGAGAGAGACAGCGCGTGTGGGAGTGAGAGAGAAAGCGTGCATGGGAGTGAGAGAGATCGTGCACCTGGGAGTGAGAGAGAGATCGCGCATGGGAGTGAGAGAGAGAGTGCGTGTGGGAGTGAGAGAGAGAGAGAGTGAGTGCACACGTGGGAGTGAGAGAGAGAGAGCGTGCCTGGGATTGAGAGAGAGCGCGCGTGTGGCAGTGAGAGAGAGAGCGCACGTGGGTGTGAGAGAGAGAGTGCGCATAGGAGTGAGAGGGAGAGTGCGCTTGGGAGTGAGAGAGAGAGCGCGCATGGGAGTGAGAGAGAATGCATGTGGGAGTGAGAGAGAGAGCGTGCATGAGGGTGATAGACAGAGGGAGTTTGTGTGGGAGTGAGAGGTTGAGAGTGTGCGTGGGAGTGAGAGAGAGAGTGCGCGTGGAATTGAGATAGAAAGAACGCGCATGGGAGTGAGAGAGATCACGCGCCTGGGAGTGAGAGAGAGAGCGCGCATGGGAGTGAGAGAGAGAGTGCGTGTGGGAGTGAGAGAGAGAGAGAGTGAGTGCACACGTGGGAGTGAGAGAGAGAGAGCATGCCTGGGATTGAGAGAGAGCGCGCATGTGGCAGTGAGAGAGAGAGCGCGCATGGGAGTGAGAGAGAATGCATGTGGGAGTGAGAGAGAGAGCGCGCATGAGGGTGATAGAGAGAGGGAGTGTGCGTGGGCGTGAGAGGTTGAGAGTGTGCGTGGGAGTGAGAGAGAGATCGGGTTTGGGAGTGAGAGTGCGAGCATGCATGGGAATGATAGAGAGAGAGCGCGTGTGGGTGAGAGAGAGTGCACACATGGTAGTGAGAGAGAACATGGAGGTGAGAGAGGGAGAGATTGTGCATGGGAGTAAGAGAGAGCGTGGGAGTGAGAGAGAGTGAGAGTGCGCATGGGAGTTAGAGAGACAATGCGCTTGGGATTGAGAGTGAGATTGCACACATGGGAGTGATAGAGAGAGCGCGCGAGGGAGCGAGAGATAGAGAGCTCATGTGGGAGTGAGAGAGAGAGCGCACGTAGGAGTGAGAGAGACAGCGCGCTTGGGAGTAAGAGTGAAAGTGGGCATGGGAGTAAGAGAGAGATAGCACGAGTTGGAGTGAGAGAGAGAGGGCGCATGGGAGTGAGAGAGAAAACAAACATGGGCGTGAGAGGGAGAGTGCGCGTGGGAGTGAGAGAGAAAGCACGCATGGGAGTGAGAGAGAGAGTGCCCGTGGGAGTGAGAGAGAAAACAAACATGGGCGTGAGAGGGAGAGCATGTGTGGGAGAGAGAGAGAGTGTTCGTGGGAGTGAGAGAGACAACGCGTGTGGGAGTGAGGGAGAGCGAGTGAGTGGGAGTGAGACAGAGAGCGTGCGTGGGAGTGAGAGAGAAAGCTCGCGTGGGAGTGAGAGAGAGATTGCGCGTGGGAGTGAGAGAGAGAACATGCGTGGGGGTGAGAGAGAACGCATGTGGGAGTGAGTGAGAGAGGGCACATGGGGGTGATAGCGAGAGACAGTGTGCATGGGAGTGAGAGATTGAGAGTGTGCGTGGGAGTGAGAGAGAGATCGGGTTTGGGAGTGAGAGCACGAGCATACATGGGAGTGATAGAGAGAGAGCGCGTGTGGGTAAGAGAGAGTGCGCCCGTGGTAGTAAGAGAGAATGTGGGGGTGAGAGAGGGAGAGATTGCGCGTGGGAGTAAGAGAGAGCGTGGGAGTGAGAGAGAGTGAGATTGCGCGTGGGAGTTAGAGACACAATGCGTTTGGGAGTGAGAGCGAGGGTGCATGCATGGGAGTGATAGAGAGAGCACGCGCGGGAGAGAGAGAGAGAGAACGCGTTTGGGAGTGAGAGAGAGAGCGTGTGTGGGAGTGAGAAAGAGAACGCACATTGGAGTGAGAGTGAAAGTGCGCATGGGAGTAAGAGAGAGCGCAAGCCTTGGAGTGAGAGACGGATCGCGCATGGGAGAGAGAGAGGGAGCGTGCGTGGGAGTGAGAGAGAATGCAAATGGGAGTGAGAGAGAAAGCACGCATGGGAGTGAGAGCGAGAGCGCGCGTGGGAGTGTGAGAGAGAGTGCGCGTGGGAGTGAGAGGGAAAACACACATGGGAGGGAGAGGGAGAGCGCATGTGGGCGAGAGAGAGAGTGCTTGTGGGAGTGAGAGAGACAACGCACGTGGGAGTGAGACAGAGAGCGCACATGGGAGTGAGAGAGAAAGCGCGTTTGAGAGTGAGAGAGAGAGTGCGCGTGGGAGTGAGAGAGTGAACACGCTTGGGCGTGAGAGGGAGAGCGTCCGTGGTATTAACTGACAGAACGCGCGTGTGAGTGAGAGAGAGAGCACGCTTGGGATTGAGAGAGAGAGGGTATGGGTGTGAGAGAGAGAGCTTTCTTGGGAGTGAGAGATAGAGAGAGCACACGTTTGAGTGAGAGGGAGAGAGCACGGGTTTGGGAGTGAGAGAGAGAGCACGTGTGGGAGTGATAGAGAGAGAGCGCTTGGGAGTGAGAGAGAGAGCATGCGTGGTAGTGAAAGAGAATGTGGGTGTGAGAGAGAGAGAGACTGCGCATGGGAGTAAGAAGGAGCATGGGAGTGAGAGAGAGAGAGTGAGAGTGCGTCTGGAAGTGAGAGCGACAATGTGCTTGGGAGTGAGAACAAGAGTGCACACGTGGTAGTGATAGAGAGAGTGTGCATGGGAGTGAGAGAGAGCGTCCGTGGGATTGAAAGAAAGCGCGCGTGAGAGTGAGACAGAGAGCGTGCATGGGAGAGAGTGAGAAAGCGCGCATGGGAGTGTCAGAGAGAGCACGCATGGGAGTGAGAGAGAGAGCGCGCATGGGAGTGAGAGAGAGAGAAAGTGTCCATGGGAATGAGAGATTGAGAGTGTGCGTGGCATTGAGAGAGAAAGCTTGTTTGGGAGTGAGAGCGAGAGCATGCATTGGAGTTATAGAGAGAGAGCACATGGGATTGAGAGAGAGCGCACGTGGTAGTGATAGAGAATGTGGGGGTGAGAGAGAGAGCATGTTTGGGATTGAGATAGAGCACGCGTGGGAGTGAGACAGAGAGCGCGCGTGGGAGAGAGAGTGAGTGCACATGAGAGTGAGAGAGAGAGCCCACGTGGCAGTGAGAGAGAGATTGCACATGGGAGTGAGAAAGAAAATGTGCGTTGGACTGAGAGAGAGAGCATGAGTGGCCGTGAGATAGAGAGTGCGCGAGGGAGTAAGTGAGAGATCGCATGTGGGATTGAGAGTCGGAACACGCATGGGAGTGAGAGAGAGCGGGTGTGGGAGTGAGAAAGAGTGTGTGCGTGGGAGTGAGAGAGTGAATGTGCGTGGAATGAGAGAGATAACATGTGTGGTAGTGAGAGAGAGCGAGTGTGGGAATCAGAGAGAGAGAGTGCACCTGGGAGTGAGAGAGAGAGGGTGTACGTGTGTGGGAGTGAGAGAGAGAGCGCGCGTGTGAATGTTAGAGAGAACGCACGTGGGAGTGAGACAGAGAGCGCGCATGGGAGAATGAGAGAGAGAGCGCTCATGGGTGTGAGAGAGAACACGCATGGGAGTGAGAGGGAGAGCACGCATGGGTGTAACTGAGAGG
Source organism: Carcharodon carcharias (assembly GCF_017639515.1). Taxonomy (NCBI): domain Eukaryota; kingdom Metazoa; phylum Chordata; class Chondrichthyes; order Lamniformes; family Lamnidae; genus Carcharodon; species Carcharodon carcharias. The sequence goes on from NC_054475.1 coordinate 117,068,579, forward strand.
ACGTGCGTGTGAGTGAGAGAGAAATCACACGTGGGAATGAGAGAGAGAGGGTGTGGGTGTGAGATAGAGAGTGTGTTTGGGAGTGAGAGATAAAGCACATATTTGATTGAGAGAGAGAGAGCGCGCATTGGAGTGAGAAAGTCAGCGCGTGTGGGAGTGAGAGAGAGAGAGCACGTGGGAGTGAGAGAGAGAGCGTGTGTGGTAGTGAAATAGAATGTGGCTTTGAGAGAGAGACTGCGCGTGGGATTAAGAGAGAGCATGGGAGTGAGAGCGAGTGACAGTGCGCGTGGGAGTTAGAGACACTATGCGCTTGGAAGTGAGAGCAAGAGTGCACGCATGGGACTGATAAAGAGAGCGCACATGGGGGAGAGAGAGAGATAGCGCGTGTGGGAGTGAGAGAGAAAGCGTGCATGGGAGTGAGAGAGAGAGTGCGCATGGGATTGAGATAGAGAGAACGCGCATGGGAGTGAGAGAGATCGTGCACCTGGGAGTGAGAGAGAGATCGCGCATGGGAGTGAGAGAGAGAGTGCGTGTGGGAGTGAGAGAGAGAGTGAGTGCACACGTGGGAGTGAGAGAGAGAGAGCGTGCCTGGGATTGAGAGAGAGCGCGCGTGTGGCAGTGAGAGAGAGAGCGCACGTGGGAGAGAGAGAGAGCGCACTTGCGTGTGAGAGAGAGAGTGCGCATAGGAGTGAGAGGGAGAGTGCGCTTGGGAGTGAGAGAGAGAGCGCGCATGGGAGTGAGAGAGAATGCATGTGGGAGTGAGAGAGAGAGCGTGCATGAGGGTGATAGAGAGAGGGAGTTTGTGTGGGAGTGAGAGGTTGAGAGAGTGCGTGGGAGTGAGAGAGAGTGCGCGTGGAATTGAGATAGAAAGAACGCGCATGGGAGTGAGAGAGATCACGCGCCTGGGAGTGAGAGAGAGAGCGCGCATGGGAGTGAGAAAGAGAGTGCGTGTGGGAGTGAGAGAGAGAGAGAGTGAGTGCACACGTGCGAGTGAGAGAGAGAGAGCATGCCTGGGATTGAGAGAGAGCGCGCATGTGGCAGTGAGAGAGAGAGCGCGCATGAGGGTGATAGAGAGAGGGAGTGTGCGTGGGCGTGAGAGGTTGAGAGTGTGCGTGGGAGTGAGAGAGAGATCGGGTTTGGGAGTGAGAGTGCGAGCATGCATGGGAATGATAGAGAGAGAGCACGTTTGGGTGAGAGAGAGTGCACACATGGTAGTGAGAGAGAACATGGAGGTGAGAGAGGGAGAGATTGTGCATGGGAGTAAGAGAGACCGTGGGAGTGAGAGAGAGAGAGAGTGCGCATGGGAGTTAGAGAGACAATGCGCTTGGGATTGAGAGTGAGATTGCACACATGGGAGTGATAGAGAGAGCGCGCGAGGGAGCGAGAGATAGAGAGCGCATGTGGGAGTGAGAGAGAGAGCGCACGTCGGAGTGAGAGAGACAGCGCGCTTGGGAGTAAGACTGAAAGTGGGCATGGGAGTAAGAGAGAGATAGCACGAGTTGGAGTGTGAGAGAGAGTGCGCGTGGGAGTGAGACAGAGAGCGCACATGGGAGTGAGAGAGAAAGCGCGTTTGAGAGTGAGAGAGAGAGTGCGCGTGGGAGTGAGAGAGTGAACACGCCTGGGCGTGAGAGGGAGAGCGTCCGTAGTATTAACTGACAGAACGCGCGTCTGAGTGAGAGAGAGAGCACGCTTGGGATTGAGAGAGAGAGGGTATGGGTGTGAGAGAGAGAGCTTTCTTGGGAGTGAGAGATAGAGAGAGCACACGTTTGAGTGAGAGGGAGAGAGCACGGGTTTGGGAGTGAGAGAGAGAGCACTTGTGGGAGTGATAGAGAGAGAGCGCTTGGGAGTGAGAGAGAGAGCGTGCGTGGTAGTGAAAGAGAATGTGGGTGTGAGAGAGAGAGAGACTGCGCATGGGAGTAAGAAGGAGCATGGGAGTGAGAGAGAGAGAGTGAGAGTGCGTCTGGAAGTGAGAGCGACAATGTGCTTGGGAGTGAGAACAAGAGTGCACACGTGGTAGTGATAGAGGGAGTGTGCATGGGAGTGAGAGAGAGCGTCCGTGGGATTGAAAGAAAGCGCGCGTGAGAATGAGACAGAGAGCGTGCATGGGAGAGAGTGAGAAAGCGCGCATGGGAGTGACAGAGAGAGCACGCATGGGAGTGAGAGAGAGAGCGCGCATGGGAGTGAGAGAGAGAGAAAGTGTCCATGCGAATGAGAGATTGAGAGTGTGCGTGGCATTGAGAGAGAAAGCATGTTTGGGAGTGAGAGCGAGAGCGTGCATTGGAGTTATAGAGAGAGAGCACATGGGATTGAGAGAGAGCGCACGTGGTAGTGATAGAGAATGTGGGGGTGAGAGAGAGAGCATGTTTGGGATTGAGATAGAGCACGCGTGGGAGAGAGACAGAGAGTGCGCGTGGGAGAGAGAGTGAGTGCTCATGAGAGTGAGAGAGAGAGCCCACGTGGCAGTGAGAGAGAGATTGCACATGGGAGTGAGAAAGAAAATGTGCGTGGAACTGAGAGAGAGAGCATGAGTGGCCGTGAGATAGAGAGTGCGCGAGGGAGTAAGTGAGAGATCGCATGTGGGATTGAGAGTGGGAACACGCATGGGAGTGAGAGAGAGCGGGTGTGGGAGTGAGAAAGAGTGTGTGCGTGGGAGTGAGAGAGTGAATGTGCGTGGAATGAGAGAGATAACATGTGTGGAAGTGAGAGAGAGCGCGTGTGGGAATCAGAGAGAGAGTGCACCTGGGAGTGAGAGAGAGAGGGTGTACGTGTGTGGGAGTGAGAGAGAGAGCGCGCGTGTGAATGATAGAGAGAACGCACGTGGGAGTGAAACAGAGAGCGCGCATGGGAGAATGAGAGAGAGAGCGCTCATGGGTGTGAGAGAGAACACGCATGGGAGTGAGAGGGAGAGCACGCATGGGTGTAACTGAGAGGACGTGCGTGTGAGTGAGAGAGAAATCACACGTGGGAGTGAGAGAGAGAGGGTGTGGGTGTGAGATAGAGAGCGTGCTTGGGAGTGAGAGATAAAGCACATGTTTGATTGAGAGAGAGAGAGCGCGCATAGGAGTGAGAGAGTGAGCGCGTGTGGGAGTGAGAGAGAGAGAGCACGTGGGAGTGAGAGAGAGAGCGTGTGTGGTAGTGAAATAGAATGTGGCTTTGAGAGAGAGACTGCGCGTGGGATTAAGAGAGAGCATGGGAGTGAGAGCGAGTGACAGTGCGCGTGGGAGTTAGAGACACTATGCGCTTGGAAGTGAGAGCAAGAGTGCACGCGTGGGACTGATAAAGAGAGCGCACATGGGAGAGAGAGAGAGACAGCGCGTGTGGGAGTGAGAGAGAAAGCGTGCATGGGAGTGAGAGAGAGAGTGCGCGTGGGATTGAGATAGAGAGAACGCGCATGGGAGTGAGAGAGATCGTGCACCTGGGAGTGAGAGAGAAAGCGCGCATGGGTTTGAGAGAGAGAGTGCGTGTGGGAGTGAGAGAGAGAGTGAGTGCACACGTGGGAGTGAGAGAGAGAGAGCGTGCCTGGGTTTGAGAGAGAGCGCGCGTGTGGCAGTGAGAGAGAGAGCGCACGTGGGAGAGAGACAGAGCGCACTTGGGTGTGAGAGAGAGAGTGCGCATAGGAGTGAGAGGGAGAGTGCGCTTGGGAGTGAGAGAGAAAGCACGCATGGGAGTGAGAGCGAGAGCGCGCGTGGGAGTGTGAGAGAGAGTGCGCGTGGGAGTGAGAGAGAAAACACACATGGGAGGGAGAGGCAGATCGCATGTGGGTGAGAGAGAGAGTGCTTGTGGGAGTGAGAGAGACAACGCACGTGGGAGTGAGGGAGAGTGCGCATGTGGGAGTGAGACAGAGAGCGCACATGAGAGTGAGAGAGAAAGCACGTTTGAGAGAGAGAGAGAGAGTGCGCGTGGGAGTGAGAGAGTGAACACGCTTGGGCGTGAGAGGGAGAGCGTCCGTGGTAGTAACTGACAGAACGCGCGTGTGAGTGAAAGAGAGAGCACGCTTGGGATTAAGAGAGAGAGGGTATGGGTGTGAGAGAGAGAGCTTTCTTGGGAGTGAGAGATAGAGAGAGCACACGTTTGAGTGAGAGGGAGAGAGCACGGGTTTGGGAGTGAGAGAGAGAGCACGTGTGGGAGTGATAGAGAGAGAGCGCTTGGGAGTGAGAGAGAGAGCGTGCGTGGTAGTGAAAGAGAATGTGGGTGTGAGAGAGAGAGAGACTGCGCATGGGAGTAAGAAGGAGCATGGGAGTGAGAGAGAGAGAGTGAGAGTGCGTCTGGAAGTGAGAGCGACAATGTGCTTGGGAGTGAGAACAAGAGTGCACACGTGGTAGTGATAGAGAGAGTGTGCATGGGAGTGAGAGAGAGCGTCCGTGGGATTGAAAGAAAGCGCGCGTGAGAGTGAGACAGAGAGCGTGCATGGGAGAGAGTGAGAAAGCGCGCATGGGAGTGACAGAGAGAGCACGCATGGGAGTGAGAGAGAGAGCGCGCATGGGAGTGAGAGAGAGAGAAAGTGTGCATGGGAATGAGAGATTGAGAGTGTGCGTGGCATTGAGAGAGAAAGCATGTTTGGGAGTGAGAGCGAGAGCGTGCATGGGAGTTATAGAGAGAGAGCACATGGGATTGAGAGAGAGCGCACGTGGTAGTGATAGAGAATGTGGGGGTGAGAGAGAGAGCATGTTTGGGATTGAGATAGAGCACGCGTGGGAGTGAGACAGAGAGCGCGCGTGGGAGAGAGAGTGAGTGCTCATGAGAGTGAGAGAGAGAGCCCACGTGGCAGTGAGAGAGAGATTGCACATGGGAGTGAGAAAGAAAATGTGCGTGGGACTGAGAGAGAGAGCATGAGTGGCCGTGAGATAGAGAGTGCGCGAGGGAGTAAGTGAGAGATCGCATGTGGGATTGAGAGTGGGAACAAGCATGGGAGTGAGAGAGAGCGGGTGTGGGAGTGAGAAAGAGTGTGTGCGTGGGAGTGAGAGAGTGAATGTGCGTTGAATGAGAGAGATAACATGTGTGGTAGTGAGAGAGAGCACGTGTGGGAATCAGAGAGAGAGAGTGCACCTGCGAGTGAGAGAGAGAGGGTGTATGTGTGTGGGAGTGAGAGAGAGAGCGCGCGTGTGAATGATAGAGAGAACGCACGTGGGAGTGAGACAGAGAGCGCGCATGGAGAATGAGAGAGAGAGCGCTCATGGGTGTGAGAGAGAATGCGCATGGGAGTGAGAGAGAGAGAGCTTGTGGGAGTGAGAGAGAGAGTGCGCGTGGGAGTGGGAGATAGAGCCCGCGTGGAATTGAGAGAGAAAGCACGCAAGGGAGTGAGAGAAAGCGCGCGCTTGGGAGTGAGAGAGTGAGCACGTGAGGGAGTGAGAGAGAATGCAGGTGGGAGTGAGAGAGAGAGCGAGCATGGGAGTGAGAGAGAGCGCGTGTGTGGGAGAGAGAGAGAGAGAGCACACGTGGGAGTGAGAGAGAAAGAGCAAGCGTGGGATTGATAGAGAGTCCGGGCGTGGCAGTGAGTGAGAGAGCACGCGTGGGAGAGAGAGAGAGCGCACATTTGGGTGAGAAAGAGACCGCGTGTGGGTGTGAGAGAGAGAGCGTGCATGGGCGTGAGAGGGAGAGTGCGCGTGGGAGTGAGAGATTACGCATGTGGGAGTGAGAGAGAGAGCGTGCATGGAGGTGATAGAGAGAGAGAGTATGCGTGGGAGTGAGAGATTGAGAGTGTGCGTAGGAGTGAGAGAGAGATCGGGTTTGGGAGTGAGAGCGCGAGCATGCATGGGAGTGATAGAGAGAGAGAACACGTGCGGGTGAGAGAGAGTGCACGCCTGGTAGTGATAGAGAACGTGGGGATGAGAGAGGGAGAGATTGTGTGTAGGTGTAAGAGAGAGCGTGGGAGTGAGAGAGAGTCAGAGTGCACGTGGGAGTTAGAGACACAATGCGCTTAGGAGTGAGCGTGAGAGTGCACGCATGGGAGTGATAGAGAGAGCACGCATGGGAGACAGAGAGAGAGAACACGTGTGGAAGTGAGAGAGAGAGCACGCGTGGGAGTGAGAGGGAGAGCACGTGTGGGAGAGAGAGAGACTGCTCGTGGGAGTGAGAGAGACAATGCATGTGGGAGTGAGGGAGAGCGCGTGAGTGGGAGTGAGACAGAGAGCGTGCATGGGAGTGAGAGAGAAAGCGCACATGGGAGTGAGAGAGAGAGTGTGCGCATGGGAGTGAGAGAGATAGAGTGCACGTGGGAGTGAGAGAGTGTGCTCATGGGTGTGAGAAAGAGAGCGCGCGTGGGAGTGAGAGAGAAAGCGCGCATGGGAGTGAGAGAGTGAATGCACGTGGGAGTGAGAGAGAGAACACACATGGGAGTGAGAGGGAGAGGGCGTGTGGGAGAGAGAGAGACTGCTCGTGGGAGTGAGAGAGACAACGCATGTGGCAGTGAGGGAGAGCGCGCGTGTGGTAGTGAGACAGAGAGTGCGTGTGGGAGTGAGAGAGAGAGTGCGCACATGGGTGTGAGAGAGAGCGCTCATGGGTGTGAGAGAGAGAGCTCACGTGACAGTGAGAGAGGGAGCGTGCATGGGAGTGAGAGAGAAAGTGCTTGTGCAACTGAGAGAGATAACACGCATGGGAGTGAGAGGGAGAGCGCGTTTGGGAGAGAGAGAGAGTGCTCGAGGGAGTGAGAGAGACAACGCATGTGGGAGTGAGGGAGAGGGCGCGTATGGGTGTGAGACAGAGAGCGCGCATGGGAGTGAGAGAGAAAGCGCGCATAGGAGTAAGAGAGACAATGTGCGTGGAGTGAGAGAGAGAACATGCATGGAAGTGAGAGGGAGAGCGTGCGTGGGAGAGAGAGACAGAGAACACGTGTGGAAGTGAAAGAGAGAGCGCGCGTGGGAGTGAGATTGAAAGCGTGCATGGGAGTTAGAGAGAGCGTGCGCGTTAGAGTGAGAGACAGAGTGAGCATGGGAGTGAGAGAGGGAGCTTGCATTGGAGTGGCAGAGAATGCACGTGGGAGTGAGAGAACATGCATGGGAGTGAGAGGGAGAGCGCGTGTGGGAGAGAGAGAGACTGCTCGTGGGAGTGAGAGAGACAAAGCATGTGGGAGTGAGGGAGAGCGCGCGTATGGGAGTGAGACAGAGAGCGCGCATGGGAGTGAGAGAGAAAGCCCGTGTGGGAGTAAGAGACAGTGCGCGTGGAGTGAGAGAGAGAACATGCATGGGAGTGAGAGGGAGAGCGTGCGTGGGAGAGAGAGACAGAGAACACGTGTATAAGTGAGAGAGAAAGTGCGCGTGGGAGTGAGAGTGAAAGCGTGCATGGGAGTTAGAGAGAGCGTGCGCATTAGAGTGAGAGAGAGAGCGCGCATGGGAGTGAGAGAGGGAGCATGCATTGGAGTGACAGAGACTGCTCGTGGGAGTGAGAGAGACAACGCATGTGGGAGTGAGGGAGAGTGCGCTTGTGGGAGTGAGACAGAGAGCGCGCTTGGGAGTGAGAGAGAAAGCGTGCGTGGAAGTGAGAGAGATAGAGCTCGCACTGGAATGAGAGAGAGAGTGCGTGCATGGGAGTGAGAGAGATAGAGCTCACCTGGCTTTGAGAGAGAGTGCTCATGGGTGTGAGAGAGAGAGCGTGCGTGGGAGCGAGAGAGAAAAAAGTGGGAGTGAGAGAGAGAGCGTGCATGGGAGTGAGAGAGAAAGCACGCGTGGGAGTGAGAGAGAGATTGCATGTGGGAGTGAGAGAGAGAACACGCATGGGAGTGAGAGGGAGAGCGTGTGTGGGAGAGAGAGAGACTGCTCGTGGGAGTGAGAGAGACAACGCATGTGGCAGTGAGGGAGAAAGTGCGCGTGCAACTGAGAGAGAGAACACACATGGGAGTGAGAGGGAGAGCCTGTTTGGGAGAGAGAGAGAGTGCTCGTGGGAGTGAGAGAGACAACGCATGAGGGAATGAGGGAGAGGGCGCGTATGGGAGTGAGACAGAGAGTGCGCGTGGGAGTGAGAGAGAAAGCACGCGTGGGAGTAAGAGAGACAGTGCGCTTGGAGTGAGAGAGAGAACATCCATGGGAATGAGAGGGAGAGCGCGCGTGGGAGAGAGAGACAGAAAACACATGTGGAAGTGAGAGATAGAGTGCGCGTGGGAGTGAGAGTGAAAGCGTGCATTGGAGTTAGAGAGAGCGTGCGCGTTAGAGTGAGAGAGAGCACGCATGGGAGTTAGAGAGGGAGCATGCATTGGAGTGACAGAGAATGCACGTGGGAGTGAGAGAGAGAACACGCATAGGAGTGAGAGGGAGAGCGCGTGTGGGAGAGAGACAGACTGCTCGTGGGAGTGAGAGAGACAACGCATGTGGGAGTGAGGGAGAGCGCGCGTGTGGGAGTGAGACAGAGAGCGCGCATGGGAGTGAGAGAGAAAGTGCGCGTGGGAGTGAGAGAGATAGAGCGCGCATTGGAGTGAGAGAGAGAGTGCGTGCATGGGAGTGAGGGAAATAGCGCTCACGTGGTTGTGAGAGAGAGCGCTCATGGGTGTGAAAGAGAGACCGTGCGTGGGAGTGAGAGAGAATGCACGTGGGAGTGAGAGAGAGAGAGCGCGCGTGGGAGTGAGAGAGAAAGCGCACGTGGAAGTGAGAGAGAGATTGCACGTGGGAGTGAGAGAGAGCACACGCATGGGAGTGAGAGGGAGAGTGCTTGTGGGAGAGAGAGTGACTGCTCGTGGGAGTGAGGGAGACAACGCATGTGGCAGTGAGGGAGAGCGCGCATGTGGGAATGAGACAGAGAGCGCGTGTGGGAGTGAGAGAGAGAGTGTGTGCCTGGGAGTGAGAGAGATAGAGCGCGTTTGGGAGTGAGACAGAGCTCTCATGGATGTGAGAGAGAGCGCGTGCGTGGGAGTAAGTGAGAGAATGCGCATGTGATTGTGAGAGGGAGCTCGCATGGGAGTGAGAGAGAGCGGTTGTGGGTGTGAGGGAGAGACCATGACTGGGAATGATATGGAGAGTGCGTGTGGGAGAGAGAGAGAGAGCGGATTTGGGAGTGAGAGCGAGAGTATGCATGGGAGTGATAGACAGATCGCGCTTGGGATTGAGAGAGAACGAGGGGGTGAGAGAGAGAGAGACTGCACGTGGGAGTAAAAGAGAGCATGGGAGTGAGAGAGAGAGAGTGACAGTGCGCATGGGAGTGTGAGAGACAATGGGCTTGGGAGTGAGTGCGAGAGTGCAAGCATGGGCGTGATAGAGAGAACGCGTGTGGGAGTGAGAGAGAGAGAGAGCGTGGGAGTGAGAGAGGGAGAGTGCGCACGGGGGAGTGAGAAAGAGTGCATGTGTGGAATGGAGAGAGAGCGCGCGTGGGAGTGAGACTGAGAGCGCACGTGGGAGAGAGAGCGCACGTGGCAGTGAGAGAGAGAGCGCGCGTGGGAGTGAGAGAGAAAGTGCGCGTGCGACTGTGAGAGGGAACACGCGTGGGAGTGAGAGGGAGAGTGCGTGTGGGAAAGACAGAGAGTGCTCGTGGGAGTGAGAGAAACAACGCACGTGGGAGTGAGGGAGAGCGCGCATATGGGAGTGAGACAGAGAGCGCGCGTGGGAGTGAGAGAGAAAGCGTGCATGGGAGTGAGAGAGACAGTGCGTGTGGGAGTGAGAGAGAGAACACGCATGGGAGTGAGAGGGAGAGCGCGTGTGGGAGTAACTGAGAGAACGCGCGTGTGAGTGAGAGAGAGGGTGTGTGTGTGAGATAGAGAGCGTGCTTGGGAGTGAGAGATAGAGAGAGCACACATTTCATTGAGAGTGAGAGAGTGGGCATGAGAGTGAGGGAGAGAGAGCATGCGTGGGACTGAGAGATAGCGTGCGCATGGGAGTGAGAGAGAGAGGGCATGTGGGAGTGATAGAGAGAGACCGCGTGGGAGTGAGAGGGAGAGCATGCGTGGTGGTTAAAGAGAATGTGGGTGTGAGAGAGAGAGATTGCGTGTGGGAATAAGAGAGAGCATGGGAGTGAGAGAGAGTGAGAGTGCATGTGGGAGTTAGAGACACAATGCGCTTGGGAGTGAGAGCGAAAGTGCACGCTTGGGACTGATAAAGAGAGCGCGCGTGGGAGAGAGATAAAAGACAGCGCGTGTGGGAGTGAGAGAGAAAGCGTGAATGGGAGTGAGAGAGAGCGCGCGTATGGGAATCAAAGAGAGAGCACGCATGGGAGTGAGAGAGAGAGTGCACGTGGGATTGAGATAAAGAGAACGCGCATGGGAGTGAGAGAGAGAGCGCGCGTTGGCATGAGATAGAGAGCGCATGTGGGATTGAGAGAGAGAAAGTGTATGGGATAGAGAGAGAGAGAGTGCGTGTGGAAGTGGGAGAGAGAGCACGTGTGGAATTGAGAGAGAAATCGCGCTTGGGAGTGAGAGAGAGCGTGCGCCTGGAAGTGAGAGAGAGAGTGCGCACATGGGAGTGAGAGAGATAGAGCGCACGTAGGAGTGAGAGAGAGTGCTCATGGGTGTGAGAGAGAGAGCGCGCATGGGAGTGAGAGAGACAACGCATGTGGCAGTGAGGGAGAGAGCGCGCGTGGGAGTAAGTGAGAGAATGCACATGTGATTGAGAGATGGAGCTCGCATGGGAGTGAGAGAGAGCAGGTGTGCACGTGAGGGAGAGAGCATGCCTGGGAGTGATATAGAGAGTGCGTGTGGGAGAGAGAGAGTGGATTTGGGAGTGAGAGAGAGAGCATGCATGGGAGTGATAGAGAGACAACGCGTGGGAGTGAGAGAGAGAGCACACATGGGAGTGAGAGAGAGAGCACGCTTGGGATTGAGAGAGAACGTGGGGGTGATAGAGATAGAGACTGCACATGGGAGTAACAGAGAGCGTGGGAGTGAGAGAGAGAGAGTGAGAGTGTGCGTGGGAGTGTGAGAGACAATGGGCTTGGGAGTGAGAGCAAGAGTGCAAGCATGGGCGTGATAGAGAGAACGCGAGTGGGAGTGAGAGAGAGAGCGCGCGTGGGAGTGACAGAGGGAGAGTGCGCATGTGGGAGTGAGAGAGAGTGCATGTGTGGGATGGAGAGAGAGCGCTCGTGGGAGTGAGAGAGAGCACACGTGGCAGTGAGAGAGAGAGCGCGCATGGGAGTGAGAGAGAAAGTGCGCGTGCGACTGAGAGAGAGAACACGCATGGGAGCGAGAGGGAGAGCACGTGTGGGAGAGAGAGAGAGTGCTCGTGGGAGTGAGAGAGACAATGCATGTGGGAGTGAGGGAGAGGGCACGTATGGGAGTGAGACAGAGAGCACGCTTGGGAGTGAGAGAGAAAGCGCACGTGGGAGTAATAGAGACAGTGCGCATGGGAGTGAGAGAGAGAACACGCATGGGAGTGAGAGGGAGAGTGCGCGTGGGAGTAACTGCGATAACGCGCGTGTGAGTGAGAGAGAGAGCACGCATGGGAGTGAGAGAGAGAGAGGGTGTGGGTGTGAGATAGAGAGCTTGCTTGGGAGTGAGAGACAGAGAGAGCACACGTTTGATTGAGAGAGAGAGTGCGCATGTGAGTGAGAGAGAAAGCACGCATGGGAGTGAGAGAGAGTGTGCGCATGGGAGTGAGAGAGAGAGGGCGTGTGGGAGTGATAGAGAGAGAGCGCGTGGAAGTGAGAGAGAGAGAGCGTGCATGGTAGTGAAAGAGAATGTGGGTGTGAGAGAGAGAGACTGCGCATGGGAGTAAGAGAGAGCATGGGAGTGAGAGAGAGTGAGAGTGCGCGTGGGAGTTAGAGACAAAATGCGTTTGGGAGTGAGAGCCAGAGTGCACGTGTGGGACTGATATAGAGAGCACGCATGGGAGTGAGAGAGAGAGAGAGCGCATGTGGGAGTGAGAGAGAGCATGCGCATGGGAGTAAGAGAGAGAGCGCGCGTGGGAGTGAGAGAGAGAATGCGAGTGGGATTGAGATAGAGAGAACGTGCATGGGAGTGAGAGAGAGAGCGCACATGGGAGTGAGAGAGAATGCATGTGGGAGTGAGAGAGAGAAGGCGCATGGGGGTGATAGAGAGAGAGAGTGTGCATGGTAGTGAGAGATTGAGAGTGTGCGTGGGAGTGAGAGAGAGATCGGGTTTGGGAGTGAGAGCACGAGCATGCATGGGAATGATAGAGTGCGTGTGGGTGAGAGAGAGTGCACGCATGGTAGTGAGAGAGAATGTGGAGGTGAGAGAGGGAGAGATTGCGCATGGGAGTAAGTGACAGCATGGGAGAGAGAGAGAGTGAGAGTGCGCGTGGGAGTTAGAGAGACAATCCACTTGGGAGTGAGAGCGAGAGTGCACGCTTGGGAGTGATAGAGAGAGCACACATGGGAGAGAGAGAGAGAGAGCGCGTGTGGGAGTGAGAGAGAGAGGGCATGTGGGACTGAGAGAGAGAGCGCGCTTGGGAGTGAGAGTGAAAGTGCGCATGGGACTGAGAGAGAGAGCGCGTGTTGGTGTGAAAGAGAGTGCGCACATGGGAGTGAGAGAGGGAGCGTGCATGGGAGTGAGAGAGAATGCACGTGGGAGTGAGAGAGAAAAGGTGCCTTTAAGTGAGAGAGAGTGAGCGCGCATGGGAGTGAGAGAGACAGTGCGCATGGGATTGAGAGAGAGAACACACGTGGGGGTGAGAGAGACCGCATGTGGGAGTGAGAGAGAGAGCGCGCATGGGGGTGATAGAGAGAGAGAGTGTGCGTGGTAGTGAAAGAGGTTGTGGGTGTGAGAGAGAGAGAGACTGCGCGTGGGAGTAAGAGTGAGCATTGGAGTGAGAGAGAAAGAGTGAGAGTGCGCATGGGAGTGAGAGCGACAATGTGCTTGGGAGTGAGAATGAGAGTGCACGCGTGGGAGTGATAGAGAGACCATGCATGGGAGTGAGAGAGAGCATGAGTGGGATTGAAAGAAAGCGCGCATTGGAGTGAGACAGAGAGCATGCGTGGGAGAGAGTGAGCACTCGTGGGAGTGAGAGAAAGAGTGCATGTGGGAATGAGAGAGAGAGCACGCGTGGGAGTGAGAGAGAGAGCACACGTGTGAGTGAGAGAGAAAGAGCGCATGGGAGTGAGAGAGAATGTGGGGATGAGAGAGGGAGAGATTGCGCGTGGGAGTAAGAGAGAGCGTGGGTTAGAGAGAGAGTGAGAGTGCTCATGGGAGTTAGAGACACAATGCTTTTGGGAGTGAGAGCGAGAGTGCACGCGTGGGACTGATAAAGAGAGCGCACGTGGGAGAGAGAGAGAGCGCGTGTGGAAGTGAGAGAGAAATTGTGCATGAGAGTGAGAGAGAGCGCGCGCATGTGACTGAGAGAGAGAGAGCGCGCATGGGAGTTAGAGAGAGAGTGTGCGTGGGAGTGAGAGAGAGAACGCGCGATGGAGTGAGAGAGAGAGTGCATGTGGGATTAAGAGAGAGAGAGCGTGTACTGGATAGAGAGAGAGAGCACGTGTGGGAGTGGGAGAGAGAGCACGCGTGGAATTGAGAGAGAAAGCGCGCATGGGACTGAGGGAGAGCACGCGCCAGGGAGTGAGAGAGAGAGCGTGCATGGGAGTGAGAGAGAGAGAGTGCACACGTGGGGGTGAGAGTGAGAGAGCGTGCATTGGATTGAGAGAGAGCGCGTGCATGGCAGTGAGAGAGAGAGCGGGCGTGGGAGAGAGAGAGGGCGCACCTGGGAGTGAGAGAGACAGGGCGCGCATTTGAGTGAGAGAGAGAACGCGCGTGGGAGTAAGAGAGAGAGAGCACACGTGGGTGTGAGAGAGAGAGAGTGCACAAGGGAGTGAGAGGAAGAGTGCACATGGGAATGAGAGAGAGAGCGTGCGTGGGAGCGAGAGATTGAGAGCGTGCGTTGGAGTGAGAGAGAGATCGGGTTTTGGAGTGAGAGTGCGAGCATGCATGGGAATGACAGAGAGAGAGCATTTGTGGGTGAGAGAGAGAGTGCGTGCCTGGAAGTGAGAGAGAACGTGGGGGTGAGAGAGGGAGAGATTGCGCATGGGAGTAAAAGAGAATGTGGGAGTGAGAGAGATTGAGAGTGCGCGTGGGAGTTAGAGACACAATGCGCTTGGGAGTGAGAGCGAGAGTGCACGCGTGGGACTGATAAAGAAAGCGCGTGTGGGAGAGACAGACAGCGCGTGTGGAAGTGAGAGAGAGCGTGCATGGGAGTGAGAGAGAGAGTGCGTCTGGGATTGAGAGAGAGAGAACGCGCATGGGGGTGAGAGAGAGAACGCACGATGGAGTGAGAGAGAGAGCGCATGTGGGATTGATAGAGAGAGAGAGTGTGTATTGGATAGAGAGAGAGCACGTGTGGGAGTGGGAGAGAGAGCACGCGTGGAATTGAGAGAGAAAGCGCGCATGGGAGTGAGAGAGAGAGAGAGAGAGTGCACATGTGGGAGTGAGAGTGAGAGAGCATGCATTGGATTGAGAGAGAGCGCGCACATGGCAGTGAGAGAGAGAGCGGGCACGGGAGAGAGAGAGAGCACACCTGGGAGTGAGAGAAACAGGGCGCGCATTTGAGTGAGAGAGAGAACGTGCGTGGGAGTTAGAGAGAGAGAGCGCACGTGGGTGTGAGAGAGAGAGTGAACAAGGGAGTGAGAGGGAGAGTGCACGTGGGAATGAGAGAGAGAGCGCGTGTGGGAGTGAGAGATAGAGAGCGCGCATGGGAGTGAGAGAGGGAGCGTGCGTGAGAGTGAGAAATCATGCACTTGGGAGTGAGAGAGAAATCACGCATGTGAGTGAGATTGAGAGTGTGCGTGGGAGTGAGAGAGAAAGCGCGCGTGGGAGTGAGAGAGAGAGTGCGTGTGAGAGTGAGAGAGAAAACAAAATGGGAGTGAGAGGGAGAGCGTGTGTGGGAGAGAAAGAGAGTGCTCGTGGGAGTGAGAGAGACAACGCGCATGGGAGTGAGGGAGAGCGAGCGAGTGGGAGTGAGACAGAGAGCTCGCGTGGGAGTGAGAGAGAAGCACGTGTGGGAGTGAGAGAGAGAGTGCGCGTGGGAGGGAGAGAGACAACACATGTGGGGGTGAGAGAGAACGCCTGTGGGAGTCAGAGAGAGGGCGCAAGGGGGTGATAGAGAGAGAGAGAGTGTGTGTGGGAATGAGAGATTGAGAGTTTGCGTGAGTGAGAGAGAGATCGGGTTTGGGAGTGAGAGCACGAGCATGCATGGGACTGATAGAGAGAGAGCGCGTGCGGGTGAGAGAGAGTGCGCGCATGGTAGTGAGAGAGAACGTGGGGGTGAGAGAGGGAGAGATTGGGCGTGGGAGTAAGAGAGAGTGTGTGAGTGAGAGAGAGTGAGAGTGCACGTGGGAGTTAGAGACACAATGCGCTTGGGAGTGAGAGCGAAAGTGCACACATGGGAGTGATAGAGAGAGCAAGCATGGGAGAGATAGAGAGAGACCGTGGGAGGGGGTGAGAGAGTGAGTGCACATGGGAGTGAGAAAGAGAGTGCGGATTGGAGTGAGAGACAGATTACGCCTGGGAGTGAGAGAGGGAGTGTGGGTGGGAGTGAGAGAGAATGCACATGTGAATGAGGGAGAAAACATGCATGGGAGTGAGAGGGAGAGCGCGTGTGGGAGAGAGAGTGCTGGTGGGAGTGAGAGAGACAACACACTTGGGAGTGAGGGAGAGCGCGCGTGTGGGAGTGAGACAGAGAGCGCACGTGGGAGTGAGAGAGAAAACGCGTGTGGGAGTGAGAGAGAGAACACGCATGGGATTGAGAGGGAGAGCGCGCATGGAAGTAACTGAAAGAATGCGCATGTGAGTGAGAGAGAGAGCACGCATGGGAGTGAGAGTGAGAGGGTGTGTGTGTGAGAGATAGTGTGCTTGGGAGTGAGAGATAGGGAGAGCACATGTTTGGGTGAGAGAGAGAGAGCGTGCATGGGAGTGAGAGAGACCGCGCGCGTGTGAGTGAGAGAGAGAGAGCCCGCATGGGAGTTAGAGAGAGAGTGCGTCTGGGATTGAGAGAGAGAGAACGCGCATGGGAGTGAGAGAGAGAACGCACGATGGAGTGAGAGAGAGAGCGCATGTGGGATTGAGAGAGAGAGAGCGTGTATTGGATAGAGAGAGAGCACGTGTGGGAGTGGGAGAGATAGCACGCGTGGAATTGAGAGAGAAAGCGCGCATGGGAGTGAGAGAGAGCGCGCGCCAGGGAGTGAGAGAGAGAGCGTGCATGGGAGTGAGAGAGAGTGAGAGAGAGAGAGTGCACATGTGGGAGTGAGAGTGAGAGAGCGTGCATTGGATTGAGAGAGAGCGCGCACATGGCAGTGAGAGAGAAAGCGGGCATGGGAGAGAGAGAGAGCACACCTGGGAGTGAGAGAGACAGGGCGCGCATTTGAGTGAGAGAGAGAACGCGCGTGGGAGTTAGAGAGAGAGAGCGCACGTGGGTGTGAGAGAGAGAGTGCACAAGGGAGAGAGAGGGAGAGTGCACGTGGGAATGAGAGAGAGAGCGCACGTGGGAGTGAGAGAGAACTCATGTGGGAGTGACACAGATCGCACATGGGGGTGATAAAGAGAGAGAGTGTGCGTGGGAGTGAGAGATTGAGAGGGTGCGTTGAAGTGAGAGAGAGATCGGGTTTGGGAGTGAGAGTGCGAGCATGCATGGGAATGATAGAGAGAGAGCGCGTGTGGGTGAGAGAGAGAGTGCATGCATGGAAGTGAGAGAGAACGTGGGTTTGAGAGAGGGAGAGATTGCGCATGGGAGTAAAAGAGAACGTGGGAGTGAGAGAGATTGAGAGTGCGCATGGGAGTTAGAGAGACAATGCGCTTGGGAGTCAGAGCGAAAGTGCACTTGTGGGAGTGATAGAGAAAGCGCGCATGAGAGAGAGAGAGAGAGCGCGTGTGGGAGCGAGAGAGAGAGCGTGCGTGGGAGTGAGAGAGAGAGCGCAAGTGGGAGTGAGAGAGAGAGCGTGCATGGGAGTGAGAGTGAAAGCGATCATGGGAGTGAGAGAGACAGCGCGCATTGGAGTGAGAGAGAGAGCGAGCATGGGAGTGAGAGAGGGAGCGTGCATGGGAGTGAGAGAGAAATCGTGTGTGGGAGTGAGAGAGAGAGTGCGTGTGAGAGTGAGAGAGAAAACAAAATGGGAGTGAGAGGGAGAGCTTGTGTGGGAGAGAAAGAGAGTGCTCGTGGGAGTGAGAGAGACAACGCGCGTGGGAGTGAGGGAGAGCGAGCGAGTGGGAGTGAGACAGAGAGCTCACGTGGGAGTGAGAGAGAAAGCACGTGTGGGAGTGAGAGAGAGAGTGCGCGTGGGAGGGAGAGAGACAACACATGTGGGGGTGAGAGAGAATGCCTGTGGGAGTCAGAGAGAGGGCGCAAGGGGGTGATAGAGAGAGAGAGAGTGTGTGTGGGAGTGAGAGATTGAGAGTTTGCGTGAGAGTGAGAGAGAGATCGGGTTTGGGAGTGAGAGCGCGAGCATGCATGGGAGTGATAGAGAGAGAGCGCGTGCGGGTGAGAGAGATTGCGCGCGTGGTAGTGAGAGAGAACGTGGGGGTGAGAGAGGGAGAGATTGGGCGTGGGAGTAAGAGAGAGCGTGTGAGTGAGAGAGAGTGAGAGTGCACGTGGGAGTTAGAGACACAATGCGCTTGGGAGTGAGAGCGAAAGTGCACCCATGGGAGTGATAGAGAGAGCAAGCATGGGAGAGATAGAGAGAGACCGCAGGAGAGGGTGAGAGAGCGAGTGCACGTGGGAGTGAGAAAGAGAGTGCGGATTGGAGTGAGAGTGAAAGCGCGCATGGGAGTGAGAGAGAGCTCGCGAATTGGAGTGAGAGACAGATTACGCCTGGGAGTGAGAGAGGGAGCGTGGGTGGGAGTGAGAGAGAATGCACATGTGAATGAGGGAGAAAACATGCATGGGAGTGAGAGGGAGAGCGCGTGTGGGAGAGAGAGTGCTGGTGGGAGTGAGAGAGACAACACACGTGGGAGTGAGGGAGAGCACGCGTGTGGGAGTGAGACAGAGAGCGCACGTGGGAGTGAGAGAGAAAACGCGTGTGGGAGTGAGAGAGAGAACACGCATGGGATTGAGAGGGAGAGCGCGCATGGAAGTAACTGAAAGAATGCGCGTGTGAGTGAGAAAGAGAGCAAGCATGGGAGTGAGAGTGAGAGGGTGTGCGTGTGAGAGAGAGTGTGCTTGGGAGTGAGAGATAGGGACAGCACATGTTTGGGTGAGAGAGAGAGAGCGCGCATGGGAGTGAGAGAGAGGGAGCGCACGTGGGAGTGAGATAGAAAGCGCACATGGGATTGAGAGCGAGCGCGTGGGAGTGAGAGAGAGAGCGTGCATTGTAGTGAAAGAGAATGTGGGTGTGAGAGAGAGAGAGACTGCGCGTGGGAGTAAGAGAGAGCATGGGAGTGAGAGAGAGAGTGCGCGTGGGATTGAGAGATAGAGAACGCGCTTGGGAGTGAGAGAGAGAGCATGCATGGGAGTGAGAGAGAGAGAGCGCACATGGGAGTGAAAGAGAGAACACACGTGGGGGTGAGAGAGAACGCATGTGGGAGTGAGAGAGAGAGGGCGCATGGGGTTGATAGAGAGAGAGAGTGTGCATGGGAGTGAGAGATTGAGAGTGTGCGTGGGAGTGAGAGAGAGATCGGGTTTGGGAGTGAGAGCGTGAGAATGCATGGGAGTGATAGAGAGAGAGCGTGTGTGAGTGAGAGTGCGCGCGTGGTAGAGAGAAAGAATGTGGGGGTGAGAGATGGGAGATATTGTGCGTGGGAGTAAGAGAGAGCATGGGAGTGACAGAGAGTGAGAGTGCGCGTGGGAGTGATAGAGAAAACACGCATGGGAGTGAGAGGGAGAGCGTGTGTGGGAGAGAGAGTGCTTGTAGGTGTGAGAGAGACAACGCACGTGGGAGTGAGGGAGAGCACGCATGTGGGAGTGAGACTGAGAGCGCACGTGGGAGTGAGAGAGAAGGTGCGTGTGAGAGTGAGAGAGAGAGTGTGCATGGGAGTGAGAGAGAGAACATACATGGGAGTGAGATGGAGAGTGTGCATGGGAGTAAGTGAGAGAACGCGCATGTGAGTGAGAGAGAGAGCACGCATGGGAGTGAGAGAGAGACGATTTGGGTGTGAGAGAGAGAGCTTGCTTGGGAGTGAGATATAAAGAGAGCACACGAATGAGTGAGAGAGAGAGAGCGCACATGGGAGTGAGAGAGAGTGAGCACCCGTCGGAGTGAGAGAGAAAGCGCGCATGGAAGTGAGAGTGAGAGCACGCGTGGGGGAGTGAGAGAGAGAGCGCATGTGGGAGTGATAGAGAGAGAGCGCGTGGGATTGAGAGAAAGCGCGTGTAGGAGTGAGACAGAGAGCACGCGTGGGAGAGAGTAAGCGCTCATGGGAGTGAGAGAGAGAGCGTGTGTGGGAGTGAGAGAAGGAGCGCGCGTGGGAGTGAGAGAGATAACATGCGAGGGAGTGAGAGAGAAAGCACGCATGGGAGTGAGAGAGAGAGAGCGCACGTGGGATTGAGAGAGAGAGAGCCTTTATTGGATAGAGGGAGAGAGCGTGAGTGGGAGTGGGAGAGAGAGCACGCCTGGGAGTGAGAGAGAGTGCGCCTGGGAGTGAGAGATAGAGCGCACGTGGGGGTGAGAGAGAGAGAGCCTTTATTGTATAAAGGGAGAGAGCGTGAGTGGGAGTGAGAGAGAGCACACGCCTGGGAGTGAGAGAGAGAGTGCGCCTGGGAGTGAGAGATAGAGCGCACGTGGGGGTGAGAGAGAGTGTGCGTTGGAGTGAGAGAGAGAGAGAGAGTGCACATGTTGGAGTGAGAGAGAGAGAGCATGTGTTGGATTGAGAGAGAGCGTGCGCATGGCAGTGAGAGAGAGAGCGCGCGTGGGAGAGAGAGACAGGGCGCGCATTTGAGTGAGAGAGAGAATGCGCATGGGAGTTAGAGAGAGAGCGCACGTGGGTGTGAGAGAGAGAGTGTGCATGGGAGTGAGAGGGAGAGTGCGCGTGGGAATGAGAGCGAGAGAGAGCACGTGGGAGTGAGAGAGAACGCATGTGGGAAAGAGACAGCGCGCGCACGGGGCTGATAGAGAGAGAGATTGTGCATGGGAGTCAAAGATTGAGAGTGTGCATGGGAGTGAGAGCGCGAGCATGCATGGGAATGATAGAGAGAGAGCGCGTGTGCATGAGAGAGAGTGCACACATGGTAGTGAGAGAGAATGTGGGGGTGAGAGAGGGAGAGATTGTGCATGGGAGTAAGAGAGAGCGTGCGAGTGAGAGAGATTGAGAGTGCACGTGGGAGTTAGAGAGACAATGCGCTTGGGAGGGAGAGCGAGAGTGCACGTGTGGGAGTGATAGAGAGAGAGCATGTTGGAGAGAGAGAGAGAGAGCACGTGTGGGAGTGAGAGAGAGAGCACGCGTGGGTGTGAGAGAGAGAGTGCGCTTGGGAGTGAGTGTGAAAGTGTGCATGGGAGTGAGAGAGAGAGCGTACATTGGAGTGAGAGAGAGAGCGCGCATGGGAGTGAGAGAGCGAGCGCTTGGGATTGAGAGAGAAAGCGCACATGGGAGTGAGAGAGAAAGTGCGTGTGGGAGTGAGAGAGAAAACAAACATGGGAATGAGAGGGAGAGTGCGTGTGGGAGAGAGAGAGAGTGCTTGTGGGAGTGAGAGAGACAACGCACGTGGGAGTGTGGGAGAGCGAGCGAGTGGGAGTGAGACAGAGAGCGCGTGTGGGAGTGAGAGAGAGAGCGTGCGTGGTAGTGAAAGAGAATGTGGGTGTGAGAGAGAGATAGACTGCGCGTGGGAGTAAGAGAGAGCATGGGAGTGAGAGAGAGAGTGGCGTGGGATTGAGAGATAGAGAACGCGCTTGGGAATGAGAGAGAGAGCACGCATGGGAGTGAGAGAGAGAGAGCGCACGTGGGATTGAGAGAGAGAGAACGCGCTTGGGAGTGAGAGAGAGAGCGCATGTGGGATTGAGAGAGAGAGAGCATGTATTGGATAGAGAAAGAGAGCGCGAGTGGGAGTGGGAGAGAGAGCATGCTTGGAATTGAGAGAGAAAGAGCGCATGGGAGTGAGAGAGAGCGAGCGCCTGGGAGTGAGAGAGAGAGCGCGCCTGGGAGTGAGAGAGAGAGAGCGCGTGGGAGTGAGAGAGAGAGTGTGCGTGGGAATGAGAGAGAGAGAGAGAGTGCACATGTAGAGTGAGAGAGAGAGAGCATGCGTTGGATTGAGAGAGAGCGCGCGCGTGGCAGTGAGAGAGAGAGCACGCGTGAGAGAGAGAGACAGTGCACGTGGGAGTGAGAGAGACAGGGCGCGCATTTGAGTGAGAGAGCGAACGCGCATGGGAGTTAGAGAGAGAGCGCACGTGGGTGTGAGAGAGAGAGTGCGCATGGGAGTGAGAGGCAGAGTGCACGTGGGAGTGAGAGCGAGAGATCGCACGTGGGAGTGAGAGAGAATGCATGTGGGAGTGAGAGAGAGAGTGCGCATGGGGCTGATAGAGAGAGAGAGAGTGTGCGTGGGAGTCAGAGATTGAGAGTGTGCATGGGAGTGAGAGAGAGATCGGGTTTGGGAGTGAGAGCGCGAGCATGCATGGGAATGATAGAGAGAAAGTGCATGTGCATGAGAGAGAGTGTGCACATGGTAGTGAGAGAGAACGTGGGGGTGAGAGAGGGAGAGATTGCGCATGGGAGTAAGAGAGAGCGTGCGAGTGAGAGAGATTGAGAGTGCGCATGGTAGTTTGAGAGACAATGCGCTTGGGAAGGAGAGCAAGAGTGCACACGTCAGAGTGATGGAGAGAGTGCACGTGGGTGAGAGAGAGAGAGAGCACGTGTGGGAGTGAGAGAGAGAGCGCACATGGGTGTGAGAGAGAGAGCGCACTTGGGAGTGAGTGTGAAAGCGCGCATGGGAGTGAGAGAAAGCGCACGTGTGAGAGTGAGAAAGAGAGTGTGCGTGAAAGTGAGAGAGAGAGCTTACATGGGAGTGAGAGAGAACGCACGTGGGAGTGAGAGAGAGAGCACGCTTTGGAGTGAGAGAGATAACACGTGAGGGAGTGAGAGAGAAAGCGCGCATGGGAGTGAGAGAAAGCGCACGTGTGAGAGTGAGAAAGAGAGCGTGCGTGAAAGTGAGAGAGAGAGCTTACATGGGAGTGAGAGAGAACGCACGTGGGAGTGAGAGAGAGAGCACGCGTTGGAGTGAGAGAAAGAGCGTGCATGGGAGTGAGAGAGAGAGAAGGTGTGCATGGGTGTGAGAGAGAGAGCAGGTTTGGGACTGAGACCGAGAGCGTGCATGGGAGTGATAGAGAGATAGCGTGTGGGAGTGAGAGAGAGAGCGCGCGTGGTAGTGAGAGAGAACGTGGGGGTGAGAGAGAGAGAGACTGCGTGTGGGAGTAAGAGAGAGCATGGGAGTGAGAGGGAGAGAGTGACAGTGCATGTGTGACTGAGAGAGACAATGCGCTTGGGAGTGCAAGCGAGAGTGCATGCGTGAAAGTGCTAGAGAGAGCGCGAGTGGGAGGAAGTGAGAGAGCACATGGGAGTGAGAGAGGGAGAGTGTGCACATGGGAGTGAGAGAGAGAGCATGTGGGGGATTGAGAGAGAGCGCACGTGGGAGGGAGACAGAGAGCGCGCATGGGAGAGAGAGAGTGAGAGTGCGCACATGGTAGTGAGAGAGAGAGCATGTGTGGGAGTGAGAGAGAGTGGGCGCATGGGGTTGATAGAGAGAGAGAGTGTGCGTGGGAGTGAGAGATTGAGAGAGTGCGTGGGAGTGATAGAGAGATCGGGTTTGGGAGTGAGAGCGTGAGAATGCATGGGAGTGATAGAGAGAGAGCGTGTGTGAGTGAGAGAGAGTGCGCGCATGGTAGTGAGAGAGAACGTGGGGGTGAGAGAGGGAGAGTTTGTGCGTGGGAGTAAGAGAGAGCATGGGAGTGACAGAGAGTGAGAGTGCGCGTGGGAGTTAGAGACACAATGCGCTTGGGAGTGAGAGCGAGAGTGCACGCGTGGGAGTGATAGAGAGAGCGCGCGCGGGAGAGAGAGAGAGTGCATGTGGGAGTGAGAGAGCGAGCGCGCGTGGGAGTGAGAGAGAGAACACGCATGGGAGTGAGATGGAGAGGGCACATGGGAGTAAGTGAGAGAACGTGCATGTGAGTGAGAGAGAGAGCATGCATGGGAGTGAGAGAGAGATGGTTTGGGTGTGAGAGAGGGAGTGTGCTTGGGAGTGAGAGATAGAGAGCACACGTTTGAGTGAGAGAGAAAGAGCGCGCATGGGCGTGAGAGAGAGTGAGCACCCGTCGGAGTGAGAGAGAAAGCGCGCATGGGAGTGATAGAGAGCGCACACGTGGGGGAGTGAGAGGTAGAGCGCATGTGGGATTGATAGAGAGAGAGCGCGTGGGAGTGAGAGAGAAAGCGTGTGTGGTAGTGAAAGAGAATGTGGGTGTGAGAGAGAGAGAGACTGCGCGGGGAAGTAAGAGAGAGCATGGGAGTGAGAGAGAGAGAGTGAATGTGTGCGTAGGAGTGAGAGCAACACTGTGCTTGGGAGTGAGAACGAGAGTGCACACGTGGGAGTGATAGAGAGAGCGCGCATGGGAGTGAGGTAGAGCGTGCGTGGGATTGAGAGAAAGCGCGTGTGGGAGTGAGACAGAGAGCATGCGTGGGAGAGAGTGAGCGCTTGTGGGAGTGAGAGAAAGAGTGCGTGTGGGAGTGAAAGAAGGAGCGCGTGTGGGAGTGAGAGAGTGAGCGAGCGAGGGAGTAAGAGAGAAAGCACGCATGGGAGTGAGAGAAAGCGCACGCGTGAGAGTGAGCAAGAGAGCGCGCATGGAAGTGAGAGAGAGAGCGTACATGGGAGTGAGAGAGAACTCACGTGGGAGTGAGAGAGGGAGCACACATTGTTTTGAGAGAGAGAGTGCACATGGGAGTGAGAGAGAGAGAAAGTGTGCATGGGTGTGAGAGAGAGAGCCGGTTTGGGACTGAGACCGAGAGCGTGCATGGGAGTGATAGAGAGAGAGCGTGTGGGAGTGAAAGAGAGAGCGTGCGTGGTAGTGAGAGAGCACATGTGAGTGAGAGGGAGAGAGTGAGAGTGCATGTGGGACTGAGAGAGACAATGCGCTTGGGAGTGCAAGCGAGAGTGCACGCGTGAGAGTGCTAGAGAGAGCGCGAGTGGGAGGAAGAGAGAGAGCACATGGGAGTGAGAGAGGGAGAGTGCGCACATGGGAGTGAGAGAGAGAGCATGTGGGGGATTGAGAGAGAGCGCATGTGGGAGGGAGACAGAGAGCTCGCGTGGGAGAGAGAGGGAGAGTGCGCACATTTGAGTGAAAGAGAGCATGTGTGGGATTGAGAGAGAGCACACGTGGGAGTGAGACAGAGAGCACGTGTGGGAGAGAACGTGAGTGCTCGTGGGAATGAGAGAGAGAGCACACGTGGCAGTGAGAGAGAGAGATTGCACATTGGGAGTGAGCGAGCAAGTGTGCGTGGCACTGAGAGAGAGAGCACGCGTGGCCGTGAGAGAGAGAGTGCGCGAGGGAGTAAGTGAGAGATCGCACATAGGAGTGAGAGAGGGAGCACCCGTGGGAGTGAGAGAGAGCGGGTGTGGGAGTGAGAAAGAGTGCATGCTTGGGTGTGAGAGAGTGATTGTGCGTGGGAATGAGAGAGATACCACGTATGGTAGTGAGAGAGAGCGCGCGTAGGAATCAGAGAGAGAGAGAGCATGTGGGAGTGAGAGAGAGAGGGTGTACTCGCGTGGGAGTGACAGAGGGAGCACGCGTGGGAGTGAGACAGCGAGTGCTCGTGGCAGAATGAGAGAGAGAGCTCTCATGGATGTGAGAGAGAACGCGCATGGGAGTGAGTGAGAGAGCATGAATGGGAGTGAGAGAGAGAGAGTGCGCGAGTGATTGGAGAGAGAGAACGTGCATGGGAGTGAGAGAGAGCACGCGCGTGGGAGTGAGAGAGAGAGATCGTGTATGCGATTGGGAGAGAGAGGTCGCCTGGGACTGAGAGAGAGTGCGCGCGTTGGAGTGAGAGAGAATGCACGTGGGAGTGAGAGAGGGAGCGCGCATGGGAGTGAGAGAGAGAGCATGTGTGGGAGTGAGAGAGAGAGAGAGAGAGCACACGTGGGAATGAGAGAGAGAGAGCATGCGTGGGATTGATAGAGAGCGCGCGCATGACAGTGAGTGAGAGAGCAAACGTGGGAGAGAGAGAAGCGCACGTGGGAGTGAGAGAGAGAGCGCGCATTTGAGTGAGAGAGAGCACGCGTGGGAGTGAGAGTGAGAGCGTGTGTGGGTGTGAGAGAGAGAGCACGCATGGGAGTGAGAGAGAGAGTGCGCGTGGGAGTGAAAAAGAGAACACGCATGGGGGTGAGAGAGAACGCATGTGGGAGTGAGAGAGAGAGGGCGCATGGTGTTGATAGAGAGAGAGTGTGCGTGGGAGTGAGAGATTGAGAGTGTGCGTGGGAGTGAGAGAGAGATCGGGTTTGGGAGTGAGAGCGCGAGCATGCATGGAAGTGATAGAGAGAGAGCGCGTGCGGGTGAGAGGGAGTGAGCGCCTGGTAGTGATAGAGGATGTGGGGGTGAGAGAGGGAAAGATTGTGTGTGGGTGTAAGAGAGAGCATGGCAGTGAGAGAGAGTGAGAGTGTGCGTGGTAGTTAGAGACACAATGCGCTTGGGAGTGAGAGTGAGAGTGCACGCATGTGAGTGATAGAGAGAGCGCATGTGGGAGAGAGAGTGAACACACGTGAAAGTGAGAGAGAGAGCGTGCATGGGAGTGAGAGAGAGTGTGCATGGCATTGAGACTGAGAGCGCGCGTGGGAGAGAGAGTGAATGCTCGTGGGAGTGAGAGAGAGAGAGCGCACGTGGCAGTGAGAGAGAGAGATTGCACATGGGAGTGAGAAAGAAAATGTGCGTGGGACTGAGAGAGAGATCACGCGTGGCCATGAGACAGAGAGTGTGCGAGGGAGTAAGTGAGAGATCGCACGTGGGAGTGAGAGAGGAAGCACGCATGGGAGTGAGAGAGAGCGGGTGTGGGAGTGAGAAAGAGTGCGTGCGTGGGTGTGAGAGAGTGTTTGCGTGTGGGAATGAGAGAGATAACACATGTGGTAGTGAGAGAGAGCGCGCGTGGGAATCAGAGAGAGAGAGTGCGCGTGGGAGTGAGAGAGAGAGACGGTGTACGTGCATGGGAGTGAGAGAGAGAGCGTGCTTGTGAATGATAGAGAGAACGCACGTGGGAGTGAGACATAGCGTGCGTGGCAGAATTAGAGAGAGAGTGCTCATGGGTGTGAGGGAGAACGTGCATGGGAGTGAGAGACAGAGCACGCATGGGAGTGAGAGAGAGGGCGTGCGAGGGATTGAGTGAGAGAATGCGCATGGGAGTAAGAGAGAGAGCGCGCGTGGGAGTGAGAGAGAGAGAGCATGTATGGGATTGAGAGAGTGAGCACGCATGGGAGTGGGAGAGAGAGCCCGCGTGGAATTGAGAGAGAAAGCACGCATTGCAGTGAGAGAGAGCACATGCCTGGGAGTGAGAGAGAGCGCGCATGTGGGAGTGAGAGAGAATGCACGTGGGAGTGAGAGAGAGAGCGAGCATGGGAGTGAGAGAGAGAGTGAGCGTGGGATTGAGAGAGAGAGAGAGGGAGAGAGTGCACATGTGGGAGTGAGAGAGAGAGAGCATGAATGGGATTGATAGAGAGCGTGCGCGTGGCAGTGAGTGAGAGAGCATGCGTGGGAGAGAAAGAGAGCGCATGTGTGAGTGAGAGAGAGAGCATGTGGGAGTGAGAGAGAGAGCGCGCATGGGGGTGATACAGAGAGAGAGCGTGTGTGGGAGTGAGAGATTTAGAGTGTGCGTGGAAGTGAGAGAGAGATCGGGTTTGGGAGTGAGAGCGCGAGCATGCATGGGAGTGATAGAGAGAGAGCACGTGGTAGTGATAGAGAACATGGGGTTGAGAGAGGGAGAGATTGTGCGTGCGTGTAAGAGAGAGTGTGGGAGTGAGAGAGAGAGTGAGAGTGCTCGTGGGAGTTAGAGACACAATGCACTTGGGAGTGAGAGTGAGAGTGCACGCATGGGAGTGATAGAGAAAGCGCGCATGGGAGAGAGATAGAGAGAAAACGTGTGGAAGTGAGAGAGACAGCACGCGTGGGAGTGAGAGTGAAAGCGCACATGGGAGTTAGAGAGAGCGTGCGCGTTAGAGTGAGAGAGAGAGCGCGCATGGGAGTGAGAGAGGGAGCGTGCGTGGGAGTGAGAGAGAGAACACACATGGGAGTGAGAGGGAGAGCGCTTGTGGGAGAGAGAGACTGCTCGAGGGAGTGAGAGAGACAACGCATGTGGGAGTGAGGGAGAGAACAAGTGTGGGAGTGAGACAGAGAGCGCGCGTGGGAGTGAGAGAGAAAGCACGCGTGGGAGTGAGAGAGAGAGTGCGCGCATGGGAGTGAGAGAGATAGAGCGTGCATGGGAGTGAGAGAGAGCGCTCATGGGTGTGAGAGAGAAAGCGCGCATGGGAGAGAGAGAGAGAGTGCGTGCATGGGAGTGAGAGAGATAGAGCAAGCGTGGGAGTGAGAGAGAATGCTCATGGTTGTGAGAGAGAGAGCGTGAGTGGGAGTGAGAGAGAATGCACATGGGAGTGAGAGGGCGAGCGTGCGTGAGAGTGAGAGAGAGAACACGCATGGGAGTGAGAGGGAGAACGTGTGGGGAAGAGAGAGAGAGTGATCGTGGGAGTGAGAGAGGCAATGCATGTGGGAGTGAGAGAGAGCACGCATGGGCGTGAGAGAGGGAGAGTGCGCATGTGGGAGTGAGATAGAGTGCATGTGTGGGATTGAGAGAGAGCGCGCGTGGGAGTGAGACAGAAATTGCACGTGGGAGAAAGAGAGAGCGCTCGTGGGTGTGAGAGAGAGAGCGCACATGGCAGTAAGAGAGAGAGCACGCATGAGTGTGAGAGAGAAAGTGCGCGTGTGACTGAGAGAGAGAGAGAGCACACGTTGGAGTGAGAGAAAGAACACACGAAGGAGTAAGTGAGAGATTGCAACTGGGATTGAGAGTGACAGCGCGCGTAGGAGTGAGAGAAAGCGGGTGTGGGAGTGAGAAAGAGTGCTTGCGTGGGAATGATATAGAGAGCGCACGTGGGAATGAGAGCGCGCATGGGAGTGAGAGAGTGAGCGCGCATGTTAGTGAGTTAGAGAGTGCCCATGGGAGAGAGAGAGTGTGTGCATGTGCGTATGAGAGAGAGTGCACGCATGAGAGTGAGAGAGCTAACACGTATGGTAGTGAGAGAGAGCATGCATGGGAATCAGAGAGAGAGCGCGCGCG
The DNA here is from genome assembly GCF_017639515.1 of Carcharodon carcharias. Lineage (NCBI taxonomy): Eukaryota > Metazoa > Chordata > Chondrichthyes > Lamniformes > Lamnidae > Carcharodon > Carcharodon carcharias. Next base: position 117,096,651 of record NC_054475.1, read on the forward strand.
TGGGAGGGAGAGACAGAGGAAGTATGCATTTGGGAGTGAGAGAGATAGCGCGCATGTGAATGAGAGAGAGTGCGCGCATGGGAGTGAGAGAGAGAATGCGTGTGGCAGAATGAGCAAGAGAGCGCGCGTGGGTTTGAGACACAGAGCGCGCATGGGAGTGAGAGAGAGAGCGCGCGTGGGAGTGAGAGAGAGAGCGCACGTGGGAATGAGAGAGAGAGTGCGTGTGGGATTGAGAGAGAGAGAGCCCGCATGGGATTGAGAGAGAGATTGAGCGTGTGGAAGTGGGAGAAAGAGCACATGCGGAATTGAGAGAAAAAGTGTGCATGTGAGTGAGAGAGAGAGCGCCTGTGGGAGTGAGAGAGAGAGAGAGTGCACACGTGGGAGTGAGAGAGAGAGAGCGTGCATGGGATTGCGAGAGAGCGCATGCGTGGCAGTGAGAGAGAGAGCAAGTGTGGGAGAGACAGAGAGCACATGTGGGAGTGAGAGAGACAGAGCGAATATTTGAGAGTGAGAGAGAGCGCGTGTGGGAGTGAGAGAGAGAGCACGCGTGGGTGTGAGAGAGAGAGAACGTGCAAAGGAGTGAGAGGGAGAGTGCACGTGGGACTGAGAGAGAGAGTCCGTGTGTGGGTGAGACAGAACGCATGTGGGAGTGAGAGAGAGAGCGCGCATGGGGGTGATAGAGAGAGGGTGTGTGCCTGAGAGTGAGATATTGAGAGTGTGCATGGGAGTGGGGGAGAAATCGGGTTTGGGAGTGAGAGTGCGAGCATGCATGGGAGTTATAGATAGACAGCGCTTGGGTGTGAGAGAGATAGCGCGCATGGTACTGAGAGAGAACGTGGGGGTGAGAGAGAGAGACAATGTGCCTGGGAGTGAGAGTGAGAGTGCACGCTTGGGACTGATAGAGAGAGCGCGTGTGGCAGTGAGAGAGAGAGCCCTCGTGGGAGTGAGAGAGAAAGCGCATGTGGGAGTGAGAGAGAGAGTGCGCGTGGGAGTGAGAGAGAGAGCACGCATGGGAGTGAAGAGGGAGAGCGCGCGTGGGAGTAAGTGAGAGAATGCGCGTGTGAGTGAGAGAGCATGGGTGGGAGTGAGAGAGAGCGGGTGAGGGTGTGAGACAGTGAGCGTGCTTGTGAGTGATATAGAGAGCATGCATGGGAGTGAGAGATAGAGAGAGCACACGTTTGAATGAGAGAGAGAGAAAGCTCATGGGAGTGAAAGAGAGCGAGCGCATGTTGGAGTGAGAGAGAGAGCGTTTGTGGGAGTGAGAGAGAGAGAGCGCATGTGTGAGTGTTAGAGAGAGAGCGCATGGGACTGAGAGAGAGAGCGCGCGTGGTAGTGAGAGAGAAAGTGGGTGTGAGAGAGAGAGATACTGTGCGTGTGAGTAAGAGAGAGCATGGGAGTGAGAGAGAGAGAGTGAGAGTGCGAGTGGGAGTGAGAGAGACAATGTGCTTGGGAGTGAGAATGAGAGTGCACGCGTGGGAGTGATAGAGAGAGCGCCCATGGGAGTGAGAGAGAAAGCGTGCATGGGAAGGAGACAGAGAGCGCGCGTGGGAGAGAGAGAGTGCTCGTGGTAGTGGGAGAGAAAGTGGGTGTGAGAGAGAGAGAGACTGCGCGTGGGAGTGAGAGAGAGCGCGCGCGTGGGAGTGAGAGAGAGTGTGCGCGTGGGAGTGAGAGAGAGAGCGCGCATGTACTTGAGTGAGAGAGCACTCATGGGAGAGAGAGAGAACGCACGTGGGAGTGTGAGAGAGGGCACCTGTGGGAGTGAGAGTGTGAGCGCGCATGGGAGTCAGAGAGAGAGAAAGTGTGCTTTTGAGTGAGAGATTGAGAGTGTGCGTGGGAGTGAGAGAGAGAGCATGCCTGGGAGTGATATAGAGAGCGCACATTGGAGTGAGAGAGACAGTGGGTTTGGGAAGGAGAGCAAGCGCATGCATGGTAGTGATAGAAAGAGAGCATGTGGGAGTGAGAGAGAGAGAGCGCGCGTGGTAGTGAGAGAGAACGTGGGGGTGAGAGAGATAGAGACTGCATGTGGGAGTAAGAGAGAGCGTGGGAGTGAGAGAAAGTGAGAGTGCGCGTGGGAGTTAGAGAGACAATGCACTTGGGAGTGAGAGCGAGAGGGCACCCATGGGAGTGAGAGAGTGGCTGTGGGTGTCAGAGCGAGAGCATGTGTTGGACTGATATAGATAGCACTTGTGGGAGTGAGAGATAGAGAGAGCACACGTTTGAGTGAGAGAGAGAGAGAGCGCGCATGGGAGTGAGAGAGAGAGGGAGAGTGCGCACGTGGGAATGAGAGAGAGAGCATGCGTGGGATTGAGAGAGAGAGCGCGTGTGGGGGAAAAAGAGAGCGCTCATGGGAGTGAAAGAGACCGCGCGCGTGGGAGTGAGAGAGAAAGTGCAGGTGGGAGTGAGAGACGAAGCACGCATGGGAGTGAGAGAGAGCAGGTGTGGGAATGAGAAAGAGTGCATGCGTGGGAGTGAGAGAGCGATTGCGCATGGGAATGAGATAGATAACACGTGTGTTAGTGAGAGAGAGTGCGCGTGGGAACCAGAGCGAGAGAGTGCGCATGGGAGTGAGAGAGAGAGGGTGTACGTGCGTGGGAGTGAGAGAGAGAGCGCGTGTGCGAATGATAGAGAGAGCGCATGTGGGAGTGAGACAGAGAGCATGCGTGGCAGAATGAGAGAGAGAGTGCTCATGGGTGTGAGAGAGAACGTGCATGGGAGTGAGAGAGAGAGCACGCGTGGGAGTGAGAGAGAGAGTGCGCAAAGGATTGAGAGAGAGACAACGCGCATGGGAGTGAGAGAGAGAGCGTGTGGGAGTGAGAGAGAGAGCGAGCATAGGAGTGAGAGAGAGAGTGCGCGTGGGATTGAGAGAGAGAGAGAGAGAGAGTGCACACATGGGAGTGAGAGAGACAGAGCATGCGTGGGATTGATAGAGAGCGTGCACGTGGCAGTGAGTGAGAGAGCACGCGTGGGAGAGAGAGAGAGCACGTGGGAGTGAGAGAGAGAGCATGCATTTGAGTGAGAGAGAGAGCGCGCGTGGGTTTGAGAGAGAGAGCGTGCATGGGAGTGAGAGAGAACGCATGTGGGAGTGAGAGAGAGACCGCGCATGGGGGTGATAGAGAGAGAGAGTGTGTGTGGGAGTGAGAGATTGAGAGTGTGCGTGGGAGTGAGAGAGAGATCAGGTTTGGGAGTGAGAGCGCGAGCATGCACGTGTGTGATAGAGAGAGAGCATGTGCGGGTGAGAGAGATTGCGTGCCTGGTAGTGATAGAGAACGTGGGGTTGAGGGAGGGAGAGATTCTGCGTGCGTGTAAGAGAGAGTGTGGGAGTGAGAGAGAGTGAGAGTCCGCGTGGGAGTTAGAGACACAATGAGCTTGGGAGTGAGAGCGAGAGTGCACGCATGGGAGTGATAGAGATAGCGCGCATGGGAGAGACATAGAGAGAACACATGTGGAAGTGAGAGAGAGAGCGCGCGTGGGAGTGAGAGTGAAAATGCGCATGGGAGTTAGAGAGATCATGCGCATTAGAGTGAGAGAGAGAGCGCGCATGGGAGTGAGAGAGGGAGCGTGCGTGGGAGTGAGAGAGAATGCATGTGGGAGTGAGAGAGAGAACACGGATGGGAGTGAGAGGGAGAGTGTATGTGGGAGAGAGAGAGACTGCTCATGAGAGTGAGAGAGAGAGCGCGTGGGAGTGAGAGAGAAAGCGCGCGTTGGAGTGAGAGAGAGTGCGCGCATGGGAGTGAGAGTGATAGAGCGTGCTTGGGAGTGAGAGAGAGCGCTCATGGGTGTGAGAGAGATAGAGCACGCGTGGGAGTGAGAGAGAATGCTCATGGGTGTGAGAGAGAGAGGGCGCGTGGGAGTGAGAGAGAATGCACGTGGGAGTGAGAGAGAGAGTGCGCGTGGGAGTGAGATAGAGAGCGCGTGTGGGAGTGATGGAGAAAGTGCGCGTGGGAGAGAGAGAGAGAGTGCGCGTGGGAGTGAGAGAGACAACGCATGTGGCAGTGATGGAAAGCTCGCATGTGGGAGTGAGACAGAGAGCGCGCGTGGGACTGAGAGAGAGAGTGCGCGCATGGGAGTGAGAGAGATAGAGCGCATGTGGGAGAGAGAGAGCACTCATGGGTGTGAGAGAGAGAGCGCGCGTGGGAGTAAGTGAAAGAATGCGCATGTGATTGAGAGAGGGAGCTCGCATGGGAGTGAGAGAGAGCGGGTGTGGGTGTGAGGGAGAGAGCATGCCTGGGAGTGATATAGAGAGCGCGTGTGGGAGAGAGAGAGAGCGGGTTTGGGCATGAGAGCGAGAGCATACATGGGAGTGATAGAGAGACAACGCGTGGGAGTGGGAGAGAGAGCAAGCGTGGGAGTAGAGAGAGAGAGCGCGCTTGGGAGTGAGAGAGAACGTGGGGGTTAGAGAGGGAGAGACTTCAAATGGGAGTAACAGAGAGCGGGGGAGTGAGAGAGAGAGAGTGAGTGTGCGCGTGGGAGTGTGAGAGGCAATGGGCTTGGCAGTGAGAGCGAGAGTGCAAGCATGGGCGTGTCAGAGAGAGAGACCGTGCGTGGGAGTGAGAGAGAGAGGGAGTATGCTTTTGGGAGTGAGAGAGAGAGCGCGCATGTGAATGAGAGAGAGAGTGCGCGTGGGAGTGAGAGAGAGTGCACGTGGGATTGAGAGAGAGAGAACGCACATGGGAGTGAGAGAGAGAGTGTGCATGGGAGTGAGAGAGAGCATGCGCGGAATTGATAGAAAAAGTGTGCACGTGAGTGAGAGAGAGAGCGCCCATGGGAGTGAGAGAGAGAGCGCGTGTGGGAGTGAGAGCGAGAGAGAGAGTGCACACGTGAGAGTGAGAGAGAGAGAGAGCGTGCATGGGATTGAGAGAGAGCACACGCATGGCAGTGAGAGAGAGAAGCGTGTGTGGGAGAGAGAGAGACTGCATGTGGGAGTGAGAGAGACAGAGCGCGCATTTGAGAGTGAGAGCGCGCGTGAGAGTGAGAGAGAGAGCGCGCGTGGGTGTGAGAGAGAGAGCGTGCAAGGGAGTGAGAGGGAGAGTGCACGTGGGAGTGAGAGAGAGAGTGCGCGTGCGAGTGAGAGAGAACGCATGTGGGAGTGAGAGAGAGAGCACGCATGGGTGTGTTAGAGAGATAGAGTGTATGTGGGAGTGAGAGATTGAGAGTGTGCGTGGGAGTGAGAGAGAGTTCCGGTTTGGGAGTGAGAGTGTGAGCATGCATGGGAGTGATAGAAAGAGAGCGCATGGGGGTGAGAGAGAACGCATGTAGGAGTGAGAGAGAGATCGCACAAGGGGGTGATAGAGAGAGAGAGAGAGTGTGCCTGAGAGTGAGATATTGAGAGTGTGCGTGGGAGTGGAGGAGAGATCAGGTTTGGGAGTGAGAGTGTGAACATGCATGGGAGTGATAGAGAGACAGCGCTTGGCTGTGAGAGATAGAGCGCGCGTGGTAGTGAGAGAGAACGTGGGGGTGAGAGAGAGAGAAACAATGCGCTTGGGAGTGAGAGCGAGAGTGCACGCTTGGGAATAATAGAGAGAGCGCGTGAAGGAGAGAGAAAGCAATCGTGGGAGTGACAGATGGAGCAGGAATGGCAGTGAGAGAGAGAGCACGCGTGGGAGTGAGAGAGAAAGTGGGCATGGTAGTGAGAGAGAGCGCGCATGTGGGAGTGAGAGAGAGAGCGTGCGTGGGATTGAGAGAGAGTGCGTGCATGGGAGTGAGAGAGAGAGCACACTTGGGAGTGAGAGAGAAAGCGCACGTGGGAGTGAGAGAGAGAGTGCATGTGGGAGTGAGACAGAAAACACGCATGGGAGTGAGAGGCAGAGCGCGCGCGGGATTAAGTGAGAGAATGAACGTGTGAGTGAGTGAGCATACGTGGGAGTGAGAGAGAGCGGGTGAGGGTGTGAGAGAGTGAGCGTGCTTGGGAGTGATATAGAGAGCGCGCATGGGAGTGAGAGATAGAGAGAGCACAGGTATGAATGAGAGAGAGAGCGCACATGGGAGTGACAGAGAGAGCGTTTGTGGGAGTGATAGAGAGAGAGCGCGTGTGGGAGTGTTAGAGAGAGAGCGCATTGGACTGAGAGAGAGAGCGCGCATGGTAGTGAGAGAGAAAGTGGGTGTGAGAGAGAGAGACTGCGTGTGGGAGAAGGAGAGAGCATGGGAGTGAGAGAGAGAGAGTGAGAGTGTGAGTGGGAGTGAGAGAGACAATGTGCTTGGGAGTGAGAATGAGAGTGCACGCGTGGGAGTGATAGAGAGAGCGCGCATGGGAGTGAGAGCGAGTGTGCGTGGGATTGAGGGAGAGAGCGCGCGTTGGAGTGAGACAGAGAGCGCGCATGTGAGAGAGAGAGTGCTCGTGGTAGTGAGAGAGAAAGTGGGTGTGAGAGAGAGAGAGAGACTGTGCGTGGGAGTGAGAGAGAGAGAACGTGTGGGAGTGAGAGAGAGAGAGCGCGTGGGAGTGAGAGAGAGAGTGGGTTTGGGAAGGAGAGCAAACGCATGCTTGGGAGTGATAGAGAGAGAGTGCGTGGGAGTGAGAGGGAGAGTGAGCGTGGTAGTGAGAGAGAACGTGGGGGTGAAAGAGACAGAGACTGCGCGTGGGAGTAAGATAGAGCGTGGGAGTGAGAGAGAGTGCGGGTGCGCGTGGGAGTAAGAGAGACAATGCGCTTGGGAGTGAGAGAGAACACACGTGGGGGTGAGAGAGAGAGCACACATGGGAATGAGAGAGAGAGCGCGCTTGGGTGTGAGAGAGAACGTGGGGGTGAGAGAGATAGAGACTGCACGTGGGAGTAAGAGAGAACGTGGGAGTGAGAGGGAGAGAGTGAGAGTGCGCTTGGGAGTGAGAGAGACAATGTGCTTGGGAGTGAGAGCGAGAGTGCACGCGTGGGCATGACAGAGAGAGCGACAGTCGGAGTGAGAGAGAGAGCACGCGTGGGCGTGAGAGAGGGAGAGTGTGCACGTGGGAGTGAGAGAGATTGCATGTGTGGGATTGAGAGAGAGCTCGCGTGGGAGTGAGACAGAGAGCGCCCGTGGTAGTGAGAGAGAACATGGGGGTGAGAGAGATAGAGACTGCGCGTTGGAGTAAAAGAAAGTGTGGGAGTGAGAGAGAGTGAGAGTGTGCGTGGGAGTAAAAGAGACAATGTGCTTGGGAGTGAGAGAGAACATACTTGGGAGTGAGAAAGAGAGCACGCATGGGACTGAGAGAGAGAGCACGCCTGGGTGTGGGAGAGAATGCGGGGGTGAGAGAGAGAGACTGCAAGTGGGAGTAAGAGAGAACATAGGAGTGAGAGAGAGTGAGTGAGAGTGTGCATGGGAGTGAGAGAGACAATGCACTTGAGAGTGAGAGAAGAGTGCACGTGTGGGCATGATAGAGAGAGCGAGAGTGGGAGTGAGAGAGAGAGCATGTGTGGGTTTGAGAGAGACCGCGGGTTGGAGTGAGACAGAGAGCACGCGTGGGAGAGAGAGAGGGATCGTGGGTGTGAGAGAGAGAACGCACATGGCAGTGAGAGAGAGAGCGCCCGTGGGAGTGAGAGAGAATGTGCGCGTGCGACTGAGAGAGAGAGCACACGTTGGAGTGAGAGAAAGAACGCACGAAGGAGTAAGTGAGAGATCGCACCTGGGATTGAGAGAGACAGCATGCGTAGGAGTGAGAGAAAGTGGGTGTGGGAGTGAGAAAGAGTGCGTGCGTGGGAGTGATATAGAGAGCGCGCCTGGGAGTGAGAGAGAGAGCGCACATGGAAGTGAGAGAGAGAGTGCATGTGGGTATGAGAGAGAGTGCGCGTGTGAGAGTGAGAGAGAGAACATGTATGTTAGGGAGAGAGAGCATGCGTGGGAATCAGAGAGAGAGCGCGCGTGGGATTGATAGAGAGAGGGAGTACGCACTTGGGAGTGAGAGAGTGAGCGAGCATGTGAATGAGAGAGTGTACGCACATGGGAGTGAGAGAGAGAACGCGCATGGGAGTGAGAGAGAGAGCGCGCGTGGGAATGAGAGAGAGAGTGCGCGTGGGATTGAGAGAGAGAGAACGCACATGGGAGTGAGAGAGAGAGCATGCATGGAAGTGAGAAAGAGAGAGCGTGCATGGGATTGAGAGAGAGCCCGCGCATGTCAGTGAGAGAGAGAGCGTGCTTGGGAGAGAGACAGAGTGCATGTGGGAGTGAGAGAAAGAGCACGTGTGGGAGTGAGAGAGAGCGTGCGCATGGGAGACAGAGAGAGGGAAAGTGTGCTTTTGAGTGAGAGATTGAGAGTGTGCATGTGAGTGAGAGAGAGAGCATGCCTGGGAGTGAGAGAGAGAGAGTGAGTTTGGGAAGGAGAGCAAGCGCATGCATGGGAGTGATAGAGAGAGAGCGCGTGGGAGTGAGAGGGAGAGCGCGCGTGGTAGTGAGAGAGAACGTGGGGGTGAGAGAGATAGAGACTGCGCGTGGGAGTAAGAGAGAGCGTGGGAGTGAGAGAGAGTGCGGGTGCACGTGGGAGTAAGAGAGACAATGCGCTTGGGAGTGAGAGAGAACACACGTGGGAGTGAGAGAGAGAGTACTCATGGGAGTGAGAGAGAGAGCGCGCATGGGAGTGAGAGAGAGAGCGCGCGTGGGAGTGATGGAGAACACACGTGGAAGTGAGAAGGAGAGCACGCGTGTAATTGTGAGAGAACGCATGTGGGAGTGAGAGAGAGAACGTGCATTGGTGTGATAGAGAGGGAGAATGTGCGTGGGAGTGAGAGATTGAGAGTGTGCATGGGAGTGAGAGAGAGATCAGGTTTGGGAGTGAGAGCGCGTGCATGCATGGTTTGATTGAGAGAGAGCATGTGGGGGTCAGAGAGAGAGTGTGCAGGGTAGTGAGAGAGAATGTGGGGCTGAGAGAGAGAGAGACTGCACGTGGGAGTAAGAGAGAGCATGGAAGTAAGATAGAGTGAGAGTGCACGTGGCAGTTAGAGAGACAATGCGCTTAGAAGTGAGAGTGAGAGGGCACGCATGGGAGTGATAGAGAGAGCGCGTGTGGGAGAGTGAGTGAGCACTCGTGGGAGTGAGAGAGATCAAGCACATGGGAGTGAGATAGTGAGTGCGCGTGGGAGTGAGAGAGAAAGCGCGCATGGAAGAGAGAGAGAGCGTGCACGCGGGAGTGAGAGAGAGACCGCGCGTGGGAGTGAGAGAGTACACATGTGGGAGTGAGAGAGAGAGTGCGCATGGGAGTGAGAGAGAGAGCACGCGTGGGGGTGTGAGAGAGAGATAGTTTGCGCACGTGGGAGTGAGACAGAGAGCGCGCGTGGGAGAGAGAGAGAGCGTTCGTGGGAGTGAGAGAGAGACCGCACATGGGAGTGATATAGTGAGTGCGTTTGGAAGACAGAGAGAGAGTGGGTTTGGGAGTGAGAGCGAGAGCATGCATGGGTGTGATAGAGAGAGAGCACGTGGGAGTAAGAGAGAGAGCACGCGTGGGAGAGAGAGAGAGAGCACGCTTGGGAGTGAGACAGAATGTGGGCGTGAGAGAGAGAGAGACTGCATGTGGGAGTAACAGAGAGCTTGGGAATGAGTGAGTGAGAATGAGGGTGCACGTGGGAGTGTGAGAGACAATGGGCTTGGGAGTGAGAGCAAGAGTGCAAGCATGGGCATGATAGAGAGAGCGCGAGTGGGAATGAGAGAGAGAGCGCGCGTGGGAGTGAGAGAGGGAGAGTGCGCACGTGGGAGTGAGAGAGAGTGCATGTGTGCGATGGAGAGACAGCACGCATGGGAGTGAGACTGAGAGCGCGCGTGGGAGAGAGAGAGCGCTCATGGGAGTGAGAGAGAGAGTGCACGTGGCAGTGAGAGAGAGAGCACGCAACGGAGTGAGAGAGAAAATGCGCGTGCGACTGAGAGAGAGAACATGCATGGGAGTGAGAGGGAGAGCGTGTGTGGGAGAGAGAGAGAGTGCTCATGGGAGTGAGAGAGACAACGCACATGGGAGTGAGGGAGAGCACAGGTGGGTGTGAGAGCCGGAGCGTGCTCACGTGGGTGTGAGATAGAATGCATGTGTGGGATTGAGAGAGTGCGCGCACGGGAGTGAGACAGAGAGCGCACGTGGGAGAGAAAGAGAGCGCTCGTGGGTGTGAGAGAGAGAGAGTGCACATGGCAGCGAGAGAGACAGCGTGCTTGGGAGTGAGAGAGAATGTGCGCGTGCAACTGTGAGAGAGAGCACACATTGGAGTGAGAGAAAGAACGCTCGAAGGAGTAAGTGAGAGATCGCACCTGGGATTGAGAGAGACAGCACGCGTAGGAGTGAGAGAAAGTTGTTGTGGGAATGAGAAAGAGTGCGTGCGTGGGAATGATAAAGAGAGCGCACGTGGGAGTGAGTTAGAGAGTGCCCATGGGAGTGAGAGAGAGAGTGCATGTGGGTATGAGAGAGAATGCACGCATGAGAGTGAGAGAGCTAACATGTATGGTAGTGAGAGAGAGCATGCGTGGGAGTGAGAGAGAGAGTGCGCATGTGAATGAGAGAGAGTGCGTGCGTGGGAGTGAGAGAGAGAATGCGTGTGGCAGAATGAGCAAGAGAGCCACGTGGGTGTGAGAGACAGAGCGTGCATGGGAGTGAGAGAGAGAGCGCGCATGGGAGTGAGAGAGAGTGCGCGTGGGATTGAGAGTGAGAGAACGCACATGGGAGTGAGAGAGAGAGCACGCGTGGGAGTGAGAGAGACAATGTGCTTGGGAGTGAGAATGAGAGTGCACGCGTGGGAATGATAGAGAGTGCGCGCATGGGAGTGAGAGCGAGTGTGCATGGGATTGAGAGAGAGAGCGCGCGTTGGAATGAGACAGAGAGCGCGCGTGGGAGAGAGAGTGTTCGTGGTAGTGAGAGAGAATGTGGGTGTGAGAGAGAGAGACTGTGCATGGGAGTGAGAGAGAGAGCACGTGTGGGAGTGCGAGAGAAAGCGCGCGTGGGAGTGAGAGAGAGAGCGTGCATGGGAGTGAGAGAGAGAGCGCACAGGAAATTGAGAGAGAGAGCGTGCATGGGAGTGAGAGAGTGAGCGTGCATGGACTTGAGATAGAGAGTGCACATGGGAGTGAGAGAGAGTGTGCGTGGGAATGAGAGAAAGAGCATGTGTGGGAGTGAGAGAAGAGAGCGGGCATGGTAGTGAGAGAGGGAGTGCGCGTGGGAGTGATGGAGAACACACGTGGAAGTGAGAAGGAGAGCACGCGTGTAATTGTGAGAGAACGCATGTGGGAGTGAGAGAGAGAGCGTGCATGGGTTTGATAGAGAGTGAGAATGTACGTGGGAGTGAGAGATTGAGAGTGTGCATGGGAGTGAGAGAGAGATCAGGTTTGGGAGTGAGAGCGCGTGCATGCATGGTTTGATTGAGAGAGGGCATGTGGGGGTGAGAGAGGGAGCGTGCAGGGTAGTGAGAGAGAATGTGGGGTTGAGAGAGAGAGAGACTGCGTGTGGGAGTAAGAGAGAGCGTGGGAGTAAGGTAGAGTGAGAGTGCGCGTGGGAGTTAGAGCGACAATGTGCTTAGGAGTGAGAGTGAGAGGGCACGCATGGGAGTGATAGAGAGAGCGCGCGTGGGAGAGTGAGAGAGATCGCGCGTGGGAGAAAGAGAGAACACATGTGGGAGTGAGAGAGAGAGTGCGCATGGGAGTGAGAGAGAGAGCTCGCGTGGGATTGAGAGAGAGAGAGAGTTTGCGCACATGGGAGGGAGAGAGAGAGCGCGCGTGGAAGTGAGAGAGAGCATTCGTGGGTAAGAGAGAGAGACCGCGCATCGGTGTGAGACAGAGAGCGCACGTGGGAGTGATAGAGAAAGCGCGCATGGGAGTGAGAGAGAGCGCGCGAATGGGAGTGAGTGAGAGAGTGTGCGTGGGAGTGAAACAGAGCGCGCGTGGGAGTGAGAGAGAGAGCGCGCGTGGGAATGAGAGAGACAATGTGCTTGGGAGTGAGAATGAGAGTGCACGCGTGGGAATGATAGAGAGTGCGCGCATGGGAGTGAGAGCGAGTGTGCATGGGATTGAGAGAGAGCGCGCATTAAAGTGAGACAGAGAGCGCGCGTGGGAGAGAGACTGCTCGTGGTAGTGAGAGAGAAAGTGGGTGTGAGAGAGAGAGACTGTGCGTTGGAATGAGAGAGAGAGCACGTGTGGCAGTGTGAGAGAGAGCGCGCGTGGGAGTGAGAGAGAGAGCGCACGTGGGAGTGAGAGAGAGAGCGCGCAGGAAAGTGAGAGAGAGAGCGCGCATGGGAGTGAGAGAGCGAGCATGCGTAGGTGTGATAGAGAAAGTGGGTGTGAGAGAGAAAGAGACTTGAGATAGAGAGTGTGCATGGGAGTGAGTGAGAACGTACGTGGGAGTGAGAGAAAGAGCAGGTGTGGGAGTCAGAGAAGAGAGCGGGCATGGTAGTGAGAGAGAGCGCGCGCGTGGAAGGGAGACAGAGAGCATGTGTGGGACTGAGAGGGAGAGAGCGCGCATGGGAGTGAGAGAGAGAGCGCGCGTGGGAGTGATGGAGAAAACACGTGGAAGTGAGAAGGAGAGCACGCATGTAATTGTGAGAGAACGCATGTGGGAGTGAGAGAGAGAGCATACATGGGTGTGAAAGAGAGAGAGCACGTGGGAATAAGAGAGAGAGCACGCGTGGGAGAGAGAGACAGAGCACGCTTGGGAGTGAGAGAGAACGTGGGCGTGAGAGAGAGAGAGACTGCATGTGGGAGTAACAGAGAGCTTGGGAATGAGAGAGTGAGAATGAGGGTGCGCGTGGGAGTGTGAGAGACAATGGGCTTGGGAGTGAGAGCGAGAGTGCAAGCATGGGCATGATAGAGAGAGCGCGAGTGGGAGTGAGAGAGAGAGCGCGCGTGGGAGTGAGAGAGGGAGAGTGCGCACGTGGGAGTGAGAGAGAGTGCATGTGTGCGATGGAGAGACAGCGCGCATGGGACTGAGACTGAGAGCACGCGTGGGAGAGAGAGAGCGCTCATGGGAGTGAGAGAGAGAGCGCACGTGGCAGTGAGAGAGAGAGCACGCATGGGAGTGAGAGAGAAAATACGAGTGCGACTGAGAGAGAGAACATGCATGGGAGTGAGAGGGAGAGCGTGTGTGGGAGAGAGAGAGAGTGCTCATGGGAGTGAGAGAGACAGCGTGCTTGGGAGTGAGAGAGAACGTGCGCATGCAACTGAGAGTCAGCACACATTGGAGTGAGAGAAAGAACGCTCGAAGAAGTAAGTGAGAGATCACACCTGGGATTGAGAGAAACAGCACACGTAGGAGTGAGAGAAAGTGGGTGTGGAAGTGAGAAAGAGTGCGTGCGTGGGAATGATATAGAGAGCACACGTGGGAGTGAGTGCGCGCATGGGAGTGAGAGAGTGAGCGCGTGTGTTAGTGAGTTAGAGAGCACCCATGGGAGTGAGAGAGAGAGTGCATGTGGGTATGAGAGAGAATACACGCATGAGAGTGAGAGAGCTAACATGTATGGTAATGAGAGAAAGCATGCGTGGGAGTGAGAGAGAGAGGGAGTATGCATTTGGGAGTGAGAGAGAGAGAGCGCGCATGTGAATGAGAGAGAGTGCGTGCATGGGAGTGAGAGACAGAACGCGTGTGGCAGAATGAGCAAGAGAGCCACGTGGGTGTGAGACAGAGCGCGCATGGGAGTGAGAGAGAGAGCGCGCGTGGGAGCGTGAGAGAGTGCGTGCGGGATTGAGAGTGAGAGAACGCGCATGGGAGTGAGAGAGAGAGCGCGCATGGGAGTGAGAGAGAGCGTGCATGTGGGATTGAGAGAGACCGAGCCTGCATGGGATTGAGAGAGAGAGCGCGCATGGAAGTGGGAGAGAGAGCCCACACGGAATTGAGAGAAAAAGAGTGCATGTGAGTGAGAGAGAGAGCGCGTGTGGGAGTGAGAGAGAGAGAGAGAGAGTGCACACATGAGATTGAGAGAGAGAGAGCGTGCATGCGATTGAGAGAGAGCGCACGCCTGGCAGTGAGAGAGAGAAGCGCACGTGGGAGAGAGACAGAGTGCATGTGGGAGTGAGAGAGACAGACCGCACATTTGAGAGCGAGAGAGAGTGCGTGTGGGAGTGAGAGAGAGAGCGCGCGTGGGTGTGAGAGAGAGAGCGCGCAAGGGAGTGAGAAGGAGAGTGCACTTGGGAGTGAGAGAGAGAGTGCCCGTGCGAGTGAGAGAGAATGCATGTGGGAGTGAGAGAGAGAGCGCGCATTGGTGTGATAGAGAGAAAGAGTGTACGTGGGAGTGAGAGATTGAGAGTGTGCATGGGAGTGAGAGAGAGTTCGGGTTCGGGATTGAGAGCGCGAGCATGCATGGGAGTGATAGAAAGAGAGCGCATGGGGGTGAGAGAGAACGCATGTAGGAGTGAGAGAGAGATTGCACATGGGGGTGATAGAGAGAGAGAGTGTGCATGGGATTGAGAGAGAGCGCACACACGGCAGTGAGAGAGAGATGCGCACGTGGGACAGAGAGAGACTGCATGTGGGAGTGAGATAGACAGAGCGCGCATTTGAGAGCGAGAGAGAGCACGCGTGGGAGTGGGCGAGACAGCATGCGCGGAACTGAGAGAAAAAGCGTGCATTTGAGTGAGAGAGAGAGCACGCGTGGGAGTGAGAGAGAGAGTGCATACGTGGGAGTGAGTGAGAGAGAGCGTGCATGGGATTGAGAGAGAGCCCGCGCGTGTCAGTGAGAGAGAGACCGCGCGTGGGAGAGAGACAGAGTGCATGTGGGAGTGAGAGAGACAGACCGCGCATTTGAGAGCGAGAGAGAGCGCGCGTGGGAGTGAGAGAGAGAGCGCGCGTGGGTGTGAGAGAGAGAGTGCGCAAGGGAGTGAGAGGGAGAGTGCGCGTGGGAGTGAGAGAGAGAGTGCACATGCGAGTGACAGAGAACGCATGTGGGAGTGAGAGATAGAGCGCGCATGGGGGTGATAGAGAGAGAGAGTGTACGTGGGAGTGAGAGATTGAGAGTTTGCGTGGGAGTGAGAGAGAGTTCGGGTTTGGGAGTGAGAGCGCGAGCATGCATGGGATTGATAGAGAGAGTGCGCATGGGGGTGAGAGAGAACACAAGTAGGAGTGTGAGAGAGATCGCGCATGGGGGTGATAGAGAGAGAATGTGCGTGGGAGTGAGAGATTGAGAGTGTGCGTGGGAGTGAGAGAGAGATCAGGTTTGGGAGTGAGAGCGCGTGCATGCATGGTTTGATTGAGAGAGAGCATGTGGGGGTCAGAGAGAGAGTGTGCAGTGTAGTGAGAGAGAATGTGTGGCTGAGAGAGAGAGACACTGCGCGTGGGAGTAAGAGAGAGCGTGGGAGTAAGATAGAGTGAGAGTGCACGTGGGAGTTAGAGAGACAATGCACTTAGGAGTGAGAGTGAGAGGGCACGCATGGGAGTGATAGAGAGAGGGCACGTGGGAGAGTGAGTGAGCACTCGTGGGAGTGAGAGAGATCGAGCGCATGGGAGTGAGATAGAGAGTGCGCGTGGGAGTCAGAGAGAAAGTGCGCATGGAAGTGAGAGAGAGCGTGCGCACGGGAGTGAGAGAGAGAGCGCGCTTGGGAGTGAGAGAGAACACATGTGGGAGTGAGAGAGTGAGTGCGCATGGGAGTGAGAGAGAGAGCATGCGTGGGTGTGAGAGAGAGATAGTTTGCGCACGTGGGAGTGAGACAGAGAGCGCGCGTGGGAGAGAGAGAGAGCGTTCGTGGGAGTGAGAGAGAGACCGCGCATGGGAGTGATATAGTGAGCGCGTTTGGGAGACAGAGAGAGAGTGGGTTTGGGAGTGAGAGTGAGAGCATGCATGGGTGTGATAGAGAGAGAGCACTTGGGAGTAAGAGAGAGAGCATGCGTGGGAGAGAGAGAGAGAGCACGCTTGGGAGTGAGAGAGAATGTGGGCGTGAGAGAGAGAGAGACTGCATGTGGGAGTAACAGAGAGCTTGGGAATGAGAGAGTGAGAATGAGGGTGCGCGTGGGAGTGTGAGAGACAATGGGCTTGGGAGTGAGAGCAAGAGTGCAAGCATGGGCATGATAGAGAGAGCGCGAGTGGGAGTGAGAGAGAGAGCGCGCGTGGGAGTGAGAGAGGGAGAGTTTGCGCATGGGAGTGAGAGAGAGTGCATGTGTGGGATGGAGAGACAGCGTGCATGGGAGTGAGACTGAGAGCACGCGTAGGAGAGAGAGAGCGCTCATGGGAGTGAGAGAGAGAGTGCACGTGGCAGTGAGAGAGAGAGCACGCATGGGAGTGAGAGAGAAAATGTGCGTGCGACTGAGAGAGAGAACATGCATGGGAGTGAGAGGGAGAGCGTGTGTGGGAGAGAGAGAGAGTGCTCATGGGAGTGAGAGAAACAACGCACATGGGAGTGAGGGAGAGCACGGGTGGGCGTGAGAGCGGGAGCGTGCGCACGTGGGTGTGAGATAGAATGCATGTGTGGGATTGAGAGAGTGCGCGCACGGGAGTGAGACAGAGAGCGCACGTGGGAGAGAAAGAGAGCGCTCGTGGGTGTGAGAGAGAGAGAGTGCACATGGCAGCGAGAGAGACAGCGTGCTTGGGAGTGAGAGAGAACGTGCGCGTGCAACTGAGAGAGAGAGCACACATTGGAGTGAGAGAAAGAACGATCGAAGGAGTAAGTGAGAGATCGCACCTGGGATTGAGAGAGACAGCACACGTAGGAGTGAGAGAAAGTGGGTGTGGAAGTGAGAAAGAGTGCGTGGGTGGGAATGATATAGAGAGCACACGTGGGAGTGAGAGCGCGCATGGGAGTGAGAGAGTGAGTGCGTGTGTTAGTGAGTTAGAGAGCGCCCATGGGAGTGAGAGAGAGAGTGCATGTGGGTATGAGAGAGAATACACGCATGAGAGTGAGAGAGCTAACATGTATGGCAGTGAGAGAAAGCATGCGTGGGAATCAGAGAGAGAGAGCACGCGTGGGAGTGAGAGAGAGAGGGAGTATGCATTTGGGAGTGAGAGAGAGAGCGCGCATGTGAATGAGAGAGAGTGCGTGCATGGGAGTGAGAGACAGAACGCGTGTGGCAGAATGAGCAAGAGAGCCACGTGGGTGTGAGACAGAGCGCGCATGGGAGTGAGAGAGAGAGCGCGCGTGGGAGTGTGAGAGAGTGCGTGCGGGATTGAGAGTGAGAGAACGCGCATGGGAGTGAGAGAGAGAGCGCGCATGGGAGTGAGAGAGAGCGCGCATGTGTGATTGAGAGAGACAGAGCCCGCATGGGATTGAGAGAGAGAGCGTGCATGGAAGTGGGAGAGAGAGCCCACGCGGAATTGAGAGAAAAAGAGTGCATGTGAGTGAGAGAGAGAGCGCGCGTGGGAGTGAGAGAGAGAGAGAGAGAGAGTGCACACATGAGATTGAGAGGGAGAGAGCGTGCATGCGATTGAGAGAGAGCGCACGCCTGGCAGTGAGAGAGAGAAGCGCACGTGGGAGAGAGACAGAGTGCATGTGGGAGTGAGAGAGACAGACCGCGCATTTGAGAGCGAGAGAGAGCGCGCGTGGGAGTGAGAGAGAGAGCGCGCGTGGGTGTGAGAGAGAGAGCATGCAAGGGAGAGAGAGGGAGAGTGCACTTGGGAGTGAGAGAGAGAGTGCACGTGCGAGTGAGAGAGAATGCATGTGGGAGTGAGAGAGAGAGCGCGCATGGATGTGATAGAGAGATAGAGTGTACGTGGGAGTGAGAGATTGAGGGTGTGCATGGGAGTGAGAGAGAGTTCGGGTTTGGGAGTGAGAGCGCGAGCATGCATGGGAGTGATAGAAAGAGAGCGCATGGGGTGAGAGAGAACGCATGTAGGAGTGAGAGAGAGATTGCACATGGGGGTGATAGAGAGAGAGAGTGTGCATGGGATTGAGAGAGAGCGCACACACGGCAGTGAGAGAGAGATGCGCACGTGGGAGAGAGAGAGACTGCATGTGGGAGTGAGATAGACAGAGCGCGCATTTGAGAGCGAGAGAGAGCGCACGTGGGAGTTGGTGAGACAGCATGCGCGGAATTGAGAGAAAAAGAGTGCATTTGAGTGAGAGAGAGAGCGCGCGTGGGAGTGAGAGAGAGAGTGCATATGTGGGAGTGAGTGAGAGAGAGCGTGCATGGGATTGAGAGAGAGCCCGCGCGTGTCAGTGAGAGAGAGACCGCGCGTGGGAGAGAGACAGAGTGCATGTGGGAGTGAGAGAGACAGACCGCGCATTTGAGAGCGAGAGAGAGTGCGCGTGGGAGTGAGAGAGAGAGCGTGCGTGGGTGTGAGAGAGAGAGTGTGCAAGGGAGTGAGAGGGAGAGTGCGCGTGGGAGTGAGTGAGAGAGTGCACGTGCGAGTGACAGAGAACGCATGTGGGAGTGAGAGATAGAGCGCGCATGGGGGTGATAGAGAGAGAGAGTGTACGTAGGAGTGAGAGATTGAGAGTTTGCGTGGGAGTGAGAGAGAGTTCGGGTTTGGGAGTGAGAGCGCGAGCATGCATGGGATTGATAGAGAGAGTGCGCATGGGGGTGAGAGAGAACACAAGTAGGAGTGTGAGAGAGATCGCGCATTGGGGTGATAGAGAGAGAATGTGCGTGGGAGTGAGAGATTGAGAGTGTGCGTGGGAGTGGGGGTGAGATTGGGTTTGGGAGTGAGAGTGCAAGCATGCATGGGAGTGATAGAGAGAGAGCACTTGGGTGTGAGAGAGAGAGCGCACGTGGTAGTGAGAGAGAACGTGGGGGTGAGAGAGAGAGAGACAATGCGCTTGGGAGTGAGAGCGAGTGTGCACGCATGGGAGTGATAGAGAGAGCGCGCGTGGCAGTGAGAGAGAGAGCACACGTGGGAGTGAGAGAGAAAGCGGGCATGGTAGTGAGAGAGAGCGCGCGCGTGGCCTTGAGAGAGAGAGCATGCATGGGAGTGAGAGAGAGAGCACGCGTGGGAGTGAGAGAGAGAGCGCGCGTGGGATTGTGAGAGAACGCATGTGGGAGTGATAGAGAGAGCATGCATGGGAGTGATAGAGAGTGAGCATGTGGGCGTGAGAGAGAGCACGCAGGGTAGTGAGAGAGAATGTGGGGTTGAGAGAGAGAGAGACTGCGCGTGGGAGTAAGAGAGAGCGTGGGAGTGAGAGAGAGTGAGAGTGCGCGTGGGTGTTCAAGAGACAATGCGCTTGGGAGTGAGAGCGAGAGGGCACGCATGGGAGTGATAGAGAGAGCACACATGGGAGAGAGAGCGCTCGTGGGAGTGAGTGTGAGCGAGCGCAAGGGAGTGAGATAGAGAGTGCGCGTGGGAGTGAGAGAGAATGCGCGCATGGAAGTGAGAGAGAACGCGCGCGTGGGAGTGAGAGAGAGAGTGCGCGTGGGAGTGAGAGAGAACACATGTGGGAGTGAGAGAGAGAGTGCGCATGGGAGTGAGAGAGAGAGCGTGCGAGTGAGTGAGAGAGAGAGATTGCCCACGTGGGAGTGAGACAGAGAGCACGCGTGGGAGAGAGAGAGAGCACTCGTGGGAGTGAGAGAGAGACCGCGCATGGGAGTGAGACAGAGAGCCCGCATGGGAGTGAGAGAGAGCGCGCGAGTGGGAGTGATTGAGAGAGTGCGCATGTGAGTGAGAGAGAGAGAGACCGCGCGTGGGAGTAAGAGAGAGAGAGCGCGCATGGGAGTGAGAGAGAGAGCCTGCATGGGAGTGAGAGAGAACACATGTGGGAGTGAGAGAGAGAGTGCGCAAGGGACTGAGAGAGAGAGCACGCGTGGGAGTGAGAGAGAGAGAGATTGCGCATGTGGTAGTGAGACAGAGAGTGCATGTGGGAGAGAGAGAGAGTGCTCGTGGGAGTGAGAGAGAGACCGCGCATGGGTGTGAGACAGAGAGCGCGTGTGGTTTGAGAGAGAACACACGTAGAAGTGAGAGAGAGAGCGTGCATGGGAGTGAGAGAGAGAGAGAGATTGCGCTCATGGAAGTGAGAGAGAGACCGCACATGGGATTGAGACAGAGAGCACACGTGGGAGTGAGAAAGAGAGCGCATGTGGGACAGAGAGATAGCGCTCATGGGAGTGAGAGAGAGAGCGCGCTTTGGAGTTGGCGCGAGAGTGTGCGTGGGAGTGAGAGAGTGGCTGTGGGTATCAGAGCAAGAGCATGTGTGGGAGTGATATAGATAGCACGTGTGGGAGTGAGAGATAGAGCGACCACACGTTTGAGTGAAAGAGAGAGAGCGTGCATGGGAGTGAGAGAGATAGCGCGCGTGGGTGTCAGAGAGAACGCACGAGGGAGTGAGAGAGAGAGCGCGTGTGGGAGTGAGAGAGAGAGGGAGAGTGCACACATGGGAATGAGAGAGAGAGCATGCGTGGGATTGAGAGAGAGAGCGTGTGTGGGGAAAAAAGAGAGCGCTCATGGGAGTGAGAGAGAGTGCGCGCATGGGAGTGAAAGAAAAAGTGCATGTGGGTGTTAGAGAGAGCGCGCGCATGGGAGTGAGAGAGAGCACGTGTGTGGGAGTGAAAGAGAGAGCACACATGGGAGTAAGTGAGAGAACCCGCATGGGAGTGAGAGAGATCTGCTGTGGGAGTGAGAGAGTGCATACATGGGAGTGATATAGAGAGCGCGTGTGGGATTGAGAGAGAGAGCGTGTGTGGGAGTGGGAGAGAAAGTGCACATGGGAGTGAGAGAGAGCGCACCCGTGGGAATGAGTGAGAACGCGTGCGGGAGTGAGAGCGAGAGAGCACGCATGGGAGTGAGAGAGAGCACGTGCGTGGGAGTGATATAGAGAGCGCGTGTGGGATTGAGAGAGAGAGCGTGTGTGGGAGTGGGAGAGAAAGTGCACATGGGAGTGAGAGAGAGCGCACCCGTGGGAATGAGTGAGAACGCGTGTGGGAGTGAGAGCGAGAGAGCACGCATGGGAGTGAGAGAGAGCACGTGCGTGGGAGTGAGAGAGAGAGCGCGTGTGGGAGTGGGATAGAAAGAGCGCACCCGTGGGAATGAGTGAGAACGCGTGTGGGAGTGAGAGCGAGAGAGCACGCATGGGAGTGAGAGAGAGCACGTGCGTGGGAGTGAGAGAGAGAGCGCGTGTGGGAGTGGGATAGAAAGAGTGCACACGTGGGTGTGAGAGAGAGAGAGCGTGTGTGGGATTGAGAGAGTGCGAGCACGTGGCAGTGAGAGAGAGAGTGCACATAGGAGAGAGAGAGAGTGCACAGAGAGCGCATTTGAGTGAGAGTGAGAGCGCACGTGGGAGTGAGAGAGACCGCTTTTGGGTGTGAGAGAGAGAGCACGCATGGTAGTGAGAGGGAGAGTACGCATGGGAGTGAGAGAGAGAGCGCACGTGGGAGTGAGAGAGAATGCATGTGGTAGAGAGAGAGAGACCGTGCATGGGGGTAATAGAGAGAGAGATTGTATGTGGAAGTGAGAGATTAAGAGTGTGCATGGGAGTGAGAGAGAGATCGGGTTTGGGAGTGAGAGCGCGAGCATGCATGTGAGTGATAGAGAGAGAGCGCGTGGGGGTGAGAGAGAGAGTGTGCGTGGTAGTGAGAGAGAACGTGGGGGTGAGAGAGAGAGACTGTGCATGGGAGTAAGAGAGAGCGTGGTAGTGAGAGAGGGTGAGAGTGCGCGTGGGAGTTAGAGATACAATGCACTTGGGAGTGAGAGCGAGAGTGCACGCATGGGAGTGATAGAGAGAGCGCTCGTGGGAGTGAGAGAGAGACCGCACATGGGAGTGAGACAGAGAGTGCACGTGTGTGTGAGAGAAAGAGAGAGATTGCGCACATGGGAGTGAGACAGAGAGCGCGCGTGGGAGAGAGAGAGATCACTCGTGGGAGTGAGAGAAGACCGCGCATGGGAGTGAGACAGAGACCGCGCATGGGAGTGAGAGAGAACACACGTGGGAGTGAGAGAGAGAGCACACATGGGAGTGAGAGAGAGTGCAAATGGGAGTGAGAGAGAGAGGAGTTTGCGCACATGGGAGTGAGACAGAGAGCGCGCGTGGGAGAGAGAGAGATCACTCGTGGGAGTCAGAGAGAGACCGCGCATGGGAGTGAGACAGAGAGCGCGTGTGGGAGTGAGAGACAACACACGTGGGAGTGAGAGAGAGAGCACGCATGGGAGTGAGAGAGAGAGCGCACATGGGAGTGAGAGAGAGAGAGATTGCTCTCTTGGGAGTGAGAGAGAGACTACGCATGGGATTGAGACAGAGAGCGCACGTGGGAGTGAGACAGAGAGCGCGTGTGGGACAGAGAGATAGCGCTCATGGGAGTGAGAGAGAGAGCACGCGTTGGAGTTGGAGGCAGAGTACGCATGGTAGTGAGAGAGCTGCTGTGGGTATCAGAGTGAGAGCATGTGTGGGAGTGATATAGATAGCACGTGTGGGTGTGAGAGATAGAGAGAGCACACGTTTGAGTGAGAGAGAGAGAGCGCGCATGGGACTGAGAGAGAGAGCACGCGTGGGATTGAGAGTGAGAGAACGCACATGGGAGTGAGAGAGAGAGCGCGCGTGGGAGTGAGAGAGACAATGTGCTTGGGAGTGAGAATGAGAGTGCACGCGTGGGAATGATAGAGAGTGCGCGCATGGGAGTGAGAGCAAGTGTGCATGGGATTGAGAGAGAGAGCGCGCATTGGAATGAGACAGAGAGCGTGCGTGGGAGAGAGAGTGCTCGTGGTAGTGAGAGAGAAAGTGGGTGTGAGAGAGAGAGACTGTGCGTGGGAGTGAGAGAGAGAGCACATGTGGGAGTGCGAGAGAGATAGTTTGCGCACGTGGGAGTGAGACAGAGAGCGCGCGTGGGAGAGAGAGAGAGCATTCGTGGGAGTGAGAGAGAGACCGCGCATGGGAGTGATATAGTGAGCGTGTTTGGGAGACAGAGAGAGAGTGGGTTTGGGAGTGAGAGCGAGAGCATGCATGGGTGTGATAGAGAGAGAGCACGTGGGAGTAAGAGAGAGAGCACGCGTGAGATTGAGAGTGAGAGAACGCACATGGGAGTGAGAGAGAGAGCGCGCGTGGGAGTGAGAGAGACAATGTGCTTGGGAGTGAGAATGAGAGTGCACGCGTGGGAATGATAGAGAGTGCGCGCATGGGAGTGAGAGCGAGTGTGCATGGGATTGAGAGACAGAGCGCGCATTGGAATGAGACAGAGAGCGCGCGTGGGAGAGAGAGTGCTCGTGGTAGTGAGAGAGAAAGTGGGTGTGAGAGAGAGAGACTATGCGTGGGAGTGAGAGAGAGAGCACATGTGGGAGTGCGAGAGAGAGCACGCGTGGGAGTGAGAGAGAGAGTGCGCATGGGAGTGAGAGAGAGAGCGCGCAGGAAAGTGAGAGAGAGAGCGCGCATGGGAGTGAGAGAGAGAGCGTGCATGGACTTGAGATAGAGAGTGCGCATGGGAGTGAGAGAGAGCGTACATGGGAGTGAGAGAAAGAGCATGTGTGGTAGTCAGAGAAGAGAGCAGGCATGGTAGTGAGAGAGAGCGCACGTGTGGAAGGGAGAGAGAGAGCATGTGTGGGAGTGAGAGATAGAGCGCGCATGGGAGTGAGAGAGAGAGCGCGCGTGGGAGTGATGGAGAACACACGTGGAAGTGAGAAGGAGAGCATGCGTGTAATTGTGAGAGAACGCATGTGGGAGTGAGAGAGAGAGTGTGCATGGGTTTGATAGAGAGGGAGAATGTGCGTGGGAGTGAGAGATTGAGAGTGTGCATGGGAGTGAGAGAGAGATCAGGTTTGGGAGTGAGAGCGCGTGCATGCATGGTTTGATTGAGAGAGGGCATGTGGCGGTGAGAGAGGGAGCGTGCAGGGTAGTGAGAGAGAATGTGGGGTTGAGAGAGAGAGAGACTGTGCGTGGGAGTAAGAGAGAGCGTGGGAGTAAGATAGAGTGAGAGTGCACGTGGGAGTTAGAGAGACAATGCGCTTAGGAGTGAGAGTGAGAGGGCACGCATAGGAATGATAGAGAGAGCGCGCGTGGGAGAGTGAGTGAGCACTCGTGGGAGTGAGAGAGAGTGAGCGCATGGGAGTGAGATAGAGAGTGCGCGTGGGAGTGAGAGAGAAAGCGCACATGGAAGTGAGAGAGAGCGTGCGCGTGGGAGTGAGAGAGAGATCGGGCGTGGAAGTGAGAGAGAACACATGTGGGAGTGAGAGAGAGAGTGCGCATGGGAGTGAGAGAGAGAGAGAGTTTGTGCACATGGGAGTGAGACAGAGAGCGCGCGTGGAAGTGAGAGAGAGCGTTCGTGGGAAAGAGAGAGAGACCCCGCATCGGTGTGGGACAGAGAGCGCGCGTGGGAGTGAGAGAGAAAGCGCGCATAGGAGTGAGAGAGAGCGCGCAAATGGGAGTGAGTGAGAGAGTGTGCGTGGGAGTGAAACAGAGAGCACGCGTGGGAGTGAGAGAGAGAGCGCGCGTGGGAGTGAGAGAGACAATGTGCTTGGGACTGAGAATGAGAGTGCACGTGTGGGAATGATAGAGAGTGCGCGCATGGGAGTGAGAGCGAGTGTGCATGGGATTGAGAGAGAGAGCGCGCAATGGAGTGAGATAGAGAGCGCGCGTGGGAGAGTGACTGATCGTGGTAGTGAGAGAGAAAGTGGGTGTGAGAGAGAGAGACTGTGCGTGGGAATGAGAGAGAGAGCACGTGTGGCAGTGCGAGAGAGAGCGCGCGTGGGAGTGAGAGAGAGAGCGCGCGTGGGAGTGAGAGAGAAAGCGCGCAGGAAAGTGAGAGAGAGAGCGCGCATGGGAATGAGAGAGCAAGCGCGCGTAGGTGTGATAGAGAAAGTGGGTGTGAGAGAGAGAGACTGCGCATGGGAGTGAGAGAGAGAGCGTGCATAGACTTGAGATAGAGAGTGCGCATGGGAGTGAGAGAGAACGTACGTGGGAGTGAGAGAAAGAGCATGTGTGGGAGTCAGAGAAGAGAGCGGGCATGGTAGTGAGAGAGAGCGCGCACTTGGAAGGGAGACAGAGAGCATGTGTGGGAGTGAGAGGGAGAGAGCGCGCATGGGAGTGAGAGAGAGAGCGCGCGTGGGAGTGATGGAGAACACACGTGGAAGTGAGAAGGAGAGCACGCGTGTAATTGTGAGAGAACGCATGTGGGAGTGAGAGAGAGAACGTGCATTGGTGTGATAGAGAGGGAGAATGTGCGTGGGAGTGAGAGATTGAGAGTGTGCATGGGAGTGAGAGAGAGATCAGGTTTGGGAGTGACAGCGCGTGCATGCATGGTTTGATTGAGAGAGAGCATGTGGGGGTCAGAGAGAGAGTGTGCAGGGTAGTGAGAGAGAATGTGGGGCTGAGAGAGAGAGAGACTGCGCGTGGGAGTAAGAGAGACCATGGGAGTAAGATAGAGTGAGAGTGCACGTGGGAGTTAGAGAGACAATCCGCTTAGAAGTGAGAGTGAGAGGGCACGCATGGGAGTGATAGAGAGAGCGCGTGTGGGAGAGTGAGTGAGCACTCGTGGGAGTGAGAGAGATCAAGCACATGGGAGTGAGATAGTGAGTGCGCGTGGGAGTGAGAGAGAAAGCGCGCATGGAAGAGAGAGAGAGCGTGCACGCGGGAGTGAGAGAGAGACCGCGCGTGGGAGTGAGAGAGTACACATGTGGGAGTGAGAGAGAGAGTGCGCATGGGAGTGAGAGAGAGAGCACGCGTGGGGGTGTGAGAGAGAGATAGTTTGCGCACGTGGGAGTGAGACAGAGAGCGCGCGTGGGAGAGAGAGAGAGCGTTCGTGGGAGTGAGAGAGAGACCGCACATGGGAGTGATATAGTGAGTGCGTTTGGGAGACAGAGAGAGAGTGGGTTTGGGAGTGAGAGCGAGAGCATGCATGGGTGTGATAGAGAGAGAGCACGTGGGAGTAAGAGAGAGAGCACGCGTGGGAGAGAGAGAGAGAGCACGCTTGGGAGTGAGACAGAATGTGGGCGTGAGAGAGAGAGAGACTGCATGTGGGAGTAACAGAGAGCTTGGGAATGAGTGAGTGAGAATGAGGGTGCACGTGGGAGTGTGAGAGACAATGGGCTTGGGAGTGAGAGCAAGAGTGCAAGCATGGGCATGATAGAGAGAGCGCGAGTGGGAGTGAGAGAGAGAGCACGCGTGGGAGTGAGAGAGGGAGAGTGCGCACGTGGGAGTGAGAGAGAGTGCATGTATGCGATGGAGAGACAGCACGCATGGGAGTGAGACTGAGAGCGCACGTGGGAGAGAGAGAGCGCTCATGGGAGTGAGAGAGAGAGTGCACGTGGCAGTGAGAGAGAGAGCACGCAACGGAGTGAGAGAGAAAATGCGCTTGCGACTGAGAGAGAGAACATGCATGGGAGTGAGAGGGAGAGCGTGTGTGGGAGAGAGAGAGTGTGCTCATGGGAGTGAGAGAGACAACGCACATGGGAGTGAGGGAGAGCACAGGTGGGTGTGAGAGCCGAAGCGTGCTCACGTGGGTGTGAGATAGAATGCATGTGTGGGATTGAGAGAGTGCGCGCACGGGAGTGAGACAGAGGGCGCACGTGGGAGAGAAAGAGAGCGCTCGTGGGTGTGAGAGAGAGAGAGTGCACATGGCAGCGAGAGAGACAGCGTGCTTGGGAGTGAGAGAGAATGTGCGCGTGCAACTGTGAGAGAGAGCACACATTGGAGTGAGAGAAAGAACGCTCGAAGGAGTAAGTGAGAGATCGCACCTGGGATTGAGAGAGACAGCACACTTAGGAGTGAGAGAAAGTGGGTGTGGAAGTGAGAAAGAGTGCGTGCGTGGGAATGATATAGAGAACACACGTGGGAGTGAGAGCGCGCATGGGAGTGAGAGAGTGAGCGCGTGTGTTAGTGAGTTACAGAGCGCCCATGGGAGTGAGAGAGAGAGTGCATGTGGGTATGAGAGAGAATACACGCATGAGAGTGAGAGAGCTAACATGTATGGTAATGAGAGAGAGCATGCGTGGGAATCAGAGAGAGAGAGCACGCGTGGGAGTGAGAGAGAGAGGGAGTATGCATTTGGGAGTGAGAGAGTGAGCGCGCATGTGAATGAGAGAGAGTGCGTGCATGGGAGTGAGAGACAGAACGCGTGTGGCAGAATGAGCAAGAGAGCCACGTGGGTGTGAGACAGAGCGCGCATGGGAGTGAGAGAGAGAGCGCGCGTGGGAGTGTGAGAGAGTGCGTGCGGGATTGAGAGTGAGAGAACGCGCATGGGAGTGAGAGAGAGAGCGCGCATGGGAGTGAGAGAGAGCGCGCATGTGGGATTGAGAGAGACAGAGCCCGCATGGGATTGAGAGAGAGAGCGCGCATGGAAGTGGGAGAGAGAGCCCACGCGGAATTGAGAGAAAAAGAGTGCATGTGAGTGAGAGAGAGAGCGCGCGTGGGAGTGAGAGAGAGAGAGAGAGAGTGCACACATGGGATTGAGAGAGAGAGAGAAGCATGCGATTGAGAGAGAGCGCACGCCTGGCAGTGAGAGAGAGAAGCGCACGTGGGAGAGAGACAGAGTGCATGTGGGAGTGAGAGAAACAGACCGCTCATTTGAGAGCAAGAGAGAGCGCGCGTGGGAGTGAATGAGAGAGCGCGCGTGTGTGTGAGAAAGAGAGCACGCAAGGCAGTGAGAGGAAGAGTGCACGTGGGAGCGAGAGAGAGAGTGTGCGTGCGAGTGAGAGAGAACGCATGTGGGAGTGAGAGAGAGAGCCTGCATAGGTGTGATAGAGAGATAGAGTGTACGTGGGAGTGAGAGATTGAGAGCGTGCATGGGAGTGAGAGAGAGTTGGGGTTTGGGAGTGAGAGCGCGAGCATGCATGGGAGTGATAGAAATAGAGCGCATGGGGGTGAGAGAGAACGCATGTAGGAGTGAGAGAGAGATTGCACATGGGGGTGATAGAGAGAGAGAGTGTGCAGGGGATTGAGAGAGAACGCACGCACGGCAGTGAGAGAGAGATGCGCACGTGGGACAGAGAGAGACTGCATGTGGGAGTGAGATAGACAGAGCGCGCATTTGAGAGCGAGAGAGAGCGCGCGTGGGAGTGGGCGAGACAGCATGCGCGGAATTGAGAGAAAAAAAGTGCATTTGAGTGAGAGAGAGAGCGCGCGTGGGAGTGAGAGAGAGAGTGCATACGTGGGAGTGAGTGAGAGAGAGCGTGCATGGGATTGAGAGAGAGCCCGCGCGTGTCATTGAGAGAGAGACCGCGCGTGGGAGAGAGACAGAGTGCATGTGGGAGTGAGAGAGACAGACCGTGCATTTGAGAGCGAGAGAGAGCGCGCGTGGGAGTGAGAGAGAGAGCACGCGTGGGTGTGAGAGAGAGAGTGCACAGGGGAGTGAGAGGGAGAGTGCGCGTGGGAGTGAGAGAGAGAGTGCACATGCGAGTGACAGAGAACGCATGTGGGAGTGAGAGATAGAGCGCGCATGGGGGTGATAGAGAGAGAGAGTGTACGTGGGAGTGAGAGATTGAGAGTTTGCGTGGGAGTGAGAGAGAGTTCGGGTTTGGGAGTGAGAGCGCGAGCATGCATGGGATTGATAGAGAGAGTGCGCATGGGGGTGAGTGAGAACACAAGGAGGAGTGTGAGAGAGATCGCGCATGCGGGTGATAGAGAGAGAATGTGCGTGGGAGTGAGAGATTGAGAGTGTGCGTGGGAGTGGGGGAGAGATCGGGTTTGGGAGTGAGAGTGCAAGCATGCATGGGAGTGATAGAGTGAGAGCCCTTGGGTGTGAGAGAGAGAGCGCACGTGGTAGTGAGAGAGAACGTGGGGGTGAGAGAGGGAGAGACAATGCGCTTGGGAGTAAGAGCGAGTGTGCACGCATGCGAGTGATAGAGAGAGCGCGCATGGCAGTGAGAGAGAGAGCACACGGAGTGAGAGAGAAAGCGGGCATGGTAGTGAGAGAGAGCGCGCATGGCTGTGAGAGAGAGAGCATGCATGGGAGTGAGAGAGAGAGCACATGTGGGAGTGAGAGAGAGAGCACGCAGGGTAGTGAGAGAGAATGTGGGGTTGAGAGAGAGAGACTGCGCGTGGGAGTAAGAGAGAGCGTGGGAGTGAGAGAGAGTGAGAGTGCGCGTGGGAGTTAGAGAGACAATGCGCTTGGGAGTGAGAGCGAGAGGGCACGCATGGGAGTGATAGAGAGAGCGCGCATGGGAGAGAGAGCTCTCGTGGGAGTGAGAGTGAGCGAGCGCAAGGGAGTGAGATAGAGAGTGCGCGTGGAAGTGAGAGAGAATGCGCGCTTGGAAGTGAGAGAGAATGCGCGCTTGGGAGTGAGAGAGAGAGTGCGCGTGGGAGTGAGAGAGAACACATGTGGGAGTGAGAGAGAGAGTGCGCATGGGAGTGAGAGAGAGAGCATGCGAATGAGTGAGAGAGAGAGATTGCCCACGTGGGAGTGAGACAGAGAGCACGCGTGGGAGAGAGAGAGAGCACTCGTGGGAGTGAGAGAGAGACCGCGCATGGGAGTGAGACAGAGAGCCCGCATGGGAGTGAGAGAGAGCGTGCGAGTGGGAGTGATTGAGAGAGTGCGCGTGTGAGTGAGAGAGAGAGAGAGATTGCGCACATGGGAGTGAGACAGAAAGCGCACGTGGGAGAGATAGAGATCACTCGTGGGAGTGAGATAGAGACCGCGCATGGGAATGAGACAGAGAGCGCACGTGGGAGTGAGAGAGAACACACGTGGGAGTGAGAGAGAGAGCATGCATGGGAGTGAGAGAGAGAGCGCTCATGGGAGTGAGAGAGAGAAAGAGTTTGCGCACATGGGAGTGAGACAGAGAGCGCACGTGGGAGAGAGAGAGATCACTCGTGGGAGTGAGAGAGAGACCGCGCATGGGAGTGAGACAGAGAGCGCGTGTGGGAGTGAGAAAGAGAGCACGTATGGTAGTGAGAGAGAGAG
The DNA here is from genome assembly GCF_017639515.1 of Carcharodon carcharias. Classification (NCBI taxonomy): domain Eukaryota; kingdom Metazoa; phylum Chordata; class Chondrichthyes; order Lamniformes; family Lamnidae; genus Carcharodon; species Carcharodon carcharias. The sequence goes on from NC_054475.1 coordinate 117,126,238, forward strand.
CGCACATGGGAGTGAGAGAGAGAGAGATTGCGCTCATGGGAGTGAGAGAGAGACCGCGCATGGGATTGAGACAGAGAGCGCACGTGGGAGTGAGACAGAGAGCGCATGTGGGACATAGAGTTAGCGCTCATGGGAGTGAGAGAGAGAGCGCGCGTTGGAGTTGGAGGCAGAGTACGCGTGGTAGTGAGAGATCTGCTGTGGGTATCATAGTGAGAGCATGTGTGGGAGTGATATAGATAGCACGTGTGGGTGTGAGAGATAGAGAGAGCACACATTTGAGTGAGAGAGAGAGAGCGCGCATGGGAGTGAGAGAGAGAGCGCGCGTGAGTGTCAGAGAGAACGCATGTGGGAGTGAGAGAGAGAGCGTGTGTGGGAGTGAGAGAGAGGGAGTTTGCACACGTGGGAATGAGAGAGAGAGCATGCATGGGATTGAGAGAGAGAGGCGTGTGGGGGAAAAAGAGAGTGCTCTTGTGAGTGAGAGAGAGTGCACGCATGGGAGTGAGAGAGAGAGCATGCATGGGAGTGAGAGAGAAAGTGCATGTGGGTGTGAGAGAGACCGTGCGCATGGGAGTGAGAGAGAGCTTGTGTGTGGGAGTGAAAGAGAGAGCACGCGTGGGAGTAAGTGAGAGAACGCGCATGGGAGTGAGAGAGAGCGCGCGAGTGGGAGTGAGATAGAGAGTGCGTGTGGGAGTGAGAGAGAAAGCGTGCATGGAAGTGAGAGAGAGCGCACGCATGGTAGTGAGAGAGAGAGCTCGCGTGGGAGTGAGAGAGAGAGCCCGCGTGGGAGTGAGAGAGAACACATGTGGGAGTGAGAGAGAGAGTGCGCATGGGAGTGAGAGAGAGAGCATGCGTGTGAATGAGAGAGAGAGAGAGATTGCCCACGTGGGAGTGAGACAAAGAGCGAACTTGGGAGAGAGAGAGCGCTCGTGGGAGTGAGAGAGAAAGTGCGCATGGGAGTGAGAGAGAGCGCGCGAGTGGGAGTGAGAGAGAGAGTGCGTGTGGGAGTGAGAGAGAGAGGGAGAGTGCACACGTGGGAATGAGAGAGAGAGCATGCGTGGGATTTAGAGAGAGAGCACACGTGGGAGTGATAGGGAAAGTGCATGTGGGTGTGAGAGAGAGCGTGTGCGTGGGAGTGAGAGAGAGCGCGTGTGGGGGAAAAAGAGAGCGCTTATGGGAGTGAGAGAGAGTGCACGCATGGGAGTGAGAGAGAGAGCACGCGTGGGAGTAATAGGGAAAGTGCATATGGGTGTGAGAGAGAGCGCGTGCGTGGGAGTGAGAGAGAGCGCATGTGTGGGAGTGAAAGAGAGAGCACGCGTGGGAGTAAGTGAAAGAACGCGCATGGGAGTGAGAGAGAGAGCGCGCGTGAGTGTCAGAGAGAACGCATGTGGGAGTGAGAGAGAGAGCGTGTGTGGGAGTGAGAGAGAGGGAGTTTGCACACGTGGGAATGAGAGAGAGAGCATGCATGGGATTGAGAGAGAGAGGCGTGTGGGGGAAAAAGAGAGTGCTCTTGGGAGTGAGAGAGAGTGCACGCATGGGAGTGAGAGAGAGAGCATGCATGGGAGTGAGAGAGAAAGTGCATGTGGGTGTGAGAGAGACCGTGCGCATGGGAGTGAGAGAGAGCGCATGTGTGGGAGTGAAAGAGAGAGCACGCGTGGGAGTAAGTGAGAGAACGCGCATGGGAGTGAGAGAGAGCGCGCGAGTGGGAGTGAGATAGAGAGTGCGTGTGGGAGTGAGAGAGAAAGCGTGCATGGAAGTGAGAGAGAGCGCACGCATGGTAGTGAGAGAGAGAGCTCGCGTGGGAGTGAGAGAGAGAGCCCGCGTGGGAGTGAGAGAGAACACATGTGGGAGTGAGAGAGAGAGTGCGCATGGGAGTGAGAGAGAGAGCATGCGTGTGAATGAGAGAGAGAGAGAGATTGCCCACGTGGGAGTGAGACAAAGAGCGAACTTGGGAGAGAGAGAGAGCGCTCTTGGGAGTGAGAGAGAAAGTGCGCATGGGAGTGAGAGAGAGCGCGCGAGTGGGAGTGAGAGAGAGAGTGCGTGTGGGAGTGAGAGAGAGAGGGAGAGTGCACACGTGGGAATGAGAGAGAGAGCATGCGTGGGATTAAGAGAGAGAGCACACGTGGGAGTGATAGGGAAAGTGCATATGGGTGTGAGAGAGAGCGCGTGCGTGGGAGTGAGAGAGAGCGCATGTGTGGGAGTGAAAGAGAGAGCACACGTGGGAGTAAGTGAAAGAACGCGCATGGGAGTGACAGAGATCTGCTGTGGGAGTGAGAGAGTGCATGCATGGGAGTGATATAGACAGCGCGTGTGGGAGTGAGAGAGAGATAGCGTGTGTGGGAGTGGGAGAGAAAGTGCACATGGGAGTGAGAGAGTGCACACGTGGGCATGAGAGAGAGCATGTGTGGGATTGAGAGAGAGCGAGCGCAGTAAGAGAGAGATTGCAAATAGGAGAGAGAGAGAGAGCGCACATAGGAGAGAGAGAGACAGAGAGTGCATTTGAGTGAGATTGAGAGCGCAGGTGGGAGCGAGAGACAGCACTTTTGGGTGTGAGAGAGAGAGCGCGGATGGTAGTGAGAGGGAGAGTGCGCGTGGGAGTGAGAGAGAGACCGCGCATGGGAGTGAGAAAGAGATCGCGCATGGGAGTGAGAGAGAACACAAGTGGAAGTGAGTGAGAGAGTGCACATGGGAGTGAGAGAGAGAGCATGCGTGGGATTAAGAGAGAGAGCACACGTGGGAGTGATAGGGAAAGTGCATGTGGGTGTGAGAGAGAGCGTGTGCGTGGGAGTGAGAGAGAGCGCGTGTGGGGGAAAAAGAGAGCGCTTATGGGAGTGAGAGAGAGTGCACGCATGGGAGTGAGAGAGAGAGCACGCGTGGGAGTAATAGGGAAAGTGCATATGGGTGTGAGAGAGAGCGCGTGCGTGGGAGTGAGAGAGAGCGCATGTGTGGGAGTGAAAGAGAGAGCACGCGTGGGAGTAAGTGAAAGAACGCGCATGGGAGTGAGAGAGAGAGCGCGCGTGAGTGTCAGAGAGAACGCATGTGGGAGTGAGAGAGAGAGCGTGTGTGGGAGTGAGAGAGAGGGAGTTTGCACACGTGGGAATGAGAGAGAGAGCATGCATGGGATTGAGAGAGAGAGGCGTGTGGGGGAAAAAGAGAGTGCTCTTGGGAGTGAGAGAGAGTGCACGCATGGGAGTGAGAGAGAGAGCATGCATGGGAGTGAGAGAGAAAGTGCATGTGGGTGTGAGAGAGACCGTGCGCATGGGAGTGAGAGAGAGCGCATGTGTGGGAGTGAAAGAGAGAGCACGCGTGGGAGTAAGTGAGAGAACGCGCATGGGAGTGAGAGAGAGCGCGCGAGTGGGAGTGAGATAGAGAGTGCGTGTGGGAGTGAGAGAGAAAGCGTGCATGGAAGTGAGAGAGAGCGCACGCATGGTAGTGAGAGAGAGAGCTCGCGTGGGAGTGAGAGAGAGAGCCCGCGTGGGAGTGAGAGAGAACACATGTGGGAGTGAGAGAGAGAGTGCGCATGGGAGTGAGAGAGAGAGCATGCGTGTGAATGAGAGAGAGAGAGAGATTGCCCACGTGGGAGTGAGACAAAGAGCGAACTTGGGAGAGAGAGAGAGCGCTCTTGGGAGTGAGAGAGAAAGTGCGCATGGGAGTGAGAGAGAGCGCGCGAGTGGGAGTGAGAGAGAGAGTGCGTGTGGGAGTGAGAGAGAGAGGGAGAGTGCACACGTGGGAATGAGAGAGAGAGCATGCGTGGGATTAAGAGAGAGAGCACACGTGGGAGTGATAGGGAAAGTGCATATGGGTGTGAGAGAGAGCGCGTGCGTGGGAGTGAGAGAGAGCGCATGTGTGGGAGTGAAAGAGAGAGCACACGTGGGAGTAAGTGAAAGAACGCGCATGGGAGTGAGAGAGATCTGCTGTGGGAGTGAGAGAGTGCATGCATGGGAGTGATATAGACAGCGCGTGTGGGAGTGAGAGAGAGATAGCTTGTGTGGGAGTGGGAGAGAAAGTGCACATGGGAGTGAGAGAGTGCACACGTGGGCATGAGAGAGAGCATGTGTGGGATTGAGAGAGAGCGAGCGCAGTAAGAGAGAGATTGCAAATAGGAGAGAGAGAGAGAGCGCACATAGGAGAGAGAGAGACAGAGAGTGCATTTGAGTGAGATTGAGAGCGCAGGTGGGAGCGAGAGACAGCACTTTTGGGTGTGAGAGAGAGAGCGCGGATGGTAGTGAGAGGGAGAGTGCGCGTGGGAGTGAGAGAGAGACCGCGCATGGGAGTGAGAAAGAGATCGCGCATGGGAGTGAGAGAGAACACAAGTGGAAGTGAGTGAGAGAGTGCACATGGGAGTGAGAGAGAGAGCACACGTGGGAGTGAGAGAGAGAGCATGCATGGGAGTGTGAGAGCAGGTGTGGGTGTGAGAGCGAGAGCATGTGAGGGAGTGATATAGAGAGCATGCATGGGAGTGAGAGATAGAGAGAGCGCACGTCTGAGTCAGAGAGATAGCACGCATGGGAGTGAGAGAGAGATCGCATGTGGGAGTGAGTGAGAATGCACGTGGGAGTGAGAGAGAGAGCGCGCGTGGGAGTGAGTGATAGATTGCGTGTGGGAGTGAGAGAGAGAGGGAGAGTGCACACATGGGAATGAGAGAGAGAGCAGACATGGGATTGAGAGAGAGCGCGCGTGGGAGTGAGACAGAGAGCGCATGTGGGGGAAAGAGAGAGCGCTCATGGGAGTGAGAGAGAGAGTGCGCATGGGAGTGAGAGAGAAAGCACACGTGGGAGTGAGAGAGAAAGTGCACATGGGAGAGAGAGAGAGCACGCGCATGGGAGTGAGAGAGAGCACGTGCGTGGGAGTGAGAGAAAGGGTGCGCGTGGGAGTAACTGAGAGAACGTGCTTGTGAGTGAGAGAGAGCAGTGGTGGGAGTGAGAGAGTGCATGCATGGGAGGGATATAGAGAGCGTGCGTGAGAGTGAGAGAGAGAGCACGTGTGGGAGTGAAAGAGAGAGCGAGCGTGGGAGTGAGAGAAAGCACGCACGTGGGAGTGAGAGAGAGAGCCCGCATGGGAGTGAGAGAACGGGTATGGGTGTGGGTGTGAGAGCGAGAGCGCATGTGGGAGTGAGAGAGAGAGGGAGAGTGCGCACTTGGGAATGAGAGAGAGAGAGCATGTGTGGGATTGAGAGAGAGCGCGCTTGGGAGTGAGACAGAGTGCGTGTGGGGGAAAGAGTGAGCACTCATGGGAGTGAGAGAGATCGCGCATGGGAGTGGGAGAGAATGCACGTGGGAGTGAGAGAGAGAGCGCGCATGGGAGTGAGAGGGAGAATGCGCATGGGAGTGAGAGAGAGAGAGTGCACACATAGGAGTGAGAGAGAGAGAGCGTGTGTGGGATTGAGAGAGAGCAAGTGCGTGGCAGTGAGAGAAAGAGCACGTGTGGGAGTGAGAGAGAGAGATTGCACAAGTGGGAGTGAGACAGAGAGCACGTGTGGGAGAGAGAGAGCACTTGTGGGAGTGAGAGAGAGACCGCGCATGGGAGTGAGACAGAGAGCGCACGTGAGAGTGAGAGAGAAAGCGCGCATGGGAGTGAGAGAGAGTGCGCAAGTGGGAGTGAGTGAGAGAGCACGCATGGGAGTGAGAGAGAATACATGTGGGAGTGAGAGAGAGAGCACGCATGGGAGTGAGTGAGAGAGAGAGACTGCGCACATGGGAGTGAGAAAGAGAGCGCGCGTGGGAGAGAGAGCGCTCATGGGAGTGAGAGAGAGAGCGCATGTGGGAGTGAGAGAGAGAGAGAGGGTGTGCGCATGTGGGAGTGAGAGTGAGAGCATGCATGGGAGTGAGAGAGTGAGCGCGCATGGGAGTAAGTGAGAGAATGCGTGTGTGAGTGAGAGAGAGAGCATGCGTGGGAGTGAGAGTGAACACACGTAGGAGTGAGAGAGAGATCACTCGTGGGAGTGAGAGAGAGAGCGTGCGTGGGAATGAGAGGGAGAGTGTGCATGGGAGTGAGAGAGCGGGTGTGGGTGTGAGAGTGAGCGTGTGTGGGAGTGATATAGAGAGCACACATCGGAGTGAGAGATAGAGAGCGCACATGTTTGAGTGAGAGCGAGAGAATGCACGTGGGAGTGAGAGAGTGCGCGTGGGAGTGAGAGAGAGAGCGCGTGTGGGAGTGAGAGAGAGAGGGAGAGTGCGCACGTGTGAATGAGAGAGAAAGCATGCATGGGATTGAGAGAGAGTGAGCATGGGAATGAGACAGAGAGCGCTTGTGGGGGAAAGAGAGCGCGCTCATGGGAGTGAGAGAGAGAGCGTGTGTGGCAGTGAGAGAGAGAGCACACGTGGGAGTGAGAGAGAAAGTGCATGTGGGAGTGAGAGAGAGCGCAAGAGTGGGAGTGAGTGAGAGCCAGTGTGTGGGAGTGAGAGAGAGAGCACGCGTGGGAGTAAGTGAGAGAACGCGTGTGGGAGTGAGAGAGAGAGCCCGTGTGGGAGTGAGAGAGAACGGCTGTGGGAGTGAGAGAGCGCGTGCTTGGGAGTGATATAGAGAACACGTGTGGGAGTGTGAAAGAGAGAGCACGTGTGGGAGTGAGAGAGAGCGCACGTGGGAGTGGGAGAGTAAGTGCACATGGGAGTGAAAGAGAGTGCACACGTGGGAGTGAGAGAGAACGGCTGTGGGAGTGAGAGAGCGCGTGCGTGGGAGTGAGAGAGAGAGCGCATGTGGGAGTGAGAGAGAGAGAGAGGGTGTGCGCATGTGGGAGTGAGAGTGAGAGCATGCATGGGAGTGAGAGAGTGAGCGCGCATGGGAGTAAGTGAGAGAATGCGTGTGTGAGTGAGAGAGAGAGCATGCGTGGGAGTGAGAGTGAACACACGTAGGAGTGAGAGAGAGATCACTCGTGGGAGTGAGAGAGAGAGCGTGCGTGGGAATGAGAGGGAGAGTGTGCATGGGAGTGAGAGAGCGGGTGTGGGTGTGAGAGTGAGCGTGTGTGGGAGTGATATAGAGAGCACACATCGGAGTGAGAGATAGAGAGCGCACATGTTTGAGTGAGAGAGAGAGAATGCACGTGGGAGTGAGAGAGTGCGCGTGGGAGTGAGAGAGAGAGCGCGTGTGGGAGTGAGAGAGAGAGGGAGAGTGCGCACGTGTGAATGAGAGAGAAAGCATGCATGGGATTGAGAGAGAGTGAGCATGGGAATGAGACAGAGAGCGCTTGTGGGGGAAAGAGAGCGCGCTCATGGGAGTGAGAGAGAGAGCGTGTGTGGCAGTGAGAGAGAGAGCACACGTGGGAGTGAGAGAGAAAGTGCATGTGGGAGTGAGAGAGAGCGCAAGAGTGGGAGTGAGTGAGAGCCAGTGTGTGGGAGTGAGAGAGAGAGCACGCGTGGGAGTAAGTGAGAGAACGCGTGTGGGAGTGAGAGAGAGAGCCCGTGTGGGAGTGAGAGAGAACGGCTGTGGGAGTGAGAGAGCGCATGCTTGGGAGTGATATAGAGAACACGTGTGGGAGTGTGAAAGAGAGAGCACGTGTGGGAGTGAGAGAGAGCGCACGTGGGAGTGGGAGAGTAAGTGCACATGGGAGTGAAAGAGAGTGCACACGTGGGAGTGAGAGAGAACGGCTGTGGGAGTGAGAGAGCGCGTGCGTGGGAGTGAGAGAGAGAGCGCATGTGGGAGTGAGAGAGAGAGAGAGGGTGTGCGCATGTGGGAGTGAGAGTGAGAGCATGCATGGGAGTGAGAGAGTGAGCGCGCATGGGAGTAAGTGAGAGAATGCGTGTGTGAGTGAGAGAGAGAGCATGCGTGGGAGTGAGAGTGAACACACGTAGGAGTGAGAGAGAGATCACTCGTGGGAGTGAGAGAGAGACCGCGCATGGGAGTGAGACAGAGAGCGCGTGTGGGAGTGAGAAAGAGAGCACGTATGGTAGTGAGAGAGAGAGCGCACATGGGAGTGAGAGAGAGAGAGATTGCGCTCATGGGAGTGAGAGAGAGACCGCGCATGGGATTGAGACAGAGAGCGCACGTGGGAGTGAGACAGAGAGCGCATGTGGGACATAGAGTTAGCGCTCATGGGAGTGAGAGAGAGAGCGCGCGTTGGAGTTGGAGGCAGAGTACGCGTGGTAGTGAGAGATCTGCTGTGGGTATCATAGTGAGAGCATGTGTGGGAGTGATATAGATAGCACGTGTGGGTGTGAGAGATAGAGAGAGCACACATTTGAGTGAGAGAGAGAGAGCGCGCATGGGAGTGAGAGAGAGAGCGCGCGTGAGTGTCAGAGAGAACGCATGTGGGAGTGAGAGAGAGAGCGTGTGTGGGAGTGAGAGAGAGGGAGTTTGCACACGTGGGAATGAGAGAGAGAGCATGCATGGGATTGAGAGAGAGAGGCGTGTGGGGGAAAAAGAGAGTGCTCTTGGGAGTGAGAGAGAGTGCACGCATGGGAGAGAGAGAGAGAGCATGCATGGGAGTGAGAGAGAAAGTGCATGTGGGTGTGAGAGAGACCGTGCGCATGGGAGTGAGAGAGAGCTTGTGTGTGGGAGTGAAAGAGAGAGCACGCGTGGGAGTAAGTGAGAGAACGCGCATGGGAGTGAGAGAGAGCGCGCGAGTGGGAGTGAGATAGAGAGTGCGTGTGGGAGTGAGAGAGAAAGCGTGCATGGAAGTGAGAGAGAGCGCACGCATGGTAGTGAGAGAGAGAGCTCACGTGGGAGTGAGAGAGAGAGCCTGCGTGGGAGTGAGAGAGAACACATGTGGGAGTGAGAGAGAGAGTGCGCATGGGAGTGAGAGAGAGAGCATGCGTGTGAATGAGAGAGAGAGAGAGATTGCCCACGTGGGAGTGAGACAAAGAGCGAACTTGGGAGAGAGAGAGCGCTCGTGGGAGTGAGAGAGAAAGTGCGCATGGGAGTGAGAGAGAGCGCGCGAGTGGGAGTGAGAGAGAGAGTGCGTGTGGGAGTGAGAGAGAGAGGGAGAGTGCACACGTGGGAATGAGAGAGAGAGCATGCGTGGGATTAAGAGAGAGAGCACACGTGGGAGTGATAGGGAAAGTGCATGTGGGTGTGAGAGAGAGCGTGTGCGTGGGAGTGAGAGAGAGCGCGTGTGGGGGAAAAAGAGAGCGCTTATGGGAGTGAGAGAGAGTGCACGCATGGGAGTGAGAGAGAGAGCACGCGTGGGAGTAATAGGGAAAGTGCATATGGGTGTGAGAGAGAGCGCGTGCGTGGGAGTGAGAGAGAGCGCATGTGTGGGAGTGAAAGAGAGAGCACGCGTGGGAGTAAGTGAAAGAACGCGCATGGGAGTGAGAGAGAGAGCGCGCGTGAGTGTCAGAGAGAACGCATGTGGGAGTGAGAGAGAGAGCGTGTGTGGGAGTGAGAGAGAGGGAGTTTGCACACGTGGGAATGAGAGAGAGAGCATGCATGGGATTGAGAGAGAGAGGCGTGTGGGGGAAAAAGAGAGTGCTCTTGGGAGTGAGAGAGAGTGCACGCATGGGAGTGAGAGAGAGAGCATGCATGGGAGTGAGAGAGAAAGTGCATGTGGGTGTGAGAGAGACCGTGCGCATGGGAGTGAGAGAGAGCGCATGTGTGGGAGTGAAAGAGAGAGCACGCGTGGGAGTAAGTGAGAGAACGCGCATGGGAGTGAGAGAGAGCGCGCGAGTGGGAGTGAGATAGAGAGTGCGTGTGGGAGTGAGAGAGAAAGCGTGCATGGAAGTGAGAGAGAGCGCACGCATGGTAGTGAGAGAGAGAGCTCGCGTGGGAGTGAGAGAGAGAGCCCGCGTGGGAGTGAGAGAGAACACATGTGGGAGTGAGAGAGAGAGTGCGCATGGGAGTGAGAGAGAGAGCATGCGTGTGAATGAGAGAGAGAGAGAGATTGCCCACGTGGGAGTGAGACAAAGAGCGAACTTGGGAGAGAGAGAGAGCGCTCTTGGGAGTGAGAGAGAAAGTGCGCATGGGAGTGAGAGAGAGCGCGCGAGTGGGAGTGAGAGAGAGAGTGCGTGTGGGAGTGAGAGAGAGAGGGAGAGTGCACACGTGGGAATGAGAGAGAGAGCATGCGTGGGATTAAGAGAGAGAGCACACGTGGGAGTGATAGGGAAAGTGCATATGGGTGTGAGAGAGAGCGCGTGCGTGGGAGTGAGAGAGAGCGCATGTGTGGGAGTGAAAGAGAGAGCACACGTGGGAGTAAGTGAAAGAACGCGCATGGGAGTGACAGAGATCTGCTGTGGGAGTGAGAGAGTGCATGCATGGGAGTGATATAGACAGCGCGTGTGGGAGTGAGAGAGAGATAGCGTGTGTGGGAGTGGGAGAGAAAGTGCACATGGGAGTGAGAGAGTGCACACGTGGGCATGAGAGAGAGCATGTGTGGGATTGAGAGAGAGCGAGCGCAGTAAGAGAGAGATTGCAAATAGGAGAGAGAGAGAGAGCGCACATAGGAGAGAGAGAGACAGAGAGTGCATTTGAGTGAGATTGAGAGCGCAGGTGGGAGCGAGAGACAGCACTTTTGGGTGTGAGAGAGAGAGCGCGGATGGTAGTGAGAGGGAGAGTGCGCGTGGGAGTGAGAGAGAGACCGCGCATGGGAGTGAGAAAGAGATCGCGCATGGGAGTGAGAGAGAACACAAGTGGAAGTGAGTGAGAGAGTGCACATGGGAGTGAGAGAGAGAGCATGCGTGGGATTAAGAGAGAGAGCACACGTGGGAGTGATAGGGAAAGTGCATGTGGGTGTGAGAGAGAGCGTGTGCGTGGGAGTGAGAGAGAGCGCGTGTGGGGGAAAAAGAGAGCGCTTATGGGAGTGAGAGAGAGTGCACGCATGGGAGTGAGAGAGAGAGCACGCGTGGGAGTAATAGGGAAAGTGCATATGGGTGTGAGAGAGAGCGCGTGCGTGGGAGTGAGAGAGAGCGCATGTGTGGGAGTGAAAGAGAGAGCACGCGTGGGAGTAAGTGAAAGAACGCGCATGGGAGTGAGAGAGAGAGCGCGCGTGAGTGTCAGAGAGAACGCATGTGGGAGTGAGAGAGAGAGCGTGTGTGGGAGTGAGAGAGAGGGAGTTTGCACATGTGGGAATGAGAGAGAGAGCATGCATGGGATTGAGAGAGAGAGGCGTGTGGGGGAAAAAGAGAGTGCTCTTGGGAGTGAGAGAGAGTGCACGCATGGGAGTGAGAGAGAGAGCATGCATGGGAGTGAGAGAGAAAGTGCATGTGGGTGTGAGAGAGACCGTGCGCATGGGAGTGAGAGAGAGCTTGTGTGTGGGAGTGAAAGAGAGAGCACGCGTGGGAGTAAGTGAGAGAACGCGCATGGGAGTGAGAGAGAGCGCGCGAGTGGGAGTGAGATAGAGAGTGCGTGTGGGAGTGAGAGAGAAAGCGTGCATGGAAGTGAGAGAGAGCACACGCATGGTAGTGAGAGAGAGAGCTCGCGTGGGAGTGAGAGAGAGAGCCCGCGTGGGAGTGAGAGAGAACACATGTGGGAGTGAGAGAGAGAGTGCGCATGGGAGTGAGAGAGAGAGCATGCGTGTGAATGAGAGAGAGAGAGAGATTGCCCACGTGGGAGTGAGACAAAGAGCGAACTTGGGAGAGAGAGAGAGCGCTCTTGGGAGTGAGAGAGAAAGTGCGCATGGGAGTGAGAGAGAGCGCGCGAGTGGGAGTGAGAGAGAGAGTGCGTGTGGGAGTGAGAGAGAGAGGGAGAGTGCACACGTGGGAATGAGAGAGAGAGCATGCGTGGGATTAAGAGAGAGAGCACACGTGGGAGTGATAGGGAAAGTGCATATGGGTGTGAGAGAGAGCGCGTGCGTGGGAGTGAGAGAGAGCGCATGTGTGGGAGTGAAAGAGAGAGCACACGTGGGAGTAAGTGAAAGAACGCGCATGGGAGTGAGAGAGATCTGCTGTGGGAGTGAGAGAGTGCATGCATGGGAGTGATATAGACAGCGCGTGTGGGAGTGAGAGAGAGATAGCGTGTGTGGGAGTGGGAGAGAAAGTGCACATGGGAGTGAGAGAGTGCACACGTGGGCATGAGAGAGAGCATGTGTGGGATTGAGAGAGAGCGAGCGCAGTAAGAGAGAGATTGCAAATAGGAGAGAGAGAGAGAGCGCACATAGGAGAGAGAGAGACAGAGAGTGCATTTGAGTGAGATTGAGAGCGCAGGTGGGAGCGAGAGACAGCACTTTTGGGTGTGAGAGAGAGAGCGCGGATGGTAGTGAGAGGGAGAGTGCGCGTGGGAGTGAGAGAGAGACCGCGCATGGGAGTGAGAAAGAGATCGCGCATGGGAGTGAGAGAGAACACAAGTGGAAGTGAGTGAGAGAGTGCACATGGGAGTGAGAGAGAGAGCACACGTGGGAGTGAGAGAGAGAGCATGCATGGGAGTGAGAGAGCAGGTGTGGGTGTGAGAGCGAGAGCATGTGAGGGAGTGATATAGAGAGCATGCATGGGAGTGAGAGATAGAGAGAGCGCACGTCTGAGTCAGAGAGATAGCACGCATGGGAGTGAGAGAGAGATCGCATGTGGGAGTGAGTGAGAATGCACGTGGGAGTGAGAGAGAGAGCGCGCGTGGGAGTGAGTGATAGATTGCGTGTGGGAGTGAGAGAGAGAGGGAGAGTGCACACATGGGAATGAGAGAGAGAGCAGACATGGGATTGAGAGAGAGCGCGCGTGGGAGTGAGACAGAGAGCGCATGTGGGGGAAAGAGAGAGCGCTCATGGGAGTGAGAGAGAGAGTGCGCATGGGAGTGAGAGAGAAAGCACACGTGGGAGTGAGAGAGAAAGTGCACATGGGAGAGGGAGAGAGCACGCGCATGGGAGTGAGAGAGAGCACGTGCGTGGGAGTGAGAGAAAGGGTGCGCGTGGGAGTAACTGAGAGAACGTGCTTGTGAGTGAGAGAGAGCAGTGGTGGGAGTGAGAGAGTGCATGCATGGGAGGGATATAGAGAGCGTGCGTGAGAGTGAGAGAGAGAGCACGTGTGGGAGTGAAAGAGAGAGCGAGCGTGGGAGTGAGAGAAAGCACGCACGTGGGAGTGAGAGAGAGAGCCCGCATGGGAGTGAGAGAACGGGTATGGGTGTGGGTGTGAGAGCGAGAGCGCATGTGGGAGTGAGAGAGAGAGGGAGAGTGCGCACTTGGGAATGAGAGAGAGAGAGCATGTGTGGGATTGAGAGAGAGCGCGCTTGGGAGTGAGACAGAGTGCGTGTGGGGGAAAGAGTGAGCACTCATGGGAGTGAGAGAGATCGCGCATGGGAGTGGGAGAGAATGCACGTGGGAGTGAGAGAGAGAGCGCGCATGGGAGTGAGAGGGAGAATGCGCATGGGAGTGAGAGAGAGAGAGTGCACACATAGGAGTGAGAGAGAGAGAGCGTGTGTGGGATTGAGAGAGAGCAAGTGCGTGGCAGTGAGAGAAAGAGCACGTGTGGGAGTGAGAGAGAGAGATTGCACAAGTGGGAGTGAGACAGAGAGCACGTGTGGGAGAGAGAGAGCACTTGTGGGAGTGAGAGAGAGACCGCGCATGGGAGTGAGACAGAGAGCGCACGTGAGAGTGATATAGAGAACACGTGTGGGAGTGAGAGAGAGTGCGCAAGTGGGAGTGAGTGAGAGAGCACGCATGGGAGTGAGAGAGAATACATGTGGGAGTGAGAGAGAGAGCACGCATGGGAGTGAGTGAGAGAGAGAGACTGCGCACATGGGAGTGAGAAAGAGAGCGCGCGTGGGAGAGAGAGCGCTCATGGGAGTGAGAGAGAGAGCGCATGTGGGAGTGAGAGAGAGAGCATGCATGGGAGTGAGAGAGTGAGCGCGCATGGGAGTAAGTGAGAGAATGCGTGTGTGAGTGAGAGAGAGAGCATGCGTGGGAGTGAGAGTGAACACACGTAGGAGTGAGAGAGAGATCACGTGTGGGAGTGAGAGAGAGAGCGTGCGTGGGAATGAGAGGGAGAGTGTGCGTGGGAGTGAGAGAGCGGGTGTGGGTGTGAGAGTGAGCGTGTGTGGGAGTGATATAGAGAGCACACATCGGAGTGAGAGATAGAGAGCGCACATGTTTGAGTGAGAGAGAGAGAATGCACGTGGGAGTGAGAGAGTGCGCGTGGGAGTGAGAGAGAGAGCGCGTGTGGGAGTGAGAGAGAGAGGGAGAGTGCGCACGTGTGAATGAGAGAGAAAGCATGCATGGGATTGAGAGAGAGTGAGCATGGGAATGAGACAGAGAGCGCTTGTGGGGGAAAGAGAGCGCGCTCATGGGAGTGAGAGAGAGAGCGTGTGTGGCAGTGAGAGAGAGAGCACACGTGGGAGTGAGAGAGAAAGTGCATGTGGGAGTGAGAGAGAGCGCAAGAGTGGGAGTGAGTGAGAGCCAGTGTGTGGGAGTGAGAGAGAGAGCACGCGTGGGAGTAAGTGAGAGAACGCGTGTGGGAGTGAGAGAGAGAGCCCGTGTGGGAGTGAGAGAGAACGGCTGTGGGAGTGAGAGAGCGCGTGCTTGGGAGTGATATAGAGAACACGTGTGGGAGTGTGAAAGAGAGAGCACGTGTGGGAGTGAGAGAGAGCGCACGTGGGAGTGGGAGAGTAAGTGCACATGGGAGTGAAAGAGAGTGCACGCGTGGGAGTGAGAGAGAACGGCTGTGGGAGTGAGAGAGCGCGTGCGTGGGAGTGATATAGAGAACACGTGTGGGAGTGAGAGCGAGAAAGCGTGCATGGGAGTGAGAGAGAGTGCGCGTGTGGGAGTGAGAGAGAGAGCGCGCGTGGGAGTGAGAAAGAGAGAGCTCGCATAGGAGTGAGAGAGAATGTATATGGGAGTGAGAGAGAGACCGCGCATGGCAGTGAGAGAGAGCGTGGTAGTGAGAGAGAGTGAGAGTGCGCATGGGAGTAAGAGAGACAATGCAATTGGGAGCGAGAGCAAGAGTGCACACGTGGGAGTGATCGAGAGCGCGCCCGTGGGAGTGAGGGAGAGCACTCGTAGAAGTGAGTGAGCGAGTGCGAGTGTGAGAGTGAGAGCATGTGTGGGAGTGATATAGAGAGCACGCGTGGGAGTGAGTGAGAATGCACGTGGGAGTGAGAGAGAGAGCACGCGTGGGCGTGAGTGATAGAGCGCGTGTGGGAGTGAGAGTGAGAGGGAGAGTGCGCACATGGGAATGAGAGAGAGACCATACATGGGATTGAGAGAGAGCGCGCGTGGGATTGAGAGAGAAAGCACGTATGGGAGTGAGAGAGAAAGTGCACATGGGAGTGAGAGACAGCACGTGCGTGGGAGTGAGAGAGAGGGCGCGCGTGGGAGTAAGTGAGAGAACGTGCTTGGGAGTGAGAGAGAGCAGCGGTGCGAGTGAGAGAGTGCATGCATGGGAGTGATATAGAGAGCGCGTGTGGGAGTGAGAAAGGGAGAGCGCATGTGGAAGTGAAAGAGAGACCGAGCGTGGGAGTGAGAGAAAGCGCTCACGTGGGAGTGAGAAAGCGCGCGCGTGGGAGTGAGAGAGAGCGCATGTGGGAGTGAGAGAGAGAGCCCGCGTGGGAGTGAGAGAATGGGTATGGGTGTGGGTGTGAGAGTGAGAGCGCATGTGGGAGTGATATAGAGAGCACGTGTGGGACAGATATATAGAGAGAGCACACGTTTGAGTTAGAGAGAGAGTGCGGGTGGGAGTGAGAGAGAACACACGTGGCAGTGAGAGAGAGAGCGCGCGTGGGAGTGAGAGAGAGAGCGCATGTGGGAGTGAGAGAGAGAGGGAGAGTGCGCACGTGGGAATGAGAGAGAGAGAGCATGTGTGGGATTGAGAGAGCACGCGCTTGGGCGTGAGACAGAGAACGCGTGTGGGGGAAAGAGAGCACTCATGGGAGTGAGAGAGAGAGCATGCGTGGAATTGAGAGAGTAAGCACGCATGGGAGTGAGAGAGAGCGTGCACGTGGTAGTGAGAGAGAGCGTGCGTGGGAGTGAGAGAGAGAGCGCGCATGGGAGTGAGAGAGAATGCACATGGGAGTGAGAGGGAGAAAGCGCATGGGAGTGAGAGAGAGAGAGTGCACACGTAGTAGTGAGAGAGAGAGAGCGTGTGTGGGATTGAGAGAGACTGAGTGCGTGGCAGTGAGAGACAGAGCATGCGTGGGAGAGAATGAGAGCACACGTGGGAGTGAGAGAGACAGAGCAAGTATTTGAGTGAGAGAGAGAGCACGCGTGGGAGTGAGAGAGAGAGCGCGCTTGGGTGTGAGAGGGAGAGTGCACTTGGGAGTGAGAGAGAGAGTGCGTTTGGGAGTGAGAGAGAACACATGTGGGAGTGAGAGAGACCGCGCATGGGGGTGATAGAGAAAGAGTGTGTGCGTGGGAGTGAGAGATTGAGAGTGTGCATGGGAGTGAGAGAGAGATCAGGTTTGGGAGTGAGAACGCGAGCATGCATGGGAGTGATAGAGAGAGAGCGCATGGGGGTGAGAGAGAGACTGCGCATGGGAGTAAGAGAGAACGTGGGAGTGAAAGAGAGTGAGCGTGTGCGTAGGAGTTAAAGATACAATGCACTTGGGAGTGAGAGCGAGAGTGCACGCTTGGAAGTGATAGAGAGAGTGCGGGTGGATGTGAGAGAGAGCGTGCGTGGGAGTGAGAGTGAACACACGTAGGAGTGAGAGAGAGATCACGTGTGGGAGTGAGAGAGAGAGCGTGCATGGGAATGAGAGGGAGAGAATGCATGAGAGTGAGAGAGCGGGTGTGGGTGTGACAGCGAGAACGTGTGTGGGAGTGATATAGAGAGCTCACATGGGAGTGAGAGATAGAGAGAGCACATGTTTGAGTGAGAGAGAGAGAATGCACGTGGGAGTGAGAGAGAGAGCGTGCGTGGGAGTGAGAGAGAGATGGAGAGTGCGCACGTGTGAATGAGAGAGAAAGCATGCGTGGGATTGAGAGAGAGTGAGCGTGGGAGTGAGACAGAGAGCGCTTGTGGGGGAAAGAGAGCATGCTCGTGGGAGTGAGAGAGAGAGCGCATGTGACAGTGAGAGAGAGAGTACACGTGGGACTGAGAGAGAAATTGCACGTGGGAGTGAGAGAGAGTGCACACGTGGGAGTGAGAGAGAGCCAGTGCGTGGGATTGAGAGAGAGAGCACGCGTGGGAGTAAGTGAGAGAACGCGTGTGGGAGTGAGAGAGAGAGCCCGCGTGGGAGTGAGAGAGAACGGCTGTGGGAGTGAGAGAGCGCATGCATGGGAGTGATATAGAGAGCACATGTGGGAGTGTGAGAGAGAGAGGGCATGTGGGAGTGAGAGAGAGAGCGCGTGTGGGAGTGGGAGAGAAAGTGCGCATGGGAGTGAGAGAGATTGCACGCGTGGGATTGAGAGAGAGCGCGCGTGGTAGTGAGAGCGAGAGAGCGTGCATGGGAGTGAGAGAGAGCGCACGCATGGGAGTGAGAAAGCGCGCACGTGAGAGTGAGAGAGAGCGCACCTGGGAGTGATATAGAGAGCACACGTGGGACTGATAGATAGAGAGAGCATACGTTTGACTTAGAGAGAGAGCGCGCATGGGAGTGAGAGAGAGAGCGCGCGTGGGAGTGAGAGCGAGAGAGCGTGCATGGGAGTGAGAGAGAGCGCGTGCGTGGGAGTGAGGGGAAAGCGCTCGCGTGGGAGTGAGAAAGCATGCGCGTGGGAATGAGAGAGAGCGCACGTGAGAGTGAGAGAGAATGCACATGGGAGTGACCGAGAGACCGCGTGTGGGAGTGAGAGTGAACATGGGGGTGAGAGAGAGAGCGCGCATGTGGGAGTGAGAGAAAACGCTCGCGTGGGAGTGACAAAGCGCGCACGTGGGAGTGAGAGAGAGCGCACGTGGGAGTGAGAGAGAGAGCCCGCATGGGAGAGAGAAAACGGGTATGTGTGTGGGTGTGAAAGCAAGAGCACATGTGGGAGTGATATAGAGAGCACGCGTGGGACTGATAGATAGAGAGAGCACACATTTGAGTTAGAAAGAGAGCGCGCATGGGAGTGAGAGAGAGAGCGCACGTGGGAGTGAGAGAGAATGCAGGTGGGAGTGAGAGAGAGAGCGCGCATGGGAGTGGGAGAGAGACCGCATTTGGGAGTGAGAGAGAGGGAGAGTGCACATGTGGGAATGAGAGAGAGAGAGCATGTTTGGGATTGAGAAAGCACGTGCTTGGGAATGGACAGAGAGCGCGTGTGTGGGAAAGAGAGCACTCATGGGAGTGAGAGAGAGAGCATGCGTGGAATTGAGAGAGTAAGCGCGCATGGGAGTGAGAGAGAGCGTGCGCGTGGTAGTGAGAGAGCGCGCGTGGGAGTGAGAGGGAGAGAGCACGCATGGGAGTGAGAGAGAGCGCGCATGGGAGTGGGAGAGAATGCACGTGGGAGTGAGAGGGAGAATGCGCATGGGAGTGACAGAGAGAGAGTGCACATGTAGGAGTGAGAGAGAGAGAACGTGTGTGGGATTGAGAGCGAGCAAGTGCGTGGCAGTGAGAGAGAGAGCACACGTGGGAGAGAATGAGACCGCATGTGGGAGTGAGAGAGACAGAATAGGTATTTGAGTGAGAGAGAGAGCGTGCGCGGGAGTGAGAGAGAGAGTGCACTTGGGTGTGAGAGAGAGAGCGCGCATGGGAGTGAGAGGGAGAGTGCGCTTGGGAGTAAGAGAGAGAGTGCATTTGGGAGTGAGAGAGAACACATGTGGGAGTGAGAGAGAGAGCGCGCATGGGGGCGATAGAGAGAGAGTGTGCGTGGGAGTGAGAGATTGAGAGTGTGCATGGGAGTGAGAGAGAAATCAGTTTTGGAAGTGAGAGCACGAGCATGCATGGGAGTGATAGAGAGAGAGCGCATGGGGGTGAGAGAGAGACTGCGCATGGGAGTAAGAGAGAACGTGGGAGTGAAAGAGGGTGAGCATGTGCGTGGGAGTTAAAGATACAATGCACTTGGGAGTGAGAGTGAGAGTGCACGCGTGGAAGTGATAGAGAGAGCGCGGGTGGATGTGAGAGTGAGAGTGCACGTGGGAGTGAGAGAGAGAGCGCAGATGGTAGTGAGAGGGAGAGTGCGTGTGGGAGAGAAAGAGACCGCGCATGGGAGTGAGACAGAGAGCGCGCGTGGGAGTGAGAGAGAACACATGAAGGAGTGAGAGAGAGAGTGCGCATGGGAGTGAGAGAGAGAGCACGCGTGGGAGTGAGAGATAGAGAGAGCGCACGTTTGAGTCAGAGAGAGCGCGCATGGGAGTGAGAGAGAGAGCGTGCGTGGGAGTGAGTGAGAATGCACGTGGGACTGAGAGAGAGAGCACGCGTGGGAGTGAGTGATAGAGTGCGTGTGGGAGTGAGTGAGAGAGGGAGAGTACGCACATGGGAATGAGAGAGAGAGCATACATGGGATTGTGAGAGAGCGCGCATGGGAGTGAGACAGAGAGCGCATGTGGGAGTGATAGAGAAAGCACATGTGGGAGTGAGAGAGAAGGTGCACATGGGAGAGAGAGAGAGCACGCGCGTGGGAGTGAGAGAGAGTGCATGCGTGGGAGTGAGAGAAAGGGCGCGCATGGGAGTAAGTGAGAGAATGTGCTTGAGAGTGAGAGAGAGCAGTGGTGGGAGTGAGAGAGTTCGTGCATGGGAGTGATATAGAGAGTGCGCTTGGGAGTGAGAGAGAGAGAGCGCGTGTGGGAGTGAAAGAGAGAGCGAGCATGGGAGTGAGAGAAAGCACGCGCATGGGAGTGAGAGAGAGCGCATGTGGGAGTGAGAGAGAGAGCCCGCGTGGGAGTGAGAGAACGGGTATGGGTGTGGGTGTGAGAGTGAGAGCGCATGTGGGAGTGATATAGAGAGCACACATGGGACTGATAGATAGAGAGAGTACACGTTTGAGTTAGAGAGAGACCGCGCATGGAAGTGAGACAGAGAGCGCATGTGGGAGTGAGAGAGAGAGCGCGCGTGGGATTAAGTGAGACAGCGCATGTGGGAGTGAGAGAGAGAGGGAGAGTGCGCATGTGGGAATGAGAGAGAGAGAGCATGTGTGGGATTGAGAGAGAGCGCACTTGGGAGTGAGACAGAGCGCGTGTGGGGGAAAGAGAGAGCACTCATGGGAGTAAGAGAGAGCGCGTGTGGGAGTGAGAGTGAGAGAGCGCACATGGGAGTGAGAGATAGTGCGCGCGAGGCAGTGAGAGAGAGAGCGCGTGTGGGAGTGAGAAAGAGACAGCGCACATGGGAGTGAGAGAGAATGCACATGGGAGTGAGAGAGAGACCGTGCATGGGAGCGAGAGAGAACATGGGGGTGAGAGAGAGAGAGACTGTGCGTGGGAGTAAGAGAGAGCATGGTAGTGAGAGTGAGAGTGCGCGTGGGAGTAAGAGAGACAATGCGATTGGGAGTGAGAGCGAGAGTGCACACGTGGGAGTGATAGAGAGCACACGCGTGGGAGTGAGGGAGAGCACGCATGGGAGTGAGTGGGTGGGTGTGGGTGTGAGAGCGAGAGCGTGTGTGGGAGTGATACAGTGAGCACGCGTGGGAATGAGAGATAGAGAGAGCACATTTTTGAGTCAGAGAGAGAGCGCGCATGGGAGTGAGAGAGAGAGCGCGCGTGGGAGTGAGTGATAGAGCGTGTGTTGGAGTGAGATAGAGAGGGAGAGTGCGCACGTGGGAATGAGAGAGAGAGCATACATGGGATTGAGAGAGAGCACACGTGGGAGTGAGACAGAGAGCGCATGTGGGGGAAAGAGAGAGCGCTCATGGGAGTGAGAGAGAAAGCACACATGGGAGTGAGAGAGAAAGTGCACATGGGAGTGAGAGATAGCATGTGCGTGGGAGTGAGAGAGAGCGCGTGAGTGGGAGTGAGAGAAAAGGTGCGCGTGGGAGTAAGTGAGAGAAAGTGCTTGGGAGTGAGAGAGAGCAGCGGTGGGAGTGAGAGAGTGCATGCATGGGAGTGATATAGAGAGCGTGCGTGGGAGTGAAACAGAGAAAGCACGAGTGGAAGTGAAAGAGAGAGCAAGCATGGGAGTGAGAGAAAGCGCTCGCATGGGACTGAGAAAGCGCGCGCATGGGAGTGAGAGAGAGCGCATGTGGGAGTGAGAGAGAGAGCCCGCGTGGGAGTGAGAGAGCGGGTATGGGTGTGGGTGTGAGATTGAGAGCGCATGTGGGAGTGATATAGAGAGCACGCGTGGGACAGATAGATAGAGAGAGCACACATTTGAGTTAGAGAGAGAGCGCGCGAGGGAGTGAGAGAGAACGCACGTGGGAGTGAGAGAGAGAGCGCATGTGGGAGTGAGAGAGAGAGGGAGAGTGCGCACATGTGAATGAGAGAGAAAGCATGCATGGGATTAAGAGAGAGTGAGCGTGGGAGTGAGACAGAGAGCGCTTGTGGGGGAAAGAGAGCGCGCTCATAGGAGTGAGAGAGAGAGCGCGTGTGGCAGTGAGAGAGAGAGCACACGTGGGAGTGAGAGAGAAAGTGCACGTGGGAGTGAGAGAGAGCGCACGCGTGGGAGTGAGAGAGAGAGCACGCATGGGCGTAAGTGAGAGAACGCGTGTGGGAGTGAGAGAGAGAGCCCGCGTGGGAGTGGGAGAGAGAGCGCGGGTGGAGTTGAGAGAGAGTGCGTGCGTGGGAGTGAGAGAGAGAGCATGCGTGGGAGTGAGAGTGAACACACGTAAGAGTGAGAGAGAGATCACATGTGGAAGTGAGAGAGAGAGCGTGCATGGGAGTGAGAGGGAGAGTGTGCATGGGATGAGAGAGCGGGTGTGGGTGTGAGAGCGAGAGCGTGCCTGGGATTGATATAGGGAGCACACATGGGAGTGAGAGATAGAGAGAGCACATGTTTGAGTGAGGGAGAGAGAGCATGCCTGGGAGTGAGAGAGAGAGCATGTGGGAGTGAGAGAGAAAGTGCGCGTGGGAGTGAGAGATAGCGTGCATGTGGGATTGAGAGAGAGAACACGCGTGGGTTTAAGTGAGATAATGCGCGTGGGAGTGAGAGAGAGAGCACGCGTGGGAGTGAGAGCGAGTTGGTGTGCGAGTGAGAGAGAGTGCGTACATGGGAGTGATATAGACACCACACGTGGGAGTGAGAGAGAGAGAGAGCATGCCTGGGAGTGAGAGGAAGAGCACGTGTGGGAGTGAGAGAGAGCGGGTGTGGGTGTGAGAGAGATAGCATGCATGGGAGTGATAAAGAGAGAGCGCGTGGGAGTGAGAGATAGAGAGAGCACATGCTTGAGTGAGAGAGAGAGAGCGTGCATGGCAGTGAGATAGGGAGCGCATGTGTGAGTGAGAAAGAGAGCGCGCATGGGAGTGAGAGAGACGGCACAGGTGGGAGTGAGAGAGAGGGAGAGTGCGGACATGGGAGTGAGAGAGACCATACGTGGGATTGAGAGAGAGCGCGCATGTGAGTAAGACAGAGAGCGTGTGTGGGAGTGAGAGAGAAAGTGCGCGTGGGAGTGAGAGATAGCATGCACGTGGGATTGAGAGAGAGCACGCGCATGGGAGTGAGAGAGAGAACGCGCATGGGAGTAAGTGAGAGAACACGCGGGGGAGTGATAGCGAGTTGGTGTGGGAGCGAGAGAGAGTGCGTACATGGGTGTGATATAGAGACTGCACGTGGGAGTGAGAGAGAGAGAGAGCACATGTTTGAGTGAGAGAGAGAGCGCGCTTGGGAATGAGAGAGAGAGGGCGTGGGTGTGAGAGAGATAGCATGCATGGGAGTGATAGAGAGAGCACACGTGGGAGTGAGAGATAGAGAGAGCACATGTTTGAGTGAGAGAGAGAGCGCACGTGGGAGTGAGAGAGACAGCGCACTTGGGAGTGAGAGAGAGAGGGAGAGTGCGCATGTGGAAGTGAGAGAGAGCATATGTGGGATTGAGAGAGAGCAGGCGTGGGAGTAAGACAGAGAGTGCATATGGGAGTGAGAGAGAAAGTACGCGTGGGAGTGAGAGATAGCGCGCAAGTGGGAGTGAGGGAGCGTGCTTGGGAGTGAGAGAGCACGTTTGTGAGTGTGAGAGAGTGGGTGTGGGAGTGAGAGAGAGCACGTGTGGGAGTGAGTGAGAGAGAGTGTGTGGGAGTGAGAGAGAAAGAGCGCGTGGGAGTGAGAGAGAGAGCACGCTTGGGAGTGAGAGAGAAAGCGGGCATGGGAGAGAGAGAGAGAGCGCGTGTGTGAGTGAGAGAGCGCGCTTGGGAGTGAGAGAGAAAGCGCGCATGGGCGTGAGAGAGAGAGAGTGCGTGGGAGTGAGAGAGAGAGAGAGAGCGCGCATGGGAGTGAGAGAGAGAGCGCGTGTGTGAGTGAGAGAGTGAGTGCACGTGGGAGTAAGAGAGAACACGTGTGGGAGTGAGAGAGAGGGAGTGATTGCACTCATGGGAGTGAGAGAGAGAGCTCATGTGGGACAGAGAGAGAGCACGTGTGGGAGTGAGAGAGAGAGCACGCTTGGGTGTGATAGAGAAAATGCGCGTTGGAGTGAGATATAGAGTGCGCATGGGAGTGAGAGAGAGACCGCGCATTGGAGTAAGTGGGAGAACGCGTGTGTGAGTGAAAGAGAGAGCACACGTGGGAGTGAGAGAGAGCGGGTGTGGGTGTGAGAGAGAGATCATGCGTCGGAGTGATATAGAGGGCGCGCATGGGAGTGAGAGATAGAGAGAGCACACATATGAGTGAGAGAGAGAGCACGCATGGGAATGAGTGAGAGAGCGTGCGTGGGAGTTAGAGAGAATGCACATGGGAGTGAGAAAGAGAGCACGCATGGGAGTGAGAGTGAGAGCGCATGTGGGAGTGAGAGAGAGCGCGCATGGGAGTGGGAGAGAATGCACGTGGGAGTGAGAGGGAGAACGCGCATGGGAGTGATAGAGAGAGAGTGCACACGTAGGAGTGAGAGAGAGAGAACGTGTGTGGGATTGAGAGAGAGCGAGTGCGTGGCAGTGAGAGAGAGAGCACGTGTGGGAGAAAATGAGAGTGCACGTGGGAGTGAGAGAGACAGAGCACGTATTTGAGTGAGAGAGAGAGAGTGCGTGAGGGAGTGAGAGAGAGAGCGTGCTTGGGCGTGAGAGAGAGAGCGCGCATGGGAGTGAGAGGGAGAGTGCGCTTGGGAGTGAGAGAGAGAGTGTGTTTGGGAGTGAGAGAGAACACATGCGGGAGTGAGAGAGAGAGCGCACATGGGGGTGATAGAGAGAGAGAGTGTGCGTGGGAGTGAGAGATTGAGAGTGTGCATGGGAGTGAGAGAGAAATCAGTTTTGGGAGTGAGAGCGCGAGCATGCATGGGAGTGAAAGAGAGAGAGCGCATAGGGGTGAGAGAGAGACTGCGCATGGGAGTAAGAGAGAACGTGGGAGTGAAAGAGAGTGAGCGCTTGCGTGGGAGTTAAAGATACAATGCACTTGGGAGTGAGAGTAAGAGTGCACGCGTGCAAGTGATAGAGAGAGCACGGGTGGATTTGAGAGATAGAGCGTGCGTGGGAGTGAGAGAGAGAGCATGCGTGAGAGTGAGAGTGAACACACGTAGGAGTGAGAGAGAGATCATGTGTGGAAGTGAGAGAGAGAGCATGCATGGGAGTGAGAGGGAGAGTGTGCATGGGAGTGAGAGAGCGGGTGTGGGTGTGAGAGCGAGAGCGTGTGTGGGAGTGATATAGAGAACACACATGGGAGTGAGAGATAGAGAGAGCACATGTTTGAGTGAGAGAGAGAGAATGCACATGGGAGTGAGAGAGAGAGTGCGCGTGGGAGTGAGAGAGAGAGTGCGTGTGGGAGTGAGAGAGAGAGGGAGAGTGCGCACATGTGAATGAGAGAGAAAGCATGCGTGGGATTGAGAGAGAGCGAGTGTGGGAGGGAGACAGAGAGCACTTGTGGGGGAAAGAGAGCGCGCTCATAGGAGTGAGAGAGAGAGCGTGTGTGGCAGTGAGAGAGAGAACACACGTGGGAGTGAGAGAGAGCACATGCGTGGGAGTGAGAGAGAGCCAGTGCGTGGGAGTGAAAGAGAGAGCACGCATGGGAGTAAGTGAGAGAACACGTGTGGGAGTGAGAGAGAACGGCTGTGGGAGTGAGAGAGCGCGTGTGTGGGAGTGATATTGAGAACACGTGTGGGAGTGAGAGAGAGAGCGCGTGTGGGAGTGGGAGAGAAAGTGCGCATGGGGGTGAGAGAGAGTGCACACATGGGAGTGAGAGAGAGCGCGCGTGGGAGCGAGAGCGAGAGGGCACGCATGGGAGTGAGAGAGAGCACGCGTGTGGGAGTGAGAGAGAGGGCGCGCGTGGGAGTGAGAGAGAACATGGGGGTGAGAGAGAGAGAGACTGAGCGTGGGAGTAAGAGAGAGCGTGGTAGTGAGAGAGAGTGGGAGTGCGCGTGGGAGTAAGAGAGACCATGCGATTGCGAGTGAGAGCGAGAGTGCACACTTGGGAGTGATAGCGAGAGCCACCTGGGAGTGAGGGAGAGCATGCGTCGGAGTGAGTGAGAGAGAGCGTGCGTACGTGGGAGTGAGACAGAGAGCGCGCATGGGAGAGAGAGAGAGCGCTTCTGGGAGTGAGAGAGAGAGAGCCCATGTGGGAGTGAGAGAGAGAGAGAGGGAGTGCGCGCGTGTGAATGAGAGAGAGAGTGGGTTTGGGAGTGAGAGAGAGAGAGCATGCATGGGAGTGATAGAGAGAGAGCGTTTGGAAGTGAGAGAGATAGCGTGCGTGGTAGTGAGAGAGACCGTGGGGGTGAGAGAGAGAGAGAGAGACTGCGGGTGGGAGTAAGATAGAGTTTGGGAGTGAGAGAGAGAGAGAGTGAGAGTGTGCGTGGGAGTTAGAGAGACAGTGCGCTTGGGAGTGAGAGCGAGAGTGCACAAGTGGGAGTGAGAGAGAGCATGCGTGGGAGTGTGTGAGAGAGAGAGAATGCGTACGTGGGAGTGAGACAGTGAGCGCGCGTGGGAGCGAGAGAGAGCACTCGTGGGAGTGAGAGAGAGCGCATGTGTGGGAGTGAGAGAGAGTGCGTGTGGGAGTGAGAGAGAGAGCATGCTTGGGAGTGAGAGAGAAAGCACGCATGGGAGTGAGAGAGAGAGCCTGCGTGGGAGTGAGAGAGAGAGCGCGCATGGGAGTGAGAGAGAGAGAGTGCACGTGGGAGTGAGAGAGAACACACGTGGGAGTGAGAGAGAGAGCGTGCGTGGGAGTGAGAGAGAGAGAGAGATTGCACACGTGGGAGTGAGAGAGAAAGAGTGTGCTTCGGATTGATAGAGAGCACGCGCATGGGAGTGAGACAGAGAGCGTGTGTGGGACAGAGAGAGAGCGCGTGTGGGAGTGAGGGAGAGTGCGCGCGTGGGTGTGAGAGAGAAAATGCACATTGGAGTGAGAGATAGAGTGCGCGTGGGAGTGAGAGAGAGACCGCGTGTGGGAGTAAGTGAGAGAATGCGTGTGTGAGTGAAAGAGAGAGCACGCGTGGGAGTGAGAGAGAGCGGGTGTGGGTGTGAGAGAGAGATCGTGCGTGGGAGTGATATAGAGAGCACACATGGGAGTGAGAGATAGAGAAAGCACACGTCTGAGTGAGAGAGAGAGCGCGCATGGGAATGAGAGAGAGAAATTGCGTGGGACTGAGAGAGAATGCAGATGGGAGTGAGAGAGAGAGCATGCGTGGGAGTGAGAGAGAGAGTGCACGTGGGAGTGAGAGAGTGAGAGAGAAAGTGCACGTGGGAGTGAGAGAGAGCGCACGCATGGGATTGAGAGAGAGTACACGCGTCGGAGTAAGTGAAAGAATGCGCGTGGGACTGAGAGAGAGAGCACGCGTGGGATTGAGAACGTGTTGGTGTGGGAGTGAGAGAGAGTGCATACATGGGAGTGATACGGACACCGCATGTGGGAGTGAGGGAGAGAGAGAGCATGCCTGGGAGTGAGAGAGAGAGCATGTGGGAGTGAGAGAGAAAGTCCACGTGGCAGTGAGAGATAGCGCGCAAGTGGGAGTGAGAGAGAGCGCGCATCGGAGTAAGTGAGAGAACGCGCTTGGGAGTGAGAGAGAGAGCACGGTTGGGAGTGAGAGAGAGCGGGTGTGGGTGTGAGAGAGATAGCATGCACGGGAGTGATATAGAGAGCGTGCGTGGGAGTGAAAGATAGAGAGAGCACATGTTTGAGTGAGGGAGAGAGAGAGCGTACCTGGGAGGAGAGAGAGAGCATGTGGGAGTTGGAGAGAAAATGCGCATGGGAGTGAGAGATAGCGTGCACGTGGGATTGAGAGAGAGAACATGCGTGTGTTTAAGTGAGATAATGCGCGTGGGAGTGAGAGAGAGGGCACATGTGGGAGTGAGAGCGAGTTGGTGTGCGAGTGAGAGAGAGTGCGTACATGGGAGTGATATAGACACCGCACGTGGGAGTGAGAGGGAGAGAGAGCGTGCCTGGGAGTGAGAGAAAGAGCACGTGTGGGAGTGAGAGAAGAGCGGGCGTGGGTGTGAGAGATAGAGAGAGCACATGTTTGAGTGAGAGAGAGAGAGAGCACGCGTGGGAGTGAGAGAGACGGCACGCGTGGGAGTGAGAGAGAGGGAGAATGCGGACGTGGGAGTGAGAGAGACCATACGTGGGATTGAGAGAGAGCGCGCATGGGAGTAAGACAGAGAGCGTGTGTGGGAGTGAGAGAGAAAGTGCGCGTGGGAGTGAGAGATAACATGCACGTGGGATTGAGAGAGAGCGCACGCGTGGGAGTGAGAGAGAGAACGCGTGTGGGAGTAAGTGAGAGAACGCGCGTGGGAGTGAGAGCGAGTTGGTGTGGGAGTGAGAGAGATTGCGTACATGGGTGTGATATAGAGACTGCACGTGGGAGTGAGAGAGAGAAAGAGCGCGCGTGGGAGTGAGAGAGAGAGCACGCGTGGGAATGAGAGAGCGGGCGTGGGTGTGAGAGAGATAGCATGCATGGGAGTGATATAGAGAGCGCGCGTGGGAGTGAGAGATAGAGAGAGCACATGTTTGAGTGAGAGAGAGAGCGCGCGTGGGAGTGAGAGAGACAGCGCGCATGGGAGTGAGAGAGACAGGGAGAGTGCGCATGTGGGAGTGAGAGAGAGCATACGTGGGATTGAGAGAGAGCGGGCATGGGAGTAAGACGGAGAGTGCAAGTGGGAGTGAGAGAGAGCGCGCATCGGAGTAAGTGAGAGAACGCGCTTTGGAGTGAGAGAGAGAGCACGTTTGTGAGTGTGAGAGAGTGGGTGTGGGAGTGAGAGAGAGCACGTGTGGGAGTGAGTGAGAGAGAGTGTGTTGGAGTCAGAGAGAAAGAGCGTGTGGGAGTGAGAGAGAGAGCACGCTTGGGAGTGAGAGAGAAAGCGCGCATGGGAGAGAGAGAGAGAGCGCGTGTGTAAGTGAGAGAGCGTGCTTGGGAGTGAGAGATAGAGCACGTTTGGGAGTGTGAGAGATTGGGTGTGGGAGTGAGAGAGAGCACGTGTGGGAGTGAGTGAGAGAGAGTGTGTGGGAGTGAGAGAGAAAGAGCGCGTGGGAGTGAGAGAGAGAGCGCGCGTGGGAGTGAGAGAGAGAGCGCGTGTGTGAGTGAGAGAGTGAGTGCACGTGGGAGTAAGAGAGAACGCGTGTGGGAGTGAGAGAGAGAATGTGCGTGGGAATCAGAGGGAGAGAGTGCGTGTGGGAGTGAGAGAGAGGGAGAGATTGCACTCATGGGAGTGAGAGAGAGAGCTCGTGTGGGATAGAGAGAGAGCACGTGTGGGAGTGAGAGAGAGAGCACGCTTGGGTGTGATAGAGAAAATGCACGTTGGAGTGAGATATAGAGTGCGCGTGGGAGTGAGAGAGAGACCGCGCATTGGAGTAAGTGAGAGAACGCGTGTGTGAGTGAAAGAGAGAGCACACGTGGGAGTGAGAGAGAGTGGGTGTGGGTGTGAGAGAGAGATCATGCGTCGGAGTGATATAGAGGGCGCGCATGGGAATGAGAGATAGAGAGAGCACACGTCTGAGTGAGAGAGAGAGCACGCATGGGAATGAGTGAGAGAGCGCGCGTGGGAGTTAGAGAGAATGCACATGGGAGTGAGAAAGACAGCAAGCGTGGGAGTGAGAGTGAGAGCGCATGTGGGAGTGAGAGAGAGCGCGCATGGGAGTGGGAGAGAATGCACGTGGGAGTGAGAGGGAGAATGCGCATGGGAGTGATAGAGAGAGAGTGCACACGTAGGAGTGAGAGAGAGAGAACGTGTGTGGGATTGAGAGAGTGCGAGTGCGTGGCAGTGAGAGAGAGAGCATGTGTGGGAGAGAATGAGAGTGTACGTGGGAGTGAGAGAGAAGGAGCACGTATTTGAGTGAGAGAGAGTGCGTGAGGGAGTGAGAGAGAGAGCGCGCTTGGGTGTGAGAGAGAGAGCGCGCATGGGAGTGAGAGGGAGAGTGCGCTTGGGAGTGAGAGAGAGAGTGTGTTTGGGAGTGAGAGAGAACACATGTGGGAGTGAGAGAGAGAGCGCACATGGGGGTGATAGAGAGAGAGTGTGCGTGGGAGTGAGAGATTGAGAGTGTGCATGGGAGTGAGAGAGAAATCAGTTTTGGGAGTGAGAGCGCGAGCATGCATGGGAGTGATAGAGAGAGAGCGCATAGGGGTGAGAGAGAGACTGCGCATGGGAGTAAGAGAGAATGTGGGAGTGAAAGAGAGTGAGCGCTTGCGTGGGAGTTAAAGATACAATGCACTTGGGAGTGAGAGCGAGAGTGCACGCGTGCAAGTGATAGAGAGAGCACGGGTGGATTTGAGAGAGAGAGCGTGCGTGGGAGTGAGAGAGAGAGCATGCGTGGGAGTGAGAGTGTACACACGTAGGAATGAGAGAGAGATCATGTGTGGAAGTGAGAGAGAGAGCGTGCATGGGAGTGAGAGGGAGAGTGTGCATGGGAGTGAGAGAGCGGGTGTGGGTTTGAGAGCGAGAGCGTGTGTGGGAGTGATATAGAGAACACACATGGGAGTGAGAGATAGAGAGAGCACATGTTTGAGTGAGAGAGAGAGAATGCACATGGGAGTGAGAGAGAGAGCACGCGTGGGAGTGAGAGAGAGAGTGCGTGTGGGAGTGAGAGAGAGAGGGAGAGTGCGCACATGTGAATGAGAGAGAAAGCATGCGTGGGATTGAGAGAGCGAGTGTGGGAGGGAGACAGAGAGCACTTGTGGGGGAAAGAGAGCGCGCTCATGGGAGTGAGAGAGAGAGAGCGTGTGTGGCAGTGAGAGAGAGAGCACACGTGGGAGTGAGAGAGAGCACATGCGTGGGAGTGAGAGAGAGCCAGTGCGTGGGAGTGAAAGAGAGAGCACGCATGGGAGTAAGTGAGAGAACACGTGTGGGAGTGAGAGAGAACGGCTGTGGGAGCGAGAGAGCGCGTGCGTGGGAGGGATATAGAGTACACGTGTGGGAGTGAGAGAGAATGCACATGGGAGTGAGAGAGAGACCACGCGTGGGAGTGAGAGAGAACATGGGGGTGAGAGAGAGAGAGACTGCGCGTGGGAGTAAAGCAGAGCATGGTAGTGAGAAAGCAGCGTGGGATTTGGAGAGAGCGAGCGTGGGAGTGAGACAGAGAGCGCATGTGGGGGAAAGAGAGAGCGCACATGGGAGTGAGAGAGAGAGCGCGTGTGGCAGTGAGAGAGCACGCGTGGGAGTGAGAGAGGGAGCGCGTGTGGGAGTAAGTGAGAGAATGTGTGTTTGATTGAGAGAGAGAGCACGCGTGGGAGTGAGAGAGCAGATGTGGGAGTGAGAGTGCGCGTGCATGGGAGTGATATAGAGAACATGGGTGGGAGTGTGAGACAGAGAGCGCATTTGTGAGTGAGAGAGGCAGCGCGCGTGGGAGTGGGAGAGAAAGTGCGCATGGGAGTGAGAGAGAGTGCACGTGTGGCAGTGAGAGAGAGCACTCTTGGGAGTGAGAATGCGCATGGGAGTGAGAGAGAGAGCACTCGTGGGAGTGAGAGAGATAGTGCGCACGTGGGATTGAGAGAGAGAGCGCGCGTGGGAGTGAGAGAGAACATGGGGGTGAGAGAGAGAGAGACTGCGCATGGGAGTAAGGGAGAGCGTGGTAGTGAGAAAGCAGCGTGGGATTTGGAGAGAGCGAGCGTGGGAGTGAGAAAGAGAGAGCGTGCATGGGAGTGAGAGAGAGAGCACGCGTGGGAGTGAGAGATAGAACACGCGTTGGAGTGAGAGAGAGAGCATGTGTGGGAGTGAGAGAGAGCGGGCATGGGTTTGAGAGAGAGAGCATGCATGGGAGTGAGACAATGCATGCGTGGGATTGAGAGAGAGCGCACATGGGAGTGAGAGATAGAGAATGCACACGTTTGAGTGAGAGAGAGAGAGCGCGCATGGGAGTGAGATAGAGAGCGCACGTGTGAGTGAGAGAGAGAACGTGTGTGGATTTGAGAGAGACAGGGCACGTTGGAGTGAGAGAGAGCGTGAGAGTGCGCATGTGGAAATGAGAGAGAGAGCATGCTTGGGATTGAGAGAGAGCGCGTGTGGGAGAGAGAGAGAGCGCTCGTGAGAGTGAGAGAGAGAGTGCGCGTGGGAGTGAGACAGATCGGGTGTGGGTGTGAGGGAGAGAGCGTGCATGGGAGTGATATAGAGCACACACGTGGGAATGAGAGATAGAGAGAGCAGATGTTTGAGTGAGAGAGAGAGAATGCACGTGGGAGTGAGAGAGAGAGCGCACGTGGGAGTGGGAGAGAGAGCGCGCGTGGGAGTGAGAGAGAGAGGGAGAGTGCGCACGTGTGAATGAGAGAGAAAGCAGCATGGGATTTGGGGAGAGCGAGCGTGGGAGTGAGACAGAGAGCGCATGTGGGGGAAAGAGAGAGCGCACATGGGAGTGAGAGAGAGAGCGCGTGTGGCAGTGAGAGAGAGAGCACGCGTGGGAGTGAGAGAGGGAGCGCATGTGGGAGTCAGTGAGAGAACGCGTGTTTGATTGAGAGAGAGAGCACGCGTGGGAGTGAGAGAGCAGATGTGGGAGTGAGAGTGCGCGTGCATGGGAGTGATATAGAGAACATGGGTGGGAGTGTGAGACAGAGAGCGCATTTGTGAGTGAGAGAGGGAGCGTGCATGGGAGTGGGAGAGAAAGTGCGCATGGGAGTGAGAGAGAGTGCACGTGTGGCAGTGAGAGAGAGCGCTCTTGGGAGTGAGAATGCGCATGGGAGTGAGAGAGAGAGCACTTGTGGGAGTGAGAGACATAGTGCGCACGTGGGATTGAGAGAGAGAGCGCGCGTGGGAGTGAGAAAGAGAGAGCGTGCATGGGAGTGAGAGAGAGAGCACGCATGGGAGTGAGAGATAGAACGCGCGTTGGAGTGAGAGAGAGAGCATGTGTGGGAGTGAGAGAGAGCAGGCATGGGTTTGAGAGAGAGAGCATGCATGGGAGTGATATAGAGAGTGTGCATGGGAGTGAGAGACAGAGAGAGCACACGTTTGAGTGAGAGAGAGAGCGTGCATGGAATTGAGAGAGGGAGCGCACGTGTGAGTGAGAGAGAGAGCGCTCATGGGAGTGAGAGAGACAGCGCATGTGGGAGTGAGAGAGAGAGGGAGAGTGCACTCGTGGGAGAGAGAGAGAGCATACATGGGATTGAGAGAGAGCGCGCGTGGGAGTGAGAGAGACAGCACGCGTGGGTGTGAGAGAGAGAGGGAGAGTGCGCAGGTGAGAGTGAGACAAAGCATTCATGGGATTGAGAGAGAGCGCACATGGGAGTGAGAGATAGAGAATGCACACGTTTGAGTGAGAGAGAGAGAGCGCACATGGGAGTGAGATAGAGAGCGCACGAGTGAGTGAGAGAGAGAATGTGTGTGGATTTGAGAGAGACAGCGCACGTGGGATTGAGAGAGAGAGCATGCGTGGGATTGAGAGAGAGCGCGTGTGGGAGTGAGGCAGAGAGCACGCGTGGGAGAGAGAGAGAGCGCTCATGGGAGTGAGCGTGAGAGTGTGTGTGGGAGTGATATAGAGAGAGCATGTGGTAGTGAGAGATAGAGAGAACACACATTTGAGTGAGAGAGAGAGAGAGCGCTCATGGGAGTGAGAGAGAGCATGCACGTGGGAGTGAGAGAGTGCCCGCACATGGGAGTAAGTGAGAGAAGGTGCATGGGAGTGAGAGAGAGAGCATGTGTGGGAGTGAGACAGTGTGGTTGTGGGAGTGAGAGCGAGTG
Organism: Carcharodon carcharias; assembly: GCF_017639515.1. Taxonomy (NCBI): domain Eukaryota; kingdom Metazoa; phylum Chordata; class Chondrichthyes; order Lamniformes; family Lamnidae; genus Carcharodon; species Carcharodon carcharias. The sequence goes on from NC_054475.1 coordinate 117,159,075, forward strand.
CGTACGTGGGAGTGATATGGAGACCGCACGTGGGTGTGAGAGAGAGAGAGAGCGCGTGGGAGTGAGAGAGAGAGCACGCGTGGGAGTGAGAGAGAGCAGGCATGGGGGTGAGAGAGAGAGCATCCATGGGAGTGATATAGAGAGCGTGCCTGGGAGAGATAGTGAGAGCACACGTTTGAGGGAGAGAGAGAGAGCGCGCATGGGAGTGAGATAGGGATCGCATGTGTGAGTGAGAGAGAGAGCGCACGTGGGAGTGAGAGAGAGAGGGAGAGTGCGCACATGGGAGTGAGAAATAGCATTCATGGGATTGAGAGTGAGCACGCTTGGGAGTGAGACAGAGAGCACGCATGGGAGAGAGAGGTAGAGCGGGTGTGGGTTTGAGAGAGAGACCGTGCGTGGGAGTGATATAGAGAGCGCGCGTGGCAGTGAGAGATAAAGAGAGCACATGTCTAAGTGAGAGAGAGCGCACATGGGAGTGAGATAGCGAGAGCACATGTGAGTGAGAGAGAGAGCGCATGTGGGATTGAGAGAGAGCGGGCGTGGGAGTGAGACAGAGAGCGCATGTGGGAGAGATAGAGCGCTCATGAGAGTGAGAGAGAGAGCGCGCGTGGGAGTAAGCGAGAAAATGCGTGAGTGAGTGAGAGAGGGAGCACGCATGGGAGTGAGACAGATCGGGTGTGGGTGTGAGGGAGAGAGCGTGTATGGGAGGGATATAGAGTGCACACGTGGGAATGAGAGATAAAGACAGCAGATGTTTGAGTGAGAGAGAGAGAGCGCGCATGGGAGTGAGAGAGAGAGCGATGTGGGAGTGAGAGAGAGAGGGAGAGTTTGCACGTGTGAATGAGAGAGAAAGCATGCTTGGGATTGAGAGAGAGCGAGCATGGGAGTGAGACAGAGAGTGCATGTGGGGGAAAGAGAGAGCGCACATGGGAGTGAGACAGAGAGCGTGCGTGGGAGTAAGCGAGAAAATGCGTGTGTGAGTGAGAGAGGGAGCACGCATGGGAGAGAGACAGATCGGGTGAGGGTGTGAGGGAGAGAGCGTGCATGGGAGTGATATAGAGTGCACACGTGGGAATGAGAGATCGAGAGAGCAGATGTTTGAGTGAGAGAGAGAAAATGCACGTGGGAGTAGAGAGAGAGCGCGCGTGGGAGTGAGAGAGAGAGCGCGTGTGGGAGAGAGAGAGAGAGAAAGAGTGCGCAAGTGTGAATGAGAGAGAAAGCATGCGTGGGATTGAGAGAGAGCGAGCGTGGGAGTGAGACAGAGAGCGCATGTGGGGGAAAGAGAGAGCACACATGGGAGTGAGAGAGAGAGTGCGTGTGGCAGTGGGAGATAGAGCACGCGTGGGAGTGAGAGAGAGCAGCTGTGGGAGTGAGAGTGCGCGTGCATGGGAGTGATATAGAGAACATGGGTGGGAGTGTGAGAGAGAGAGCGCATGTGTGAGTGAGAGAGAGAGCGTGCGTGGGAGTGGGAGAGAAAGTGTGCATGGGAGTGAGAGAGAGTGCACGCGTGGCAGTGAGAGAGAGCACGC